>NC_077230.1:53057541-53387541 GCF_027887165.1 Monodelphis domestica
ACAAAATATATCCCAATCAATCAGGAACTGGATAAATAAAATGTAGCATGTGAATATAATACAACACTTCTACAATCTAAAAAATCATGCATATGATGAATACAGAGAAGCTTAGAAAGAACTATATGAATTAATCTAGACTGAAGCCAGCAGAGCCAATAAAGGTATATATAGACAATAAGTATAACAATATCAATGGAAAGAACAATGACATGCCAAAAAATCAAAAGTAAATGTAATAAAATTATAAAGGTCAAAGTGGTCTCTAAGAAGAGATATAGGAAGAACTCCTAACTTTTGATTCAGGGATGTTGGAGGTCCACAGGTCTGAAATATTACACTTGTTTTCAGACTGTCATTATATTAATTGGTTTTGTTGACTATTTTCCTCTCTTAAAATTAATATTTTTCATATGGTTTGGCTTTCAGGGAGGGAAAAGGGAATGATATAGGGGATAAGTGTAGTTATATAAGAAAGAGAAAAAATCAATAGAATTATTTTTGAAAAACTAACAATTCTGAGATTTCATTTCATACCTATTAGATTGTCTAAAATGATAAAATGGCAGAATGACAAATGGTGAAGAGGGTGCAGAAAATTGGGACAACAATCTTTGTTGGTAAAACTGTAAACTGATCCACCCATTTTGGAGAGTAGTCTGGAATTATACTCAACGAGTTATAAAAATGTATGTACCTTTTGACTCACTAATACAGCTATTAGATTCCTTTCCTAAGGTTATCATGAAAAAAGGAAAAGAAACTGTATGTTATAAAATATTTATAGTAAAATTTTTGCCTTAGTAAAACAACAGTAATATATGATTGTCAACTGGAAATTATTTATTATTAAAGAGGAGAGGATCCAAGACAACTCCAAGAGTCCAAGAGACTCATGATGAAAAAGGATACCACCATAGAAGAAACAGATAAATGCATTTTGAAATGTACCATTCCTCTCTTCATTTCATGCATGAATTTTTCTCTAGTGTAAGATCTATCTATCTATCTATCTATCTATTTATATATATATATATATATATATGTCTTTTTTCACAACATGATGAATAGAAACTGGTGTTTATTACCTGCTTTCTTAGGGGGAGGCAGAGACCAGGGAGAAGAGAAAAATGAAAGAGATATAGACTTTTTTTTTCTTTTTAACATTATATTATTTGGTCATTTCCGAACATTATTCATTGGAGACAAAGATCATTTTCCCCCCCACCCCCCCAACTATCCCATGGCCAACGCACAATTCCACTGGGTATCACAAGTGTTCTTGATTCAAACCCATTTCCATGTTGTTGGTATTTGCACCAGTGTTCATTTAGAATCTCTCCTCAGTCATATCCCCTCCACCCCTGTAGTCAAGCAGTTGGTTTTCCTCGGTGTTTTTACTCCCACAGTTTATCCTCTGCTTGTGGATAGTGTTTTTTAGATCCCTGCAGATTGTTCAGGGACATTGCATTGATACTAATGGAGAAGTTCATCACCTTCGATTGTACCACAGTGTATCAGTCTCTGTGTAAATGTTCTCCTGGTTCTGCTCCTTTCACTCTGCATCACTTCCTGGAGATTGTTCAGTCTCCATGGAATTCCTCCACTTTATTATTCCTTTGAGCACAATAGTATTCCATCACCAACATATACCACAATTTGTTCAGCCATTCCCCATTGATGGGCATCCCCTCGTTTTCCATTTTTTTGCCCCCACAAAGAGCGCAGCTATGAATATTCTTGTATAAGTCTTTTTCCTTATTATCTCTTTGGGGTACAAACCCAGCAGTGCTATGGCTGGATCAAAGGGTAGATATTCTTTTGTCACCCTTTGGGCATAGTTCCAAATTGCCCTCCAGAATGGTTGGATTAATTCACAACTCCACCAGCAATGAATTAATGTCCCAACTTTGCCACATCCTCTCCAGCCAATCTGCTAGGTGTGAGGTGATACCTCAGAGTTGTTTTGATTTGCATTTCTCTGTTTATAAGAGATTTAGAACACTTTTTCATGTGCTTATTAATAGTTTTGACTTCTTTAACTGAAAATTGCCTATCCATGTCCCTTGCCCATTTATTAATTGGAGAATGGCTTGATTTTTTGTACAATTGTTTTAGCTCTTTGTAAATTTGAGATATAGATTTTTAGACATAAATAATGAGATACTATTGTGACATAAGAAATGCTAATCAAGATGATCACAAAGGGAAAAAAAAAGAAAAATCCTGGAAAAACTTCTATGAAGTGATGCAAAAACTATGAGGTGAGCAGAAACAGGAGAGCATATAATAGTAGTCTCTCGGTGACCGAGAATGACGATTGTCTTTGTGCATTATCATCTATTGATGTACCCTCATGTGGCTTTGGAGTCCAAAGGCTGAGGGGCACAGTTTGTGGCACATGGGGCCTGGGACGCCAGTTGTTATGGGAGGTGCGGGTATTGCCTGGTGTCTGCGTTCACAGTAACAATAACATATGAGGGTCAACTATAAATGACAACTATTATGGAGAATGATCCAAGACAATATCCAAGACAACTCCAAGAGACTCAGGTTAAAAAGAGTATCTGTTGCCATAGAAGGAACAGATGGAATGCAAATAGAAAAAGGCCACTCTTTGCTTCATTTCCTCCATTAATTTTTCCTCTGGCATAAGCAATATGTATCTTGTTTTACAACATTATCAACAGGGAAATATTTATTCTATTTTAATATATATAACACCTATGTGCAAATTGCCTTTTTTAGGAGGGGAAAGGTAAATATGAAAGACAAATTTTTTGAAAGAAGATTTTTAAAAAGTTTACTATTGTCTATCAAATAAGATCCAGATTTCTGAGCTGGGGATTTTATATATATAATAAAATATTTGTCTTTAATCCCCAGCTTAGACATCTACATGTATAGATGTATGTATACATATGTACAATATAGTCTTACACGTGTGTAGATATATACATATGCATACATGTGTGCATGTATGTAGGCATGTAATCCATTCACACGTAACATATAGGAGTAGTCTCTAACTCCAACTTCAGCAAAATTCCTAACTTTTGCTCAAACCAGATAAAAATGTTACTGGGAAATATTTAACAAAAAATGAAATGTAACCAAGATTTTTTAATAGAGATAATAGATGAATAAATATCAGATTCTCTCTCTCTCTCTCTCTCTCTCTCTCTATATATATATATATATATATATATAAACATATATATGTAATATATATTTCGCCTTAGTATTAGCTCTGTCTAACTATGCTTATTGGACATCTCAAATTTGCCATTTACAAAACTAAACTATGTTTTTTTCTCCAAATCTCTTCCCTCTTCCAAACTTCCTATTAGTGGTAACACCATCCTTTGGGTAGTCTGTTAATTAATGATCTTAGCATTGTCCTTGTCTCTTCACTCTCTCTCCTTCCAACTATATCTATCAGTTGTCAAATCTGGTCATTTCTACATTCACATTTCTCATCTGAGCTCCTTCTTTTCATCCCCAAATTCATTCCCTAATCACCTCCCACATAGGCTATTGAAACAGCCTTCTAATAGGTCTTCCTGCTTTGAGTCCCTCAATATTTCACCCTATGTACTTGTTGCCAAATTAATTTCCCTTAAATGAAAATCTGGTCATATGCCTTCCCAACTCAATCAATATTCTTTCAACTGTAATATGATCATAAATACTTCAAGGAGGTCTTAGTCATTCTTTTTACTTCCTTTTTATAAAATTAAAGATACCATAATCATGACCTACTTATAATAGATTTTCAATAATTTATTTATTGATTCCCCTATTTATAGGTTACTATTCATAGATAACTTTTTTTCTAAATTGACCTTTTTAAAATTTGAAAGTATATCAATGCTATTTCAAAAAAATTTGATCTATTATTATTTGTGTGAAAATTTAATTTGCTTTTATACAATGTTTCAAATTTTAGGAAATGCTCTCAATTATACTTTGTTAAATGTTTTTTCGGTTAAGACTAGGTTCTTGTTGAATTTTGTATCATCTCTTCTACTACTCATTCCTTAATTTCCTCTCTTTGGGCATGAATTTGGTATCTAAATTTTATCCTAGTGTATTTTTGAGGGGAATTTGGATTGATCTAGCTTTGTTGCTGTGGCACCTTGTTCTCAGGCAATGAAAAATTACAGTTAAATTGATATCCCTGTACTTATACATACATGACCAAGTCATTCTATAGTTTCTTAATTAATCAAATTGAATTTACAAATTATTAACTATTTTCCCTTATGGGAACTTTGCCTAAAATATGAAAAATCATTACTAGAATATATTAACTGACATCAAATCAAAATACTTATAATTCCTAAACTCAAGTGGAGCTAATAAAATCAGTAAAATAGCTAAAGTAAACAGCATACAATTTTCACACACTATTATCTTATTCAGGTAGCATTTCTTGTTTATTCCTTTCATGTTTAGATGATCATATTTATTGCTAGGAATTCAAAAATCTCTAGTCCAACTTCTTTGTTACATTAAGGAGAACACCGAGTTTCAGAGATGATAATTGACTTGCCTCAATTATTATGTAGTAAATACAAACACAGCTACTTTGATGTCCCATTCCTCATTCATTCCAATTATAACCAAAATAAACCCTCCTCAAAATTCCAGTATAGATATTCAGTTTTAAAAAATTCTCTCTACATTTTTTACTTACCCAGAAGTAGATTCTTAACTCTGATTTGAAGTTAAATCGTTAAAACGGCCAGTATTTCTTTGTTTGCCTGAAAGATCACTCCAACATTACCATCATCACCAGCGTTCTAGAAGTTTGCCTTTTTTATATTTATTTTTTATATTTATTTATATATATATACAGACATATATATTTATATTATATATATTATATATTTATAGAGGCTTTCTGTTGGGAAGATAATATATCCTGACATATATAGCATCACCTCTGATCCTATAACATTCATCTATCCAAGTTGGATACCAGTGAAGTACAGGATGATGACTTGAGTTCAAATCTTATCATTTATATATATATGAAGATTGACAAGTTGTTTGACCATTTTATTTTTCAGTTTCCTTATCACTAAAAGGCCATGGTTCCTCATACTATACATAGTGAATGACTGTCATGGTATTCAAATGAAATAGCATGTAAAGTGCGATGTGTGCATGTATGTATGTGTGTATGTCCCATATTATTAAACTGTTAATTCCAAGTCTTTGTAGAATGAAAAAAATAGGTTATCCTCATCAAAGAACAGGCCCCTGCCATTTAATAGTCACATTTCCAGATAAGAATAGTTAGGTACAGTCTGTCATCTTTTTTTAGATAATTTCAGGGATTTTTATAATCCTGCCTCTAGTCATAACTGGACTAATCCATTTCAGGTGCCTGTTAACCTAGTCTGTTTGTTTTACACAAGGTTTCTTTAGTATAGTTTCATTCAAATATCTAATAGATTTCTATTTTAGTCAAATTTGTCTCTATGAACAGCCTTTGCTGCTATTTTTTGTAACCCCATCAGAAAAGGAGACCAAGTGATACTATCCTTCATATGACCTTCCATAGAACTAATGACTTATTGTGCACACTTCAGCGATGTTTCATTACCTTTTCTTTCCTGTGAAATTCTTCACAATCTATTTTCCTGAAATCTAGACTGAATAGCTGTTCCTTTTCTCAAGGTCTGTGCTGTCTTCACATCCACAATCTAGCACCAAGTTCCACAGACATAATTATTTAGCTTTTCAAATAGGCATGTAGTTTTAATGTGATGAGGATAGCTTTATTTATTTCAGTGACATTTTAATGAAGAGATAAGGTTGTTAGATTTGGCCATTAAACAAATGGTCTGCTGTATTTTTGGTCTGTTCAAACTAAAATTTCTGCTTAATGTTCAGATTATTCCATTAATCCAGTTTGACCCACATTGTATGCAATATTAGTATGCCTTCTCATTTTCCTGGAATATATGCTATAGATAATAGCCTCATCTTTCGGAATTTTTTCCCTAGAATTTTCTCTAAAAGAGATACATCTAAAATACTAGGGACCATCCTCTAAGTTTCTTCCCTTGACACTAGATGGGAACCATTGGAACACAAAGATATGTCTTTCTTTATTCCAAATACTTGACTAGCCCACTTTCCTTGTCAGTTGTACTTCTCTCAGATAATATTATTGAGGTCCTTCTTGATGTTCATTCTTTATTTTTTATTTTATTAAATATTTAACAATTAAATTTAAACACATCTTCAAAATGTTTTTTTTTTTAATTTTGAATTCCAAATCCTCTCCCTCTCCCTCACTCACTTCTATCTTGAGATGGCAAGTAATTTTATACTGATAACATATATATATATATATATATATATATATATAAAGACATGCAAAATATATTTCCATAGTAGCCATATTACAAAAGAATATGCAAGAAAAGGAGGAAGATAATGAATATTTTAAAAATATACTTTGATATATATTCAGAGTTCATCACTTTTATCTCTGGGGCAGGTAACCAGCATTTTTCAATTTAGGATCTTTGGAATTATCCTGCATCATTGTCTTGATCAGAGTAGAAAAGTTATTCACAGTTGTCCATCCATACAATATTGTTTTGATTGTGTACAGTGTTCTCTTGCTTTTGTTCACTTTACTTTGTTTAAGTTCACATAACTTCCCAGGTTTTTCTGAAACCATCCTTCTAAAAATTTCTCATAGCACCCACAATAGTATTTAGTCACAATCATGTACCACAGCCTGTTCAGGCATTCAAAAGTAGATGGCCATTCCCTTATTCCCAATTCTTTGTCACCACAAAGAGAGCTGCTATAAAGGTTTTTGTACAAATAGATCCTCTTCTTTGATCTATTGGACATAAAAACATAGTAGTGATATTGCTAGTTTACTTGAGTATACATAGTTATAGCCCTTTAAGTATAGTTCCACATTGTTCTCCAGAATACTTGGATTACTCACAACTTCACCAACATGCATTAATGTCTTAATTTTTCCATATGCCCACCAGAAACTGTCATTTTTCTTCTCTATTATATTAGCCAATATGGTAGTTGTGAGGTGCTATCTCAGAGGGCTTTTAATTTGCATTTCTGTAATCAGTATTGATTTAGAGCATTTTTTAAAAGTTTATTTTTTAGGTTTATTTTCTTCTTCTAAAAAACTGCCTAGTCGTGTTCTTTAACCATTTATCAACAGTAAAATGGCTTTTACTTTTTATAAATTTTTCTCAGTTTCTCATATTTGAGATATGAGACCTTTCTCAAAGAAACTTGCAAAATATTTCCCAGTTTCTTCCTTTCCTTCTAATTTTGCCTGTATTTGATTCATCTATGCAAAAACATTGAATTTCATGTAATCAAAATTATCCATTTTACTTCCTGTGATTCTATCACTTCTTTGCTCATAAAGTCTCCCTTCATTCATATATGACAGTTATATTTTCCTATGCTCCCTAAATTTATTTATTCTATCACTCTTCATGTTTAAATCATTGATCTATTTTAACCTTATCTTTTTATACACTGTGAGATCTTGGTCTATCCAGCTTCTGAAAAACTACTCTCTGGTTTTCTCAGCAATTTTTGTCAAATATTAACTTCTTATCCCAATTTGCTATTGTATATTATTCCACTTATCCAACACTATAGTTCTGAGCCAGTATTACTCTTCTGATGATTGCCATTTTTTAATAGAGCTTGATATCTGGTACTTCTATACTTCCTTCCTTCAGATTTTTTTCCCCATTTATTCCTTTGATATCCTGACAGTTTCTTCTTCTAGTTGAATTTATTATTTTTTTGTCTAAGTAAAATAATTCTTTGGTATTTTAATTGGTATGGCATTGTTTAGATCTATCTTTAGATGGCCTTGCCACAATGAGGGCATGGTTAAGATTAAGTAACATTAAATTGTAGTGGACTCAATCAGCAGCATTTTATGATTCTTCTTTAACTTTATTTTGTAGCATATAAATAATATCAAAGCCAAGAGGTGGTGCTCTTTTTCCTCTTTCTCTTAAATTTTGTGGGTGCAGGCCTAATTATTTTTATTTTGTTATATCACTTTATATATGTGAATCAGTGAGTTTTGGGCATAGTTCTTAAATTTCTTTATAGGTTATTAATTCCAATCAGTAGCTCCACTAATAGGATAATAATGTGTCTGTTTAACAATAAATTTACTGTTTTTTTGTCATATTACTCAATTATATAGGTGTTATGTGAAATCACATTTTAAAAATTATATTATTTTAAGTTATTAGTAATTTGGAACTTTTATATGACTATTGGCTCTATGTGTTTGGCATTTTGAAAACTTCTATTCACATAGTTTGTAAGAATTTAAATGTAAGTTTTTGCTAAATATGAAAGTTCTAAAGAAATATTGTGGTCATCAATTTAAAAAATTAACTCAAGTCACAGGTCTGTTAGCTGCTCTTAACAATTTAGTTTAAAATAGATATAGTAAAAAAGAGAATTGTAGAATGGAAGTAGGAAGTATTGTCTATCTAAATACCCTATAATTTCTTTCTGAAAAGTCCAGCTCACCACCCAGCAAAGGCTCTCAAGTCCCTATCTCCATATGAAGTTGTGATAGTCTCTTAAGCCAGGAGTCCTGGTGATATCTTTAGCAAGGGTTCCACTAACACAGCCTCCTCCAGGAAAGGAAGGCCTCTCTGGAACCAATCTCTCCAGAAGCCAGGAAAGGAAGGCCAGCTACTCACCCAGCAAGCTTACACAGGATCCAGGGAAAGAATCTCCTCCTTCAGTCCAGCTCACTGTCACAGGGTGTCCAAAGATGAACTCCAGAGAAGAAGAACTAGACAGGAAGTTAAGGACTCTTTATAGTTCTTTTTCTACAACTCTTCCTCTACTTTCACTACTTTACAGGAACCAATCACAGTCTTTCAATTTGCTTATTATCACTGTCCAGGGGATGTGGCAGTAACATTTAGAGGTGTGAGATTTGTAAGTGACTCATGAATTTTCTTACTTAGTGTTAAGTAAGGATGCTTTGTTTAGCTAAAAAGAGGCAAGGGGCGAATTAATCCTATTTTCACACATTTTAACATTTATCTAATGGGAAATAGTTTAAGTTCATTCCTTTTTTATCTTAGAAAAATTTATCAGAGAGTCAGTGCAAAAAATATTTTCTTAGTTTATTTTTTAAAATTTAACTACATTGATTTTGATTGTGTAAAAATATCAATTATATGTAACCAAAATTATCACTTTTTCTTCTCTGAACCTTTGTATTGTTTGTCTCATCATGAACTCTTTACTTGTCCATCATTATAAAAGTTATTTTCTAACTTGATCCTGTAATTGTTTCTTGATGTGATTTTTTTTAATACCTAGGTTATGTAGCCATTTGGAAATTGTTAGACTGTATGGTGTGAAATGACCTAAGGAGAATCTCTTCCAGGGTTTTCCAGTTTCCCCAGGATTTTTTCTTTACTAGAGTAAGACCTCACTCTTGTGGACGCCTTTGGGTCCACCACATAGCATAGTATGATTTGTATATGGCTATCCCCTTCTCAGTCTTTCATGAAATATTTCCTGACTGTATAGATAAATAGTCCTCAAAATGATTTTGGAGAAAGGAAGACTAGGTTAGTAATTACTGATTTATCCTTGATCTTTGTTTTTTTCTTCCCTACTTCCCCACTCCCAACCCCAAGAATTTAGTATTCTTTTCTTTCATCTATCATGAGAATCTTTCCCTAGACTAACTAAAATTAAATTGTCATCCATAAGAATCTTGTCCATATGTACTTGATCTTCTCCAACTGTTCATCCCTTCTTTTGTCATCATTAATACCACTCTATCTCTTCATTCATTATATTAAGAATTGTGAAAGTGGAATATAGATGCATAGCCTCTGTTGTTACTTTTTGTTTGTTTACTGTCCCTTTTGCAGGATGCATGATTACTCTTCAGATATTCTGTCCTCATGGGTTATCAAACCATATCTTCTGTAAACTTAACTTACCACCTTTGTCATATTGCATGTTTTAGCTTAAAACATGTTGGCATGTTCTAAAACACAAAGGTATTCAGGCTTTTATGAATAAGTATATACTGTAAATCAGTGTTATCTGTGTGCTTGATGTATTTTTTGTTTGGCAAGAAAATGTATGCTCACTGACTTGGTTACTGTGACAGAGGCTGGCACTAGAGAAAAAGTGCCAGACAGAAGAGTATGTGAAATTGATCACCTCGATGGGGGAGGGGCCCCAGGAGTGAATTTCCAGAGGAGAGAAGACTCTGGTGAGGAGAGCAGTGAGGTCTCTCGGTCTTGAGACATCGAAGAGAGAAGGTGGGAAAAGACTTTCTCCTGAGGGTTACCCATTTTTCTTGCTGGTGACTGGAAATCTTTCCCCTCAACCCTTCCCATTTGAAGGGACTTCTGAAGAGAAACCTGAGCAGACTTTACCTCAGCTCCTGTTGCCCAGGGGTGAGTCAACCTGGCTTTCTCTCGGGGGGTTCAGGCTGCCAATGCCCGAGTTCCCCACAAACTCGAGGAGGGAGGAAAATGGTTTAGAGACAGGGACCCCCCTTTCTGCACTTTCCCTTTCCCATTCTTCTTTGCCCATCATTCCTTTTGTATTACCTGATTGAGTTGACATTAAAAGTATCTGTTCCCCAAGCTGAGTGTGAGTGAGCGGATCAAGGGGAGACCTTTTGGTCTCGAGTAGTGGAGGGGGGACAAGAAGGACAAGAGCAAATTGAGGAAAACAGCTTTAGCTAAGGAGGGAAGGCAGAAGGGGGGAAATCTTCAATATCCCCTTTCCTCTATCTGAGTCAACCCATTGCATCTGCTGTCCCCCCCGTACCCCATTTTTGAGGGGGTTCTCCTCTCATTCTCTTTCCCTCTCTCCATACCAAAAAGCCCAAGCCTCCCCTCTAGACAACATCCCTTCCTTTTTTTATTTTTTTAAAACAGTTGTCACCCTAGATTAATAAGGACCCTATTTATTTAAAAAATAATAACCTTTAGTGACCAACTGTCACCAACTGCCATCAACTGTCAGTAGTGAAGTTGTTGTCAATTACAACTCCTGAGGCGAGCAGCCTTTGTCACTGACCTGGCCTAGCAGGTTCCACACAGCATCAAAAACATCTTGATTCCTTTGGTTACCATATTCTTTTCATATCTTTCTTGTGACATTTGCTTTATATATCTTTAGGAACTGGTTATATGCTATGTTTAATATTTATATATTTAATAGTGTATTTTATACACTTCTCATTTTTAAAAATCCAAAGTTGTTTATTAGAAACTTCATAACCGGGTTAGATGTGTTGATACTCATATGCAATCCCAGATCTTATGAAGGATGAAATTGCTAGATCTCTTGAGTTTTGGAGTTTTGAGTTGCAGTGGACATTAGGAAGTCATGTAGAGCCTCAAGGAGTTTGAGCCCAACATGTGTAAATGAGGTCATTAATGTATTTTATCACATCACAAGTTTTGGTTTTTAGTAAATTCCTTAGACTAGTACCAATACAACTTAAATATACATATGTGTATGTGCATGAGTCCTTTGAATGCATTAGAAGGAATAGTTTCATTTCCGTGAAGTTCATTAATGTATTTCATATAAACATCCAGAAATCTTTTACTATTTGTTGCATCTTCTTTCTTCTTTATGTTATCAGAGAACTCAGTATTGGCTTCAAATTTTTATTTTTGAAGTATTAGAAAATTGGTCTCATTAGTTCACTTTTGTATTTCCCCTGCCTTAATTCTCTCAACATGCTTTTTTCCCAAATTTTCTATAGCAAAAACATATAATTTAAGACACATATCTTTTTTCTGATTACATCATTTATTGTGAGTATAAAAACCCCACAATTTTAAAAGACTAGAAAATATTAAAGGAAAACATATGCCAATTCACTGGTAAAGAAGAGAGGGAGCAGGGGAAGACTTGGATGGTAGAAAAATTCACTAGATGAAAGCAGATACATTCAGGCATACAGCAGATACTGACTAGGCAGATAACTCATTAAGTAGATCTATGAACTAGACAAGGTTCTGTTTGCCTAAAGTTATAGTCAATTCAGTCTAGCAAAACATTTCATTTCCTTTGGTCTTCCCTGTCCCATTTACCTCATATCTAACAGGATCCTTTAATTGCTCTTTCCAGCTACAAAAGCTAAACTTTTCCAAAGGCCCTGCTGCTGATACAAGTCTATATTTCAAAAGAAAACAAAAACTTCAGTAACCAAATACCAAAAAAAAAAAAACACTTCAATATCAACAACACCAAAAAATTCCCCCCAAATCCCTGTATTCACAAAAAATGTTCATGAAAATATGTAATCAATTTATATCTGGAAATTTATAAATATCTGGCTGTTCAATTGATTGATTTTTTTACTCACATTTTTGCATAGCTTGCTTAAAATCTAAGAAATTAAGGGAGGCACACAATAAAATCTCAAATAGTATAGTTTGTTCTATGGAATTAAGAAATGTGTCTTCATTGATATATTCTCTGGAAGAAAGGGGTAAGAATATCAGATATTTTATAGTATTGACTGATCATTTCACCTGTTCCATACAGTCATATCCAACTAGGGAAAATAAAGATTCCATAATTGTTAGAACATTCAGGTAATATGTATTTGCAATATGGAAGCATTCTTAAAATATCAACAATGCTATAAATACGTATTTTCATAAATGAAGATTATATTTCCAGTTGTCTAGACATTCTTCACTTTTGATAGCTCTCAGGGGAGATGAATAAGTAAAAGGAAATATATATTTTAGTATCTTTTTAAATTTTATTTTTATTTTAATGCAAAACACTTCCATATTAGTTATTGTTGTAAGAGCAAATTCATACATAATCAAAACTTCCAAATATAATCACAAATACACTGATGTAAAAGACTATTCACAACCATTCTTTCTCTTGAGGGGGATAGAATTCCAGATGGGGATACATTTTACTAAAACTATTTATATTTTAAACTTATATTATAAAATTATAACCATATAGTATTGGCAGGACAGGAAAAAATGAATTTCAAATCTGTAGTTTATCTATATTTGGCATTAACAAGATGAGTCAAACCTATGACAAAAGGTGACTGCAAAACTCCATTCCTAGTTTATCAAGATAGCTAGAGAACATATTTTCTCAGTATCTTGTTACTCAGTTCATCTATGCTGAATGCAACCTCTTCGAATCTATTTATTTATTTTGTTATTCTTTACTATGAATTTTTGTAAATCTAATCATTCAATTCAATAATAGATAGCAATAACAATAATGCATGATGAGCAACTGTGAATGACAGTTTTCCTGAACAAGGCAAAGTGGACTTCTCCAGAGGACTCATAATGAACAGGGAAATATGTATTATATGACTATATATATATATATATATATATATATATATATATATACACACACACAACTCCCTATATCATATTATTTACCTCCTTTGGGAGGGAGAGGTATGGAAGGAAAAGAAAACTAGACATAGATTTTTGGATATAACTCATAAGAATTTGTTTCTTCTTTTTTATAATACATCTCTTTTTTTTTTCCTCTTTACTTGGGACAGTCAAATTTCCATTTCAGACTCTAAGCATCTTTTATCTGAACTATACAACAGTCTTCTAATTGGTGTCCCTGCTTCAAATTACTTCCCTCTTAAGTCCATCCACCAAAAAGCCACCAAAATGATTTTCCTAAAGTATAGATTTGAGCATGTAATGCTTCCCTCACACTAAAATCTACTCCAGTGTCCTCAGGAATTCTCTATTACCTCTATCTAGTATCATATATAAACTTTTTGGCATTTAATATCTTACAAACTAACACCAAAACATCATACCTTTCCAATGTTATTAAAGTCATTCCTCTAATATATATATATATATATTTTTTTTTTGCAGACAATGCTAAACATTGATATATTGTTGAGTACATTTGAGATCAAATAGATATGTCCTAAATTCCACTGAGAAATTACATCATTTATTAAAAATAAAACCTTTAAATTTCTAGTGATATGACTGAATGTTTTTATTGCTAAGGAACTTTGTAAATGAATTTAATTCAGATATCTGGTTTCTATATTTTTTTGCCTGCATAGATTTTGAGTCAAATCTCTTCCATCAGAAAATAATGTGTAGCAAACATCATCTGCAATCAGGATAAACTGGATGCATTTCCAATAAGATCAGGAGTGAAATAAGAATGTCCACTATCTATTATTTAACATTGTACTAGAAACACTAGCAGTAGCAATTAGAGAAGAAAAAGAAATTGAAGGTATTAAAATTGGCAATGAGGAGACCAAGCTATCACTCTTTGCAGATGATATGATGTTCTACTTAAAGAATCCTAGAGAATCAACTAAAAGCTAGTGGAAACAATCAACAACTTTAGGAAAGTTGCAGGATACAAAATAAGTTGTCAGCTTTCTATATATTTCCAACACATCTCATCGGCAAGAATTAGAAAGAGAAATTCCATTTAAAATCACCCTAGACAATATAAAATACTTAGGAATCTATCTGCCGAGACAAACACTGGAACTACATGAACACAATTACAAAACACTTTCCACACAATTAAAACTAGATCTAAACAATTGGAAAAACATTAACTGCTCATGGGTAGGACGAGCTAACATAATAAAAATGACCATCCTACCCAAAATTATTTACTTATTTAGTGCCATACACATTGAACTTCCAAAAAACTTTTTTACTGAATTAGAAAAAGCCATAACAAAGTTCATTTGGAAGAACAAAAGGTCAAGGATATCCAGGGAAATAATGAAAAGAAAATGTGAAGGAAGGTGGCCTTGCAGTTCCAGATCTCAAACTATACTATAAAGCGGTGGTCATCAAAACAATATGGTACTGGCTAAGAGACAGAAAGGAGGATCAGTGGAATAGACTTGGGGACCTCAGCAAGACCGCCTATAATAAACCCAAAGATCTCAGCTTTGGGGAACAAAATCCACTATTTGATAAAAATAAAAAAAAAAAACTGCTGGGAAAATTGGAAGACAGTATGGGAGAGATTAGGTTTGGATTAATATCTCACACACTACACCAAGATAAATTCAGAATGGGTGAATGACTTGATCATAAAGAAGGAAATTATAAGTAAGTTAGGTAAACACAGAATAGTATACATGTCATATCTTTGGGAAAGGAAAGATTTTAAAACCAATCAGGAGTTAGATAAAATCATAAAATGTAAAATAAATAATTTTGATTACATTAAATTAAAAAGATTTTGTACAAACAAAACCAATGCAACCAAAATTAGAAGGGAAGAAACAAATTGGGAAACAACCTTCATAACAAAAACCTCTGACCAAGAGGTCTAATTACTCAAATTTACAAAGAGCTAAACCAATTATACAAAAAATCAAGCCATTCTCAATTGATAAATGGGCAAGGGACATGAATAGGCAATTTTCAGTAAATGAAATCAAGCACATGAAAAAGTGGTCTAAATCTCTTATAATCAGAGAGATGCAAATAAAAACAACTCTGAGGTATCACCTCACACCTAGCAGATTGGCTAACATGACAGCTATGCAAAGTAATGAATGCTGGAGGGGATGTGGCAAAGTCAGGACATTAATGCATTGCTGGTGGAGTTGCGAATTGATCCAACCATTCTGGAGGGCAATTTGGAACTATGCCCAAAGGGCGATAAAAGATTGTCTGCCCTTTGATCCAGCTATAGCACTGCTGGGCCTGTACCCCAAAGAGATAATGAAGAAAAAGACTTGTACAAAAATATTCATAGCTGTGCTCTTTGTGGTGGCCAAAAATTGGAAAATGAGGGGATGCCCTTCGATTGGGAAATGGCTGAACAAATTACAGTACCTGTTGGTGATGGAATCGTATTGTGCTCAAGGGAATAATGAACTGGAGGAATTCCTTGTGAACTGGAACAACCTCTAGGAAGTGATGCAGAGTGAGAGGAGCAGAACCAGGAGAACATTTACACAGAGACTGACACACTGTGGTACAATCGAATGTAATTGACTTCTCCATTAGTGGCAATGTAGTGATCCAGAAAAACTTGGAGGAATCTATGAGAAAAACCACTATCCACATTCAGAGGAAAAACTATGGGAGTAAGAAAACAACTGTTTGATTGCATGGGTCAATGGGGATATGTTTGGGGATGTAGACTCTGATCATCCTAGTGCAAACATTAACATGGAAATGTTTTCTGATCAAGGACACATGTAATATCCAGTGGAATCATGCATTGGCTATGGGAGGGATAGGTGGAGGGGAGGGAGTGATAGAATATGATTCTTGTAACCCTGGAATAATGTTTTATATTGACTAAATAAAATTTAAAAAAAGAAACATTGTGTTCTCTCTTAAAAGGGAGAATGCCACAAAAAGAAAAGAAAATTAAGTGTCTATTGTTAGTTTATATTACTTGCTAGAACAAAGTTCTCTTTAAATGATTTTTACTCATTTTTTTCAGTGAGAGGTTAGTCAGAGTTTAGAATAATTTCAAGATTTCCACACTGGAAGATGATAATGAAAACAATATTTAAAGAATGACCAATGAGAATGTTCCTTATTTTCATGTTGGAATTTAAAATTATTTTCTTCCAAGTTAAAATTAGAGGGCTTTGTAAGAATATCACAGTTTGATATGTTAAAATAAAAAATGGTTTAGGACTCAGGAAAATTAAAATGTAGTCCTACCTATGCTATTATAACTTACCTGTATGGTTTTGAGATGAGTGACATAAATTATCTGGGATTCATTTTCTGCATTATTTTAAATAAGAGGGTTGGATAAGCATATAGAAGATCCCCTTCTCACTAAAAGTTTTAGGTGATCATAGTATGATAGTGTGTTGGACTCATAGTTAGAAAAAATAAATTCAAATTCTGCCCCAGACAGTTACTAGCTATATCACTAAACTAGATTCAGTCTCAGTTTTCCCATGTGTAAAATTGCAGTAGCATTTTATTTTTAGCACTTTCCACACAATATTACTCTGAGGACCAAGGTAAATATATAGATATAACTTTTTGTAAACTTACAAGCATAATAATGCTTGTTTACTCCCTGAAATTGTTAATCCACTTTTAATTTTAAAAAGGGAAAAAAGACAAAAAATATTTTTATAATAAAAACTGAACCTCTGATTTCATTTGACTTCTTCTCCCAAAGCAAATTGGTACTTTCTTTGTAATGTAAAGCCCTAAAGAGAAGAGATATCTAGTGACTTGAGAAATTAAATAATGGGCTCAATGTCATAAAGTCCTACAAGCAGGATATGTATGAGATGTGACTTGAATTCAGAACTTTCTGATTTCATAGCCAACTCTCTCTCTGTCTCTCTCTGTCTCAGTCTTTTCGCCTCAGTCTCTCTGTTTATGCCTTTCTAACTTTGTCTCTCTCTCTCTCTTTGTCTCTGTATCTCACTTTGTGAGTGTGTGTGTGTGTGTGTTTTGTGTAGATATAGGTATAGCTCCTTTAATTCTTATTTTCTAATTTTCTTTTCTCCGTATATTGAATATGTGAACTAACTTTTTTAAATGAATGTTTTCCTTTTTAAAATATCTAAATAACAGTCCTTTAGGTCTAAAAGAGTTCTTTAATCATTTTGTACCAAAACAAGCCATGATTCTTGATGAAGATTTAAAAAATTATTTCCCCCTCTTTCAATAGAAATTGAAAAAAATTATTACAATGCAGATGAGGTAGCACAAACAAACCCAATGAGAATAAATTCCACAGGCCATGAATACAATAATCTGTTTGTCTTGATTCTTAAAGAGGTTTCCAAAAATGTTATTACAGAGTTATTTCCAATAAATCAAATCATAGATGAATTCTGTTCTAAAATGAAAAGTATTTTCTACCTCTGGAAGCTATATATTGGAATTCTTTGCTGGAAATGAAAAGGGTAAAATGTTTCTTTAAAGATTTTTATTCATATACTTTATAGGGAGATGGAAGTATCTTATTCTACTAAAGAAGAATTTACACAAGGAGGGGGAAAATAATTATTTGTTTTATAAGTAAAGATAGTTAATTATCAATTTACCCATATGGAATGAGTATCATATTCATCAGTGCTTTTAAAAACCTGTTCTTGAGAAATTTTCCTCCTTTTCATAATTTGAAATGAAATTGCTTTGATGTTTTAATAACTTCCATCTTCTTAGTCATAAATATATCATGATCACCTTTTATCAGCCATAATTATAAATATTTTAAATATAAAACCTATTGTTTGCTCATTATTATTGATGGAACTATTATATTGATAAGGAATTGTTTTTAGTTTAAATTTTTACCATTCCAGGCAGATAATAACTTCCTCCATTTTAAATGATTTTTTGGAATAAAGAATTACTCACAAAGTTTCCAAGTATCTAGCATTCCATAGTGTTTTTGTCTATAGTCATATATTATTACCTCTGACCTTGAAAATAATCTCTTGAGACAGTGTCCAAATGTTATTAGTACTTTATTCTAGAGCTGAGATTAATTTATTCCCTCAGGTTTAGAGTGGAGTGTGTATGTGTGTGTGTGTATGTGTGTGCGTGTGAGTGTGAATGTAACAATAGAATGTATTCCAGTTTTATTTATTTTCAGAAAGATCCCATTAAACCCCCCCCAAAAAAAGTTTGCTTTCATTGCTAAAAAAAAATGGCAACCCAAATGGCTTCTGAGGAATTTATTTTTCTGCTCTTCATCTCCACTCCTTTTGTAAAATGAAAAAAAAAATATTCATTTTACATTTATATTTGCTTACAAGGTATTGTGAGAATATAGCACTTACTAAATATTTTAATAAAATGTTATTTAAAATATAATCATATTATGATTATGTTAATGACAGTAATACATGTATTCACTATCAGTTCAATACCAAAATACAGAAGGTCTTTGTAAAATTCTTTTAGTTGCTCTACTGTTGAGTTAGAACAACTTAGTTGTCTTAGTTAGAGAACAGGTATGGAAAAGAGCTACCTCCTCAATCTTTTCACAGATATGATGGAATCAAAGATCTTCAAACACTCCAGGTGATGGCATTATTCTGATGTTACTTAGTTTCCATATCTGCTTTAGATTCTCTTCCATAAGTGTTTCCTTTCTTTTTTTTTAATTTGGTATAAGTTTTGTCAAATGTCTAAATGGAATATTATAAAAGTCCAACTTTTAGTAGGTTTATCAAAGAGCAGAACATCTATTCTGCATAATAGAGTTAATGAGTCTCTTTTGTTTTTATTCACTTGGATATATTTGTTGCCATTTTGTTGGGCAATGCTTATTTGTATATATTATATTAAATCTTTGGCAAAACAGGGTTAATGGTAAACATTTTTACTCTATTTCCATTAAATTTAAATTTTATTTTTTCTTAATTTCATTTAAATAAAATGTGAATTTTTAAAAATTTAGAGTTTTAAATTATTTCCCTCTTTTCCTTCTCTCTTCTTGTAAAGGTAAGAAACCTAATATAGATTATACTTAAGCAATCATGCAAAACATTTTTTTTTGTAGAGAATCATGTTGAAAAAGAAAATTCAGACCAAAAAAGAGGGAGGGAAGAAGGAAGGAACGAAGGAAGGAAGGAAGGAAGGAAGGAAGGAAGGAAGGAAGGAAATAAGGAAAGAAAATAAGGAAGGAAGGAAGGAAGGAAATAAGGAAAGAAAATAAGGAAGGAAGAGAAGGAAGGAAATAAGGAAAGAAAATAAGGAAGGAAGAGAAGGAAGAAGAGAAAGAAGAAAGGAAGAGAAAGAAAGAAGATAGGAAGGAAAGAACAAATGAAACAAAGGAAGGATGGAAGGCAAATATATGCCTTAATCTTCATTCAGACTCCATCAGTTCTTTCTCCAGATGTAGATAGCATTTTTCATCTTAAGTTCTTCAAAATCGATTTAGATTATTGTATTGTTCAAAATAGCCACGTTAGCCACAGCTAGTTATCTTACAATATTGCTATTACTTTTTACCAAGTTCTCTAGGTTCTGCTGATTTCATTTTTCATCAGTGCATATATCTTTTCAGTTGTTTTTTATCCCTGAAACCAAATCATTCATAATTTCTTAAAGCAAAATGATATTCCATCACAATCATATACCACAATTTGGCATCCCTTCAATTTCTAATTCTTTGCCAACACAGAATTATAATAAATATTTTTACATATAGTTCCTTTTCCTTTATCTCTTTGGGGTACAACATTTCCAAAATTTATAATTTTCCTTTTCTGTCATATTAGCCAATCTGATAGGTGGTATAATATAGTACTTTTAGAGTTGTTTTAATTTACATTTGTCTGATTGATTTAGAACATTTTTTTCCTGACTAGATAGCTTTTATTTCTTCTTCTGAAGACTTCCTATTTATATACTCTGATCATTTATAAATAGAGGAATGACTTGAATTTTATAATGTTCTTTCGGTTCTCTGTATATTTGAGAAATAAGGCCAACCCCTGTTTTTCTGCTTTATTTTTAATCATGGCTACAATGCAATGATTTTGTTTGTATAAAACCTTTTTAGTTTAATGCAATCAGAATTATACATTTTCCATCTTGCAATGTTCTCTATGTATTATTTGGTCATAAATTCTTCCCTTATTCACGAATCTGATGGATAAATTATTCCATGCTCCCCTATTTTTATATCTAAATCATGGACCCATTTTGATCTTATCTTGGTGTAAGTTGTAAGATTCTGGTTTGTAGTTTCTGCTATAACTACTTTCCAGATTTCCCAGAATTTTTTGGTAAATAGTGATTTTTTTTCCCCCAAATCCTGAATTTTGCCAAATCTTTTCTACTCTATATATTTTCCACTACCAATTATTTTGATAAGTACTGCTTTGTAATACAGTTTGAGATTTCATATGTCGAGGTTACCTTCCTTTACATTTTTTTCATTGATTTCCTTTATGTTCTTGAACTTTTGTTCTTCCAGATGAATTTTGTTGTTATTTTTCTACAAAACAGTGTTTTTGGTGGTTTTTTTTTTTTTTGATAATTTAATTGGTATCATACTGAATGAGTAAAATAATTTTCATAGTACTTTCATTTTTTATTATATTGTCTTGGCCTACCCAACGTTGATTATATTTCGCTAACAGAATAAATCAGACTCTTTGTGAAAAAAATGCTCATATAATTCCTGTTTTTCTCTTGAAAGATATACTCCCAAGTATTTTATATTGTCTGAAAGTATTTAAATTGGAGTTTGTCTTTCTATCTTTCTCATGGATTTTGTTGGTAATATAGGGAAATATTAATGATATATATGGATTTATTTTATGTCTTGAAAATTTGCTGAAGTTAATTGTGCCAAGTAGTTTTTCATTTGATTCTCTATGTGATATCGAAATCACTTTAAAAGACTGATATATACTAATTTAAGGTCGCCAAGGAATTCAGCTATGTAATTCCTAAATGAAAACTCAAGTCAGCTGCCAACCTTTTTTATGGTGTTTTAATTACAAACAGGAGGAAGAAAGTATTGGGGGGGGGTGTGAAGGGGAGAGAAGGAAATAGGGCTTAAATACCCACTCTGCTTAGGCTGAGCCAAAGCGGGAACCACGCCCTGGATAGCCAAGGCAAAGAAAGAGATCAGTCCCTATCACTCACGTGACCAAAAGGGAGAAAACAGTCCATGGGCTCCTCCAACTCCAAGCACCAGGCTCCAACAACCTCTCTCCCTCCTCACAGGAAGTCACGAGAACTCCAGAGGCTGTTCCTTACCTCACTTCCTCAGTCTCACATATGCCAATGGTGGCTCTAGCTTGACCTAGGACCGCCCAGAGGTCTGTCCTTTTTTTGCACATGTCTGTTGAAGGCCATATTCTCAAATAATTAAATCTTGAGTTTGCTGCAGCCCTTCCTAATCTTATTACCCTGAGTAGGGAAGAGATAGAAATTTCCAAGACCTGATTCTGTTATTCCAAGTATCTCTATTGTTATTGATCAGGAAATAGCTAAATCAGATCTTCTAAAGAATGGTCTGAATAGGGTGGAGTAGTTTTGAAATTCACATCTAAAAATACCAAGATATCATATGAAAAGTGATAATTTTGCTTCCTTATTTTCTATTCTAATTCCTTCAATTTCTTTTACTTCTCTAATTCCATTATGCCTAGAGGAAGTCTTCACAGGCTTAGGGAAGACAATCCCCTAGTTTATTGAATATTTTAGGGCCTGTCAATTACCCTAAACCTAGTTTAACCTATTAACCAAATTCATTTTTTAATATTTTTTCTTTATTTTATTCCAGTATTAAATTTACACATATTTTCCAAGGTTACATCATTCATGTTGCCTTCCTTCACTCTTCCCTCCCTCCTCCCAGAGTTGACAAGCATTTTCACAGGGTTATATATATATATATATGTATATATAATCACTCAAAAACTATTTCCGTATTATTCATTTTTGCCAGAAAGAATAATTGTATTAAACCAAAACCCCAAATCATATACCCAAATAAACAAATGATAAATCATCTTTTCTTCTGCATTTCTATTCCAACAATTCTTTCTCTATATGTGGATACATAAGTCCCTCAGAATTGTCCTGCACCCTACCTTACTCTTAGTTGCAAAGTCTATTAGATTTGATTATCCCCCAGTTTTTCAGTTACTGTGTATAATATTCTCCTGGTTCTGCTTATTTCACTCTACATCAGTTCATGGAGGTCTTTCCAGTTCTTTCTGAAATCACCAAAAGCTTTTTGTAGGGATGTGAGCACTGATAACAACAGGGTGAAAGGTAAACATCACAGGGGAAGGAGCAGCCCTGAAATGGGCTTGGCAAGAGCTCACAAGAGAGGTACAAGTCCTTCCTGACCACCCCACACATCCTTTATTTATTATATCCTTTAGTACTCAATTCAACTTCTAATACAAGAAGAATTCTTGGAAGAAGAATTAGCAGCATTCAGATCATTCTATTGAAATGTGTTCCTTCAACCCTTTGTCTTTATAGTGGAGTAACCAAGTAGTTAAGAAAGAGACAAGGCAAGGAATGTTGAGCTAATTAGATAATTGGATTTCTGTTTTCAATATCTGTTTCTGTTTCCTTCTGTCTGTGAGGATGTGCTAAATACCAATTAAAGTCATTTGAGCATATAACCACTTTATGTCTAGTATCTTTTTCAGTTCTAAATCTATAATCCTATTATCTTCTGTGTAGAAAAAATCAGGAATGTATGGATCTCTACATTTAAAAAAAGTTTTATTGTACTTTTTGCTATAAAATAAAATCTAAAGAGCTTTTGAGGGAGGCATGGATAGATTTTGTCTGAAATATATGGAAGTTATAGAGGATTGCAAACTCAGTCACAGTTAATAGTCTTATAAGACTTCTAAGAATCTTAGGTTACAACATGAAAGACAAATTACACAGGACTATGCAATTTAAACCTAGGTTCAGCCTACTTCTGGCATTCTGTTTAGATTGGGATATCACATGGTAAGAAGGATCTTGATAACGTGTCCAGAGGAAAACAAACATATGCAGAAGAGTTTTCTATATACCGTATGAGGTCTCTCTGAAGAAACTAAAAGTATTTTAGCCTAGGGGGAAAAAGAAATCCAATAATTATCTTCAAATATTGAAGGGCTGTAACTTGGGACATGAATTAATTTGGCCCTAGAAAGCAGAAGCATTGTCTATTTTCAGCAATATAATGAATTAAGATAGTTTCATAGGATTTTGAACAAAAAATGCTATCTACCTCCAAAGAAAAAAACTGATAGAGTCTAAATGCAGTCCAGAGCATATTTTTGATCGGTCTTAATCTTTCTTGTTTCTTTTGTCTGTGTTCTCTGTCACAACATGATTAATATGGAGATATGTTTAGTTTGACTGTACAAGTGTAACCTATATCCAGTTACATTCTTTCTCCATGAGGGAATAAGGAAAGGAAAGAAAGAAATTTGGTATTCACAATTCAGAAAAATAATACTACAAATTGATTTTACATTTAATTGGAAAATATATTAAAAAGAAACTAGAGGTAAAAGAAATTAGGAAGAAATTAGTAATGGTAAAATATAGACTTTAAGGGAAAATAGTTTCAAATTAGAGGTATCCAAAAGTAAAATTAGTTACAGGAGGTAGTGGATTCTACTTTAGAAGATATCCAAGCAAAAGATAGAGACATATTGTCATGGAACTCTTTTAAAGATATAAATGTAACTAGTTGATTAGTAATATCCCTTTAAATTGTGAAATTCTATGATTCTGGAGCAGCGATACAGAAAAACTTAATTTCCTGTGAATAATTAGTTCTGACAAATGCTTCTTAAAGAGGTTATATGTAAAATGGCTCCATCATTTGATAATAAATGATGAAAAAATTTATTGGGACTTCATCCTGAAAAGAAGCTAAAGTTACTAAAGTTTGCTATTTAATTGAATTATTCATTGAAACTCTTCTTAATCTTAGGAAAAAAAAGATGACTACACTATTGTTTACATGAGATTTTTTTCAGCAAAAATGTGTAAAATAAGTTAGATTAATCCTCCATAAACATTCCATTTTTGCAAAATGGTTATAAAGAGGGCAATTGCAGGGGATGATTTTTGCTTCCCTCCACAACCTCTTAGTGAGTTTAGTCCATATAAGGTTGGCCTCAAAGTTAGGAATACCTAGGTTCATACTCTACTTCTAACACAAACTGTGGGTATGATCTGCCTAGGACTAGTCACTGAACCTGCTAGTGATCCTGTTAACTGTCTATGTTCTAGTTACTAATCTACATTGGAGGAGTTTCCTCACTGGGAGTTCCCTAATCCAGTCAGGTTCTCTTAATGACTAGTTTGCTCTTCCTCATCTCATATCCTCAGCCTGCTTTCCTGAACTCTTCTAGATCCTCTATAAACCTCTAAGCCAGAGTAGCTTTGGCTTCTACCTTTCTTATTACCCACTTCACTTAGTATAGTGCCTGACACACAGTCGGTGCTTAATCACTGCTTGTCAACTGATCTGTCTATACCCTTTCTGGCCATCTCATTAGATCCTCTGGATTCTAATAGCATCTCTATGGAGATTATTCTCAGATTATTATGGCTAATATAATTTTCCACATAAATTTCCAACTTGCTCGTGAATATTTTAATGGACATCCCATAGACATCTCAAACTCAACATGGACCAAAACTCATCCCATTCTTTTACCACCTCCCTTTCCAAATAATCCCTTCTTCCTTAATTTCTTACTGCTGTGATGTATCACCACCATTCTTCCAGTCATCCAGTTCAGAGACTCAGTCATCTTTACTCCTTATATTCCTATATATAATATATATGTAAATATATATAAATATCCAATTTAATCCAAGTCAAACACCACAAAAAGTTGTCTTTTCTCTAATCCCATATTGATTCACTCGCTCAAATCCTTATTACATCTCACCTGAACTATCCTAATTGTAGCCTCCAAATTTTTCTCTTTGCTTCAAGTCTTTTCCCACTCCAATCCAGCAAATTCATTCCTCAATTCACATATTCCTCATGAAGTCCCCGATTTCTGGTAAAGTTCAAGCTTAGCTCTACTTGCCAGAAACTTCTGCTGATTCTTATGGTTGATAGTACCCTTACCTGAGAAAGTACTTTGTATACACTTTACATTTCTGGATATATAGTTTGCCCTAATATATGTAAATAGATTGAGGAAAGGAACCAGTCATTTTGTGTTTCCTGCACTAGCAAAGGGCTTGACACATAGAATGCACTTTAAAAATTCTTGCTGAAGGATGAAAACTAATTCATTATTATAGGATTCAGATTAAGGAAAAAGTAAAGTTTTTTTAAAAAAATAACTTTATTGATTATTTTATTTTTCATTTTAAAAATATTTTTCCATGTTTATACATTTCATTTTTTCCCCTTCCCTCCTCACTCTCCCCTTCCAGGATCCAATAAACACTCATACTGGGTTATACAAATGTCATCCCATACCTATTTCAATATTCATTTTTGCAATAGAAGAATCTTTTAAAACCAAAACCCTAAATCTATAGCTATATAAACAAATAATAAGTCATTTGTTTTTCTTCAGTGTTTCTACTCCCACAGTTCTTTCTATCCATGTGGATAACATTCTTTAGGATTGTCTTATATTAGCAAAGTCCATTACATTGAATTGTTCAGCAGTATTTCACTTTCTGTGTATAATGTTCTCTTGGTTCTGCTCATTTCACTCTGCATCAGTTCCTGGAGGTTCTTCCAGTTCATATAGAAATACTCCAGTTCATCATTCATTATAGCACAACAATATTCCATCACCATCATATACCACAATTTTTTCAGCTATTCCCCAATCAAGGGACACTCCCTCTTTTTTCCAAATTTTTGGCCACCACAAAGAGTGCAGCTATGAATATTTTTGTATAAACATTTTTCATTGTTATCTCTTTATGGTACAAACCTAGTAGTGGTATTTCTGGATCAAAGGCTATATACATTCTTTTACAGCCCTTTGGGCATAGTTCCAAATTGCCTTCCAGAATGGTTGCATCAATTCACAACTCCATGTCCCAATTTTGCCATGACCACTCAAATATTTATTATTTTCCTTTACTGTCACATTGGTCAATCTACTAGGTATGAGATGATACCTCACCATTGTTTTATTTTGTATTTCTCTGATTATGAGAGATTTAGAACACTTTTTATGCCTTTGTTGATAGTTTTGATTTCTTTACCTGAAAACTGCTTATTCATGTCCTCTGACCATGTGTCAATTGGGGAATGGCTTGATTTTCTGTACAATTGACTTAACTCCTATACATTTGAGAAATTATGCCTTTGTCAGAGGTTTCTGTTATAAAGATTGTTGCCAATTTATTGCTTCCTTTCTAATTTTGGTTGTATTTGTTTCGTTTGTACAAAACATTTTTTTAAATTTAATGTAATTAGACTTATTCATTTTATATTTTGTAATATTCTCTATCTCTTGCTTGGACTTAAATTCTTTCCTTTCCCATAGATCTGATAGATATACTACTCTATGTTCAAGATAAATTCAAAATGAGTAAATGACTTAAATATAAAGAGGAAAATTATAAGTAAATTAGATGAACATAGATCCTAGGTGTCATCTTCAACTCTCACTCCCTGATAACCCTTTGTCTGATCAGTTGCCAAGTCTAATAAATTTGGCCTTTTTGACATTGTTCTTTTTTTTTACCTTTTCCCTTTAGAATTTCTATGACTCTGAATCAGGCCCTTATAATCTCACACTTGTACTTTTGTTATAGCCAATTGTTTGGTTTCTCTGCCTCTAATCAATTCTCCATTTAGATGTCAAACTGATTTGTTAAAGTGTAGGGAGGTCTGACCATGTCACCCATATTTAATCAATACCAGGGGCTTATTATAACCTCTAGGGACAAACATAAAATCCTTGATTTAGCTTTTAATGTTCTTCATAACCTGACACTCTCCTACCTTCCCCATCTTCTTATACCTTTCATTCTTCCTTTATACTCTATGATACCGTGACATTGGCCTCTTTGCTGTTTCTCACATGCAATGCTCTATTTCCAGATTATTAAATGTTTTTTATTGACTGTTTTCCATGTCTTCTTCTCTGCCCCCTGAATTCCCTTGCACCTTCCAAGTTTCAGCTATTGTCCTACCTTCTGCAAGTAGCCTTGCCCAGACCTCCTCAATCTTAATGTCTTCTCTCTGAAGTTAACACCAATTTATCTTCCATATATCTTATTTGAATTTTACCTCCTTCATTAGACCATGTACTCCAGAGCATTAACTATTTTGTTTTCCCTTTCTTTGTATTCCCAGCACTTAGTATAATGCCTGATGCATAAAATGTGCTTAGTAAGTCATTGGTCACTGACGAGCTTTTTGACAGAAACCTATGTATCAGATATTTGTCTTTTACTTCCCCTCAATATAACTTAAGTATCTCAATTTTTATCTATATTGCTAAGCTACCAGAGGTGAATTTACATGTTGAGTTTAATGTGTCCATGTATCTGAGTAATATTTACATTTTTAAACGTGTTTGAAAAATTCCATCAAAATATATTTTTTTCTAATTTATATCTTCTAATGTCAGCTAAATTAATAAAACTATGATATTATGGTGCACACTTATATTTTCCTTCCCTTGGAGTGAAAATATCAAGAAAATTTTAAGTTATATAGCTAATATTTTAAGATTATCTTTGTATTTAAATAATTCTAGAGAGCTGGATATATTATTTAATCATTTTTGTCCTCCTCTCTGGCTTTCTGCTGCTACTGGTAGAAACATATGAGAAGGAATAAAAAAAAAAACGTAAGCAAGATATTTATTAAGTTAAGTAGGATTTGGAACTGAGAGAGCCCTTAGAAATAATTTAGGCCAACCCCCTAATTTTACATATGTGAAAACCTAGGTCTTTGGATATTAATGAACTTGTTCAGTCATGCTTAAGGTAATAAAGCTGGGAATGTTGTATATAACTTGAATGATTCTCTTCAATCTCTCAATCCCATTGTGTTTGAAGAAGTAAAAAAAAATGTTATGTCACTTTTCCTTGTCAATTGACAAAATTTCTTACAACTATCATTTTTTACTGTACTTAATAGTTATAGATAACATTAATGTAGTTTAGAAACATTAAATAAAATTGTCTCTGAAATCTTTCTTTTCATCAAGACAATTACAACTTTTTCCCTGTGATCTTTAAATCCAAATTTAGGATTTAATTAATAATACCATTAATTTTACCTTAGGTTATGTGGTCTAATAGGGATAGAAAAAGAACTTGGAGTTAGGAAGACAGCTTCTAGTTTTGGTCCTGTCACTTAAAATGCCTCTATGACCTTAGGGAAGTTATTTCTGTTTCCTAGTTTGATAATACCCACACCAAAAAAATTAAAAGGCTATATGGTTGGCATGATAATTAAATGAGTTAATAGAAAATAAAAAGTTTTCAAAGCTTAGTAACACAAATAGAAAAGAAATTCCAATTTTATTTGCTAGTTTTAAAATTGTAGCAACTCTTTAAAAGGGATGAATAAATTCTAAGAATTCAGACACAAACTTATTTTACCACTTAATTTTTTAAATAAAAACTTTAGAAGCCTTTCCTCAGCGTCTTATGAGTACAATAAAACTGCTTCTGTGTATGGATAAAGCCATTATGTGAAGTAGAGACAGTGAACAATAATGCATATTTATATCATGCTGTAATCTTTTTAAAGTGATCTCTTCAATAACCTTTTTGGGGAGATAGGACCAGTGTTACCATCTTAATTTTACAGAGGAGGAAACTGCAATTTAAATTTAAATTTAAATGAATTGTTCCAGTTCATACAAGTACTAAGTATCTTAGGGAGGATCACAAAATCCAGAAAAGTTAGTCATTAAGAGTTCAATACCAGGAATGTTCCAATACTAGTTATCTCTCTCTCACTGTATGATTATTACAAAGAATAGGCAACGTTTTCAGATGTATATGTCCTGTATATGTTCACAAAAAGACATTCATGATACATTTTTATGTTGTCACTTGAAATTGTTCTTTGCTATTTGTTTAGTTTTATGTCAAAAATCAAAATTTGGATTTCACCTTTTGAAATGTAACCGTTGTTAAGCTATTTATTTAGGATGGTTATTAGCCCTTCAGTGTTCCCAAACAATGCTATCAGCAATCACTGGACAGTTCACTTGGCTGCTTCCATTCATTAAGACATTTCAGACTTGTCTTTGTGCTTGAATGACTCAAAAACAGCTTTTCCTGTTAATTCATGCCTAGCATGAATTACATTCTCAATGAGGCACGTTATAAAGCATTTGGGTTAGAAATAACAGAGTTACCACCATATGTCATCACTTTAATTTTTTTTTTTACCTACAGATTTTAGGGACCAAGTTGTAACACATTCCAAATTTAAAGGTATGGATTTTATAACATTTGCACATGCATGTCTTTTTTTGGATAAAGACCTGTGACCTAGGAAGAGAAAGAAAAATCTTTTTTCAAATGGCCTGTCCTACCGTTCCATAGATTCAAAATCTATTAGTTTGGGGAACCACCCTTTTCTAGGTTTTTCAAGAATTCTACCCTTTTGATGACTTACAAATAAAGACAAGATTAGTATCTTCCTTCCGCTTGGGAGGCTAAAAGAATGTTCCTCATTTTTTCCTCACTGGAATCCTACCTTCTTGTAAATGACTTAGAATAGCCTCCCTCTCTCTCCTCCCCTCATATATACATTTGCGTATTATAGCATTTGTTAGTGAACAGGAACCTCATTTCATGTTGTTTTTCAGGCTGCTCAAAGGAAAGAGCTTGAGGAGAGGAGAAGAAATGAAAGTAACTTTGGCAAAAGCATTTTAGGTTCCTGAGGATCTGGTTCAATAAGTATCCATATGTGTGTGCTGCAGGGCTTGGCATTGTGCAAAGAAGTTAAACAGACCTAATGTCTTCCTTCTAGGTTCTTGGTTTATTAGAAAGTTTCCGTGTAAACCACTCAGGCTTATTACCCAGACACATGTCCTTCCTGTTGTGCTTTAGCCACATGAATCTAGGTGCTTGTATTTCCCACCTTGCTCTCCCTGGTACACTTTCTCTGCTGCCCAGATGGGCTGGAATGGGAGGCTGCAGAGAATTCACCCCTGGGAATATAGCCATGGCCTAATCCACTGGGGCATGTTATCTGATGTTTTCAGCTATCTGCATCAATGCTCCCCTCCACTGGTGTGAACAGTCAATATAGGCCTGTAACATATAAGGAAATTCCAGCAAGGCTTATTTTCTCTTTATCTCCATCTGGTGTCTGTTGGCAAGAAAACAGGAGTAACACATTTCAGTTGGCTAATTGCATCAAATGAACTCTTGAGACTCACATAAAATCAGAGCTGAATTTATGTTGCAGCATAAGCATATAATGCTGAAAGGGTTCTTTGAAAGAAATCTATAGAAAAGGAAAAAACACAATGACATTTAAGATGAGAAAGGGGTCAATATATTCAGAATGATATCCATCAAACAATTATTATTTCTCATTTTTTATGATTATGATTACATAGAAATTATTTTGCCACTTTTTTTACATTCCACCTAAAGAATAAACAAAAGTATAGGTGATGTAAAAACAAAAATATCCATAAAATATCAATTAAGAAAAAAAAAAACAGGTAACAATATTTATACTTGACATCTAACATTTTAGAGGCCAAAGAATGTTTGGCTCTATGTAAAAAACAACAACAACAAAAAAAAAAAACAGAATAGGTGGATTTGGCAGCTTTTGGATATGATTTGTGGTACTTTATTAAGACATGCCAGCTGTGATTTTTTTTTCATTTGCCTATTCTTATGATCCTGAAATGCCTGAACAGGAAACAACCAGTTTTTTCCCTTGCTTTTTGTTTTTCCACTCACAATGAGAGTTGACTTAATATGTAATTATGTCTCAGACAAAAAGTGAAGCTACTAACTAAAATTAAAAAAAAAAGTTTGCAGATTTAGGAATATATTAAACCCTTTCCTTTAGATTTTTTTTTTCTTTTGTGAGGCCAGAATGGTTTAGTGTAAAAAGCATTGTAACATGAAACAGAAAGCCTGGACTCTACTCTGATTAATCACTTATTAGCTACTAACTATTTGCAAAAAGTTACTCAACCTTTCTTTAATGTTAGTTTTTCCATTTTGTAAGATTCAGATCAACAATTATCTTAAACTCATTCATTTAAGGAATTGATTGTGAGCAGAGTTTAATGTTAAGTGAAGGAAGAAATACAAAGTATAGCTTAGATGGAATTCTTTGGTCTCTGGAACTTTTAGTATCATAGATTTATATGGTACATAAAATAATCACATAATATGAGATAATTAAATGAGATATGTGCAAGAAAAGTCCTCTGTGAGGAAGAGAGAGGTTATTATCAACTGAGATGATTGCCCTGGTTTAAAATATGAGTAGAAATTTAATAGGCAAAATAGAAAGAGGAGATTCTAAGCATAGGAGTAACACAAGCAGAAAGACAATCTCTGATCTCAACTAGCATACAATTTAATGGGAGAAAATAACACATCAAAAGGAACTGGAGGAGTTAAAAGTACCCAAGGGGACATGATAAATGTTAACTTTAATTGTGGTTGGACTCTGAATATTTATATAGGTAGTTGATATGGATTTAATTTCTAAATCCTAAAATGAATTACTAAAGTAAATGGAATTTATGGTAGTTTATTTACAATAGAGGGAAGATATTAAGGAAGAGAGAAAGAGAGAGAGAGAGAGAGAGACAGACAGACAGACAGACAGAGACAGAGACAGATGAGAGAGCACACACTCTGGGTTTCACTTATACCAGTTAGAAATTCTAAGCCCCCAACCAGGGGAAAAGAGTCTCAAGATGATGGGCCTTTCTTGGAGGCTTCATGCCTCCAGAAAGGTGGGGTCATTAAGTCAGCCTTTCATTCACCAATGGAGACCTTCTAAAAGGAAAGTAGTCTGAGGTCTCCCGCACAGGTTCCTCCAGGGTCAAATTCCTCTTCCAGTCTCTCCTCAAGTGTCTGTCCTCCAGTCTTTACTCCAAGTCAGAGTTCTTCTACCTCTAATCCCTTCCATGGTCCTCTTTTTAAAGATCTTTTTCTCTTGTGTCACCTCCCCTAAATTTCACGTCTACCAATCACGGCAGATACTCTACTCTAGGACTGTCCAGAAGGCAATTAGTTGATTCTAATTCATTAACCACTTTGGCACAGATGGGTCACAGACCTCCCACCTCATGATTAAATGGTAGATATACACCCTTGGTGATCAGATCTAACATGGGCACATCTTCCCACTCAACTTCAAGTACTGTGCTTACATTTCAGGGGATTAAATCAACAAATAGACAGAGGATTACAATTCAATCTTCACAATCAAGGAAGAGCTAAGTACCTTCAATGTTACAATCAGGGGAGAGCTAAATTCAATCTTCACATAAAGAAAGTCCTATGGAAATAAGTCACCCACCAATGCAGCTTATAGAGAAATGAGAATATGGTTGCTGTGGTCCTTCTTAAAATTTGGATTCTGGTAGAAACTAGGAAATCAGTGAGAAATCATAGGGGTTATGGGTACTCTCTGTGTGAGCAGTAGCCCATAGGTGTAAAGGAGTTTCCAGAATAAAAAGGTTTCTTTGGAATAGCAGAGAAAGTCCTATGGAGATGCTAAATTATTATCTCTCCTAGTAAATGCAAAAGTTCCATATAATAGTCAAACTGTTATACTAGTCCAAGTTCATGGCTACATTAGAAATATAAAGAAAAAGAAATATGGATGAGAGATTAAGGTGGAAGAATTGACAGAACATAGTAATTGATTGGTTTTCTGATGTGAAAAAGGGGAAAATCAAAAGTAAAGCCAAGTTTTTGTTTGTTTGTTTGTTTTTTGTTTTGTTTTGTTTTGTTTTTACTATAGTAGACTGGATGAATGGGACTTCCACTGAGAGGTAGAAAATTCACATTGAACAAGATAATTTGGAGGTCATCATTCAACATCTATATTTCCTATATGAAGATGAAAATGTAGTATCTGAGGTCAGGATAAGTTAAGCCTGGAGATATGTATTTGGGAATTAGTAGTAAAAAAGTGCAAAAGTAAATGACATCAGCAAGGTCAAGAGAAGACATCAAGAAACAACTTGGAAGACATCACCTTAAGGAGTTGGGAAAAGGAAAAGACTAGTGATGAAAACAATGAAGTATAGATCACAAAAATAAAAGAAAAATTATTTAAATTTGATGCTTTAAAAGAGAAAGGGAGAAAGAAAACATTCAGAAGAATCATGTTGCCATGAATATCAAAAGTTCAAGCATAATAAAAGATGATGAGGACTGCATAAAAAATAAAGAAAATAATTCATTTTATGCTTTCAGTGGAGGGATTTCAATAATATAAATAAAGTGTTTTACAACTCCAAATAATTATGTAAATATAAATTCATAATGGACAAGGAAAGATTCTGATGATATAAGACACGCAAAGAAATGGAAGAATTTGGAATCAGAGTACATAGTTTGGAACTCTACTTCTCTTCCACTTACTAATTGTATGATCTTGAGACTCTAGGTCTCATGTTCATCATCTATAAAAAGAATGGAGCTTGGCTAGCAGCTTTGAAGTTTCCTTCCAACTTTAATTTTATGACCTTATACTTCTCCAAATAGCACACATCAATGTAGAAATATATATATGAAAAATTAAAGCTGAGGGTTCCAAGACCTGTGTTACAATGTCAAGTATAATTGTCTCTGTGGGTTTTTTAATGAGTGTTTATTAAGGATGACAAAAATGATAGCACTATCAGGTTAAAAAACAACCTTTTTTTCTCAAAACAAACTATGTAGTCAACAATGCAAGTAATATTTAGCCCCATTTTACAGAAGAAAAGAAAATCAAAGAGATACGGGTGACTTGCCTGAATTTACACAATAAATGTGGAAGTTTTCTGTCCTGGAATATATTATTCTTTCCATCGTCTCATAGCTATTTTTCAAATCAACCATTAATTAGTGAGAAGTTATTCAGCTTGTGAGCAACAGTAAAAACAAATGTCATTATAGCATTTGATTTTTTGAAATGTCATTTGGACTTTAATGGAGTGTGAATTTTTTTTTTTGTAAAAAGATGGATTTCATTCACTTTAAGAATGTGATGGACATTAGCCAAACATATATTTACCTTATTTGGTTACTTGGAGAAAGTCCTCATTTTCCCTTATCCAATAGTTATTCTGAAACTCCTGGGATTACAAAGAAATAATCACACTATAATCTTTCTTCACATGAGGTTGTACTATTTTACTGATGAATTTCTAGCCCTTGTTAATTCCTTTCAACCTTTCTGCTCATAGACTATACTACTTTAATCATTATCTGATATAATTACTTTAATAAAATTGTATGAGTGGTAGTTTACATGCTTCCTTGTGTCCATGATCTCTTTGATGATGGTACTTCCTCTTCTAGTTCAGAATTCAAACTATGCATCTTTTCTTATATTATACATTACCTTGTTGCTTCCTTCCATTAATCAACAAAAGCAAATCTAGTTACTGCATGACATTTTAGAGTAGGAAATTTTCAGTTGTGGGAAAATCAGTCCCATCCTGGTGATAGAAACGTTCATATTTGCTGCTACTCATCAGAGAAATGCTGAACTCTAGATGTGGATTGAGATTTACATTTATAGGCATAGACAATTGTATTGATTTGTTTCCCTGAAGGGCATATATTTTTTTTCAAAAGGAGAGATCTATTTGGAGAAGAGTGTAATTAAAAAGTAAAAGTGATGTACAAACTGGAAAAGAAAGCATGAATCAATTTTTCAAAGAAAAGCAATCAGATCTATTATAGGTTACTGCATTTTAGGAGAAAAATGATACATATATTAAAATGACAATTGAGAGATAATAATGGTACATAAATGGGAAAAGTGTCAACCTATTTAAAAACAAATTTAATCATATCCACTAAGAAATCACATGATTTTATTTTTAATAGTTACTACTTAAAATATCTCATATGTTGTAGAATTTTTCTGAGAAGGAATCAAACTCAATTTAATAGAAAATAATTTTAAATATATTATGGATATTATATAGATAATCTATGGAAGGCTAACAGATAACATGATATGTAGAAAATTCTAACTTTTTAAAAATGCTTGTATGTGTCATTTTATATAGGATCACATATGAGGAATTTAATAAAGTTCTTTATACATTTGTTGCTTCATATAAAAAAGCATAATATGAAACACATTCAAGGTCAATTGCAATTTCAATAGAAGAGATTAATAAAATAATTACATAAGATTCCATCTATCAAGGAATGGGTGTTATTAGGGGAGATGTGTTAAATTTCAGCAATAAGAAATGGATCTTCACAAGAAAGGATACTATGTCCATATCTGCAAAGGTACTATTTTCTTAGGAATCTAGACAGCAGGTTCTGTGGCAGTTGTAGAGGGCATAAAAGTATTCAGGTTATGTATTTATTTTCATTCCTTCCAATTAAAACTTTCTAATATGGGTCATTATAGTTATCATATTAAATGTAACCCAATTCTTCTCATGTTTCTGACAGAGGTTAATGAATGAGTGCTGAATATTTATTGTCCCTATTTAATACAGATAATTTACATGATCTTCCTAAGAATGAAATGCTAAAACTTTTGTTGCAGAATTTTTTCTCTTTATTTAATTACATTTTTCAAGCAACTTTTAGCCCAGTATAGACTGCCCTTCATCTCTTTCTCTCTCTCCATCTCTCTTTCCATCTCTTCCTCTCCATCTTTCCTTGTCTCTCTTGGTCACTCTATTTCATTGTCTGTCTCTCCATAAATATTATATATGTGTGTATATCTATATATTTCTTTACATATCCACACTTTTAACAACAATGACAAAGAAAAACAGCAAGAACAAACTGTTAAAACCTAAAGTTCCAGGAAGAATTTTGGGAAACTTTTTAAGTAACATATATATGTATAATTTTATTAGTATTTGTTTAAGGACTCAAAATATTGAATTCAAATCTATTGTCTCTTTTCTCAGAGAAAGTTTTTATTTTAAAGGAATTCTAAATATGAAATCTTAAAAATTAAAATTCTTAAAATATTTTAGCATCATTTAAAAGCTAAGGAAATAGAATTGCTGGTCTATTTGAATTGGCTACTTAGGTATTTTAATTCTTATTATTATATGCATAATGGCTTTACTGAAAATACTTCCCTGAGTTTACCTGTGGCCTCCAAATTGCCAAACCCAAGCTATTGTTGTATAGGTTTTCTTCCTTGCATTCATGCTTGCATTTACTTCCTTGCAGTAATATTGCTGTTGTTTTTCATATTTTTCAGTCTTGTGAGGCTCTTCCAAACTCCAATTGGAGTTTTCTTCATAAAGATAATGGAATGTTTTACTATTCTCTTCTCCAATACATTCTACAAATAAGAAACTTGAGGCAAACAGAATTAAGTGAGTTGTTCAAGGACACATAGTCAGTAAATGTTTGAAACCAGATTTGGTCTTAGGAAGATGTGTCTTTCTGACTCCAGGTCCGACACTCCATCCACTGCATCGCCTGACTTTCTTGCTGTTTCCCTCACATTGTGTTTTATCCTGTCACCATACCTTTCCAGATACTTCCACCTATTGTTATGGGGTTCATATGTGTACCCCTGGGGTTCAGGAAGGATACCTTTTGCAAGAATGCAAGACTCCAAAACTTAGCTTAAAAACAAAAAGAGAAATTTATTAATTTAGGAAAATAATGTTGAGAATGGCCAAAAGGACAGCAGGGTGGAACATCAAGATGGAAGGCTGCTCCCAGAACCCATCAATTCTGGGGATTTTATACTCTTGATCATAGTGTAGACATGACTCTAGAATGGTAGTCACTCAGGCATTTGGTGAGGTGGGGTGGTCATCTGACTGCAGTCTGCCTGGAGACATAGGGAATGACCCTCATAAAGATTCCTTAGTTTTAGGGAACAGACAGATGTCTGAGATGTAGCCTGATAGAATCAAGGTGTAGCCAGGAGGTGCATCTCTCTGTCCATCTTAAATCTAAAGGAGGATCAAATGAGGACAATCATGTCAGGGTCCTATAGGGGTCATTGGATGTTTTAGGCTAGGGAGTCATGAAGATGTAAGGGAGCAAAGGAATTTCCCTGATAATAGTTTGCCTGAGCTTCTGGAGGTACAGTGCCCATGTCACTATGACACAAAAATCCACCATTCCCTTCCAATCCCCTGATTACTTGAAGGCTCAGATCAAGGACAATATCCATTGAAAGTTCTTTCCTAATTCCTCCAGTTAATATCCCTCTCCACCCTCCAAATGACTTAGGATTTATTCTGTATATATACTGGGGGTAGATCTTGATTCTCCCAGTTAAAGTTATTTCAGAAAATAAGAGAAGTTGCAAAGGCTATTATGAAATCTTAATATACTAAAAAAAACTACAAAGTGCCTGTGTTCTGATGTGTGAAAACTTCCTTTGTTAAATGTTGGGGAAAGTCTTTAAGGAAAAGATTGGTAAGACTCCCAGATGGTCTTTAAAAGACAAAGAAGTAGTGGGGAGGAAACAAAACTTTTTATACAGTTTCCATAATCAGCCATAATGTCTCACAGCAAAATATTATCCAACAGGAGAAACAATCAAGGAATTTGTGGAAGTTAGAGGTACAGTTGATTGTTCCATCTAGTGATGGGGACTTCCATTATGTTTCTCAAACTCAATTTACCCATTCATGAAATGATAACAATGCCTATGGCTTTCTCTCTCAAAGATGTTTTTAGGATGTAAAGGATGTAGAGGTTCTTTGAAAACTACAGTATATTATAAAAATATGACATATTAGAAGTGGCAACATGGAAATTAACAATAAACTAATACTGGTAACAACAACAATAATAATATGAAAATTTATTTCCCTTATCAAATCTTCCCAACTCAAAATATTCTATACATCTATTAGATTCCTACATGCATGCAGAAATGTTCATTATTAACTTTTGTATGGACTTTATAGAGGCTAACATGACATATATGATAGAAACTGTTGTAAGAGATTTTCCAGGAACATGAAATCCTGCAAACCAGGAAGTCCTGGAAAGCTAGAAGGATTCTAGAACATTGGGGAAGAGAGATAGTCAGGAGAGAGCCCATACGGTTATTCTGGCGTAGACCTAGAGAGCCAATGATTCCCTCTCCTGTGAGCCTTCCTTGAGATTCTGCCTATCTCTGTTGCTGCTGCTGCTTAGGAGTGGATGTTCAACAGAGCTGCTGGTGACTTCCTACTGAGACTGCTGTTTGACCCAAAGAGGACTTCAGTTGTGTGAGAACTACTTTGTCTTGTTCTTGCTCCTACCAAACTCTCCCTAACCTTAAGTAATAATTTAAGGAGTTAGTTTAGAATAGTTATAGGAAGTTATAAGGATTTAATCTCTGATTTGTGGTTAAAGATATTTTTCCCTGAACCCCTTTCCCTTCTCCCTTTAGTTTATTAACCTGTTATTTTGTTATATATTTACAATTTTGAACCCTTATTCTACTCACTTATTTCAATTCTTGAGAAACTATTTTATGTCAGCAATTAAAGTTAATAGTATTTTTTTTTCATTTTTGACTGAAGTCATGGGGAAAAAAAGAGAACCAAAAATAGAATGCCATGGTTTACAATTAAATCTATGAAGAAAATGGTAAGTAAGCAGCCTAATTCCTAAAGAAAATACTGGAATTGGAGTCATAAACATTTTGTTTCAAATCCTCCCTGAGACATTAGTTAGATGCCTAAGAAGAGGACTTTTAATCAATCTCAGTTACCTCATCAATAAAAATAATTGGGGTTTGACTATTTGACCCTGGAGGTCACTTCCAGCTCTAACTTTATGATCCTATAAATCTAATGGGTTTTTCTCAATTTGCATTCTTCTGGATATCTCTACAGCATTTGACACTTGACCACATTCTCTTCCCAGATACTTTTCCTTCTATATTTTTTCCAATAATTTTCTCTTGCTTATCCTCATGCTATTCTATATGCCTTCATTCTTATCTTCTTTTCTAGAGTATAATCATATGTTCCTTAACCCTGAGTTTTCCCAAGCTTTTGTTCTTATCTCTTTTCTTTTTTTATCTCTACACTCCCTATTGGTGATCTCATCTGCTCCCATAGAAGATTCAGTTGTCATCTCCATTCAGATGGCTACTGAACACAATGCTGTCAATGATAAATGTTTGTTTAAAATATAGACTGGTTACATATAGAGATAGATTTAGATACATAGATATAGACACACATACATACTATATGTATATATATATGTATATATATGTATATATTTGTATGCAAGATTTGGTCACTGATTAGATATGTTCTTTGTGAAAAGGTAAGGAATGTCAGAGGACACCAAGGTCACCAACCTGGTGATTGCACAAGTGGTAGTAACCTCTCAGTAATAGAGAAGTGTGGAAGAGAAGTGGCTACACAGGTTGAATTTGAGATGATTATGGTATATACCTGAAATGGTTATAGGGCAGCTAGGTGGAGCAATCCACTGAGTCCAAACATGTAGTCAGAAAGTGTTATCATCCTGAGTTCAAAGATGGCCTCAGACACTTACTAGTTGTCTGACTCTGAGTAAGTCACCTCAGTTTCTCATCTGTAAAATGAGCTGGAGAAGAAAATGGCAAACTAGTTCCAGTATCTTTGCCAAGAAAAACCCAAATGAGATCACAACAAGTTGGATATGTCTGAAAAATGACTGAACAACTGATTTGACACACAGTTCAAAATATCCTCATTAACAGTTGATGATATAGGGCTAGAACTCAGGAGAAAACATTGAAAGCCCTACCTTTGTATAGGTATATATCTGCATAGACATACATACACACATATGTATATATCTGAAAGGTCTAGATATAGATAAATCTATACCATATAATTATAACAGTGAAATATAAATTGCTATCTGTACTATATAAATATATTATACTCTATCTGGACAATAGTATCATTACTATATAGAGAGAGATTTATATATTTCTGGATCTACCTAGAAGAAAACTAAATCTATATATATGCCTATTGACAGATGATAGATAGCTTATATGTGCATGCATTTCTTGTTGTTGAGTCATTTTTCAGACATGTCCAACTCTTCATTGTCAGATTTGGTATTTTCTTAGGAAAGATACAGACTCAAGTGACTTTCCTAGTGTCACACAGCTAGTATTAGGGCTAGATTTTAACTTAGAAGGATCAATCTTCTTGACTCCAGACCTGCCATTTTATTCATTGTGTAACCTGATGTGTACATACACACACACACATGCAAAGACAAAGAGATGCAACTTTATAAGCAATATATATATATATATATAAATACATGGATGCATGTATGTATATCTTTCTATATTTCTGTGTATGTTTTTTAAAAAGATTTAACTTTTTCTGATCTCTAGCCCAATATCACCAATTTCTTAGTGGATATTTTGAAATATATATCCCATAAGTATCTGAAAATCAATATGGCCAAATCAAAGCTCATTAACCCATACCTCATCCAAGCATCCCTATTATCGTGAAGAAAACCACCATATTTCTCATCATCCAGGCATGCAGCCTTGACATTATACATGACTTCTTACTCTTGCTCAAAAATATCTCCAAAAAGTGACCAATCTTGTACTTTCTCTTCAATATTTCTCTCTTTTCTATCTACATGTCCCTCTCTGCTTACACAGCTATCAACCTATTCAGGTTCTCAATACCTCTCACATTAACTATTACTATTTCAAGTCTCTCCCCACTCTAATAAATATTATAATAATCTGCCAATGGTTTTCTAAACCATAGATTTCACCACTAACTCCTCATTAAACTTCAGATGTTTCTTGTTATCCCTAGGATGATGTATTTAATTTCTTCACATGAACCCTTCCTAACTTTCCATACTTTTAAACACATTATTCTTAATGTTAGATAAATAATACTTTTTGACACTTTACTATATGAATTTTGAGTCAATTAATTATAATTGAGATTGAAAGGTCAATGAAGAGTAAAAAATATGATGTAATTAACATTTCTCTCAAAGGAACAGGGAATAGGTACTACACAAATTGATTGACAAGTCTTTCAAGAGAATGAAGCTAAGAACTCTGCAGTTTGATTATATGTGAAATGTCCTTCTTTCCATGACAAGTAGGCAGGAATAAGTGACACTATCATTGAGAGGATATCTGGTTGTTAGAGGCTCTCAGATTTTTCTTCTAATTTAAATATTCATTTAGACAATAAGGTGGAAGACCTACATAATCTTTCTCAATAGTATCAATCTGGTGATTAGATTCAGGGAGGAGATGGAATGAGCCTTGAGACAAGACAGCCAGCTAGCAGGTCCAGGCATAATGTGAGAAAGAGAACTTAAACCAGAGTGGTTGTAAGGACTAAGGGAAAATGTTTTCAAAAGAAGAAAACATGGGAGTTGGCAACTGATATCAGAATAGGATAAGAATGAGGAGTGAGTTGAGAATAACATAAGCTTGTAAGCTTCAATGGTAGTGATTGTCCCACAGTTGTAAAATTTGTCCATTTGCAATTATCTTGGCAAAGATAACTCAAGTGGTTGGCCATTTCCTGGTGGTACCCTTGACAGTAATAAGGAAGTTAGGAAGAGGAAAGAATTTGAAGGAGATAATGAACTCTATCCTGGATATCTTGAGTTTAAGATGTCTATAGGACATCTGATTCTAGATGCTTAATAAACAATTAAGATGGAACAGGAGAGAGAGTAGAGTTAAATAAAGATCTGAGAATCATTTGCACAAAAATTGGAATTGAATTCTTGGAAACTGATGAAATGACCAGTGGAAATAATACAAAGGAAGAATGAGAAGAGAACCCAGGACAGCCTTGGGAAGTGGATGGGGTGCGCTTGTTGATTGGCACAATGGTGATATATAATTGGCATATATTAAATACATTTTAAAATAATATTACATTGGGGGAAAGCCTATTTATTTTTCATTCCTTTTGCCCCCTAACTGTGGGTGTTCCCAACATTATGTCCTAGGCTTCTCCATTTTACTTTTGGCAATCTCATCAGTTCCCATGGTTTTATCTTCTAGGCCAAAAACCTTGGCTTATTTTCATTCTCCCTCTTCCCACATATCTAATCAGTTACCAAATTTTGTTATTTCTACTCTACATCTTCTTCTGACTCCACTCCCCCCCCTTTTAAAAAATCCTTACCTTTCCTCTTCGTTTCAATACTGTGTATTGGTTTCAAAACAGAAAAGTGGAAAGGGCCAGGCAATGGGGGTTCAGTGTCTTGCCCAGGGTCATACAGCTGGGAAGTGTCTGAGGTCCAGTTTGAACCTAGGACCTCCCGTCTCTAGTCCTGGCTCTCAATCCACTGAACCACGTAGCTGCCCCAACCCCTTTTCTTTTCTCACAAAGCCATCTCCTTTACTTAATTCTTCATCTCTCACCTTGTTTACAGCAACAGCCCTCTTTCCCCAACTCTTCCTACTTCAGATCATCTTACATAATCTTGCCAAAAATAATTTTCCTTAAGTGCAAATCTGGCTGTGTCTCTACCCTACTCAGTCAACATCAATGAGCCCCTCTTACTTCTAGGATAACATATAAATTCATATTTTGTTTTGGGTTTAGGTTTTAAGTTTTAAGATGGGTAAAAGTATGAAGTAAAAAACCACAAAGGATTTAATGACAAGGGATTGGCATCACCAAAGTGAGGACCCATTTGAGTGGCCTACTTATAAATCTGTGGATAATGTTGTTACAACTGGTTGGGCTTTAGGAATTTGATTAATGGTGATGTCCTGGACTTAGCATTTTGAAAGATGTGGAAAAGTCCAGTTGAATCCTTCTTGATTCCATCCTTTAGTCATCAAAAAGGAAAACATAAATACTAATCTGTCAGTTATTTTTTTTCGTATTGACTTTAGAAGAACAGTTTCCCCTTTTAGACTTATAAACCTTTTAAACAGAGTAGAGGTGGAAAGTTTCTTATACTAAATTTGCCTTGAATAAAGTAGGTAATTTAAAAATCCTTGTTGAATTGAATTGAAATAAAAAATAGATTTTGTATTCTCTCAGATGCCATTTTCTCATTATGCATTTTCTGAGTCCAAAGCTCTGAAAAATATAACCTGCAATTATTTCTTAACTCAGATTTGTGTTTAGATACTTCTAACTATGGAACATATATGCAAATGTTATTATGATTTGGATATTAACCTTTTTCTAATTAACTTATTCCTATGAAAATATCAAACTTGTTTTGGGGCTAGAAGTGACTCTACTGAAGACAGATTTCTAATTTTGAGCCTGTTAGCTTGATAAACATGTTTGTTGTTACCATGGATATGTGTGTGTATTTAACAAACTACTCAGTAAGATCCATCAAATGAAAGTGGCTGAAGGCTTTATGAGTTTTCAGTGAGGACATAGCAATGTCACTATCTGGTAGAACAATTTAATGATTGCTATTTACTTCACCAGAGAGATATGTAATTAGTACAAGATAAATTAGACTGGAACTTAAAAAATTACAGCTGATGTCAAGAACTGTGAGATTCATGTCTTGGAAAGATTCCACATACTCATAATGAGAAAAAAGTCCTTTAGTGACATCCCTATTCTCTTTAATTATTAAGGAAAATGTTAAGTATTTTTTTTTCCAGTGATACATTCATTTTCTTCAAATTTGAATTTGCTTCCACATACAGCCAATGGCAAGCCAAAGCAAAAAAAAAATCTCCACTCTGGACTGTTACTTTAGTTTTCTTTGGATGTCAAAAGACCATCAGAGACATTCCTTTGGAATAAATAAAGGTGGCAAAACAAATCAAGCCTCTCTCTAACTACACTTGACTTCATAGATTCCACCACTTGCTTTTGCCATAGTGAATATGCATTGCTTCCCTTTCTAATTCTGCTGATAAAGTGCTATTTAATGGCTAAGAGTAAGCTCTAGTGGGGAACAGAGCACAGTGGTTAAGCTTTTCATAGAAGCCTTGGGCTGTTTCCTTTGTTCTAAATCTCAGTAATTAATGAGTAGGAAAGCTTCTAAAATATTTTCCATTATTTACTAAATGCTAAACTGAGTTAAAAGTCTGTGCCTTCCTATGTTTGTGGCCTTGAACAAAAGAGACAGATCAGTATCAAATATAACCAGGAGATGACTCCACTGCTGTAGCTCTTTCGTTTCATGACTCTCCAGAGAAACGATATGGAAAAATATATTGTCCTGAATCACTGGGGTAAATCTGGTGATTTAGTTGGCTTCCTACAAAGGGTAGCGATAAGAGATTTCAATCTCTGATCTATATTTTACTTGAATTGCATTGTTGCACTTTGCAAAAATGAAAGTAGGAGGAAATGTATGAAATAAGATCAGGTATCTCATTTGTCTTCAAGCCAAAGGACAAATTAAAGATGGTTTGTCTAAACAGAGTGCCTTCTTGGGTGCATTTTAAGCATTTGCTTCCTATTTTAGTGCTCATTTAAAGCTCTCTAGGAAGCCTTAACTCAAAGCTATTCCAGCATTAGAATCTGGAGGCTGCACTGAAAGTAGTAAATCATCAAATTACATGAAAGATCAATGCTAATGACCTTTTTGACTAATTCCAGAGTATTACAAGGTGAAGAAAATATTCCCTGGTAGTCTGTTGTTCATCTATTAACTCCCTTTGGGACACCAAATTGTTATTTAATGCCATATAATACACACACACACACACCACACACACACACACACACACACACACACAGGCAGCCTAGACTACAGATATTCTGTTCCTTGATTCTGCTTCATTGTTTTACTTTGAATTTTGAAATTTGAAAATTGAATTTATTTTGAATTGAATGAAAAAAATATAATTTTTATATTGAACCCAAGCAAAAGGAAGAACTTTGTAGTTCCAAGGAAAGTGACCCAGACATATAAAATACATCTGTTAATTTTTCTTTTTCTTTTCAAATTTATATATTGGTTATATTGGACTTTCCCAGAGAGTAATTGGCTTTGCATCTTACAATATATCCTCTGATTTTCCAGAAAAAATGAGAGATGATCAGTGTGTGACAGTTTGCCAAAAATTAAATAGTTCTGTATTTTCCTCCTTTTATGTGATATTGTGTATGTGTATGTGTATGTGTATGTGTATATGTATATTTATGTGTTCCAGAAGTTTCATACACTTAGAGTCCCATGGATTGTGTAAATTTGCCCAACTAATTTCTTGGCACTTTTACTGCTTTTTGGTGTATTCATTAGTAATTATATCTCATCTTCCCCATTAGATTATACATTCTTTCAAAATTGGGACCAAAATTTAAACTTTTAATCCGTACAACACTGAACACCATGCCTTATATGTGATAATCATTCAAATATGTTTGCTGGTAATGATTCAGAAACAAGCTGAAGTTTATCTTTTTTCAATGTAGTTTAACCTTATAAGATCATATAAAGGACAAGAACAAGAACAACAAAAGTAGGGAAACATGTCACAGTGAAGTAAGGAGAATTTAAGTGTAAGTCCTCTCTCTGACATAGATGGGTTTTGTGGTCCCAGACAATTCATTAAACCTCACAGACAGCTCTCTAAGGCAGAGAGAATTCTTCACCAAGACATACATCTCTGGACACTAAAATCTCAGTTGTTTGATTGTTTCAGTCATGTCTGACTCTTTGTGACCCTATTTGGAATTTTCTTGGCAAAGTTCCATGAGTGATTTGACATCTCTTTTTTCCAGCTCATTTTATAGATGAGAAAACTGAGACAAACAGGAGTAAGTGAGTTGCCCAGAGTCACACAATTAAGACAGATTTAATTCAAGATGAACACTCAGACTCCAGAACTTTCTTGTTATCCTCCATAATACCGAGGTGAAATTTCAGGTCCAGTCCTTATTCTCCAAGTTATCCTAGAAATAACTAGAATTCACTTATTCCACAACAAGGGGAAAAATTAAGATGTTTCATGAATTTTAAAGCCTCCTGTTTGTTCCTATGAACATAAATGAAGACCTAGGAAACTTTATTTTTAAAAAAACCTTTAGATTTAAAAAGTTTTCAAGAAAAATATGTACCCCTTTCCACATTGGGGAGTTAGTGCCCTTGTGGTGCCCTTGTGACATGGAAAATCGACTTTGAGAATTTTTGGACCCCTTTTTGTACTAGAGAAGTCTGACATTTTTTTATACAGTATTTACAATACACTATTGTAAAATTTGGGTTAAGTATTTGGTCATAGGTTTTGTGTAAGCCAATCTTTAAAAATACTGTATGAAAAAGAAAATTTAAAAATGTTAAATAAATGTGAAATTTGTCAAAAAATGAAACAAATTTGAAGAGAATAATACTGAATATATTGCATGAATAATAAGACATTAAATATGTTTATATTATACAATACAATCTATCTCTACATGTTATATTATGAATTTCTGAGTTTCTAAGTTTTTTCTATATCATTCTGCAAAATTTCCAAAAATCTTCATTTAATTGTGTATCCCCATACTTAGTTGTCCTTAGCAATTTTTTAAATTCTGATGTGTTTGTGCATGTGAGCTTTTGTGCAATATTAGATGATGAAGAAGAAAGAATGTTTTTAGGTTACTTTTTCTTAGACTCTCACTGAAATTGGAAGTGATAACATTGTAATTGATAATAAACAATATAATTACATTGTTTTCTACACATTTTATACATTCAATTTTATTTTATTTCCTTATTGTCATCAATCAACCACCAACCTTTTAGTAAATGATAGGCAAATTAAAAATATAAAAATGAAATAATCTCTGCCTTTTAGTGATAAGAAATTTGTTACCAAAGATAAGAGTTTGCTTTTAGTGCCATTTTGGTTGAGTGCAGAAAAAAATATATCCCTTTTATCAAAAAGTAAATTTAATATTTAGAAGTATTCAAGATGTATGTTATGTACATATACAAATAGGGAAATATAAATTAGATAACTGAATTAAAGTTTCAAGTGCGCTGGCATAAACAAAGAAAAATTCAAGAGACAGAGTTATGTATGTGTGTGTGTTGGTGTGTAAAATAATTTTATCTGTCCCCTCATGAAAGACAATGTAGAATAGAGGATAAACACATGGCCTTGGAATGAGGAAGACTTTGTTTCATGCCCAAACTGATACACACTGCATACATGATCCTGGGCAAGTCACCTAATTTTTCAGAGATGTATAGAAGCTGTCAGCCTGCAGTGGTTTTCTCATTAGATTCCTAATGAAATAATAGGTCCAGGCTCTATCCTTTTCCTCAGTCTTGAAGGAATCTATTAGGGGAGATAAGTGCTTAATATAAATACCTCTATACTAGATAAAAGACTAAAACATGAGCAGAATGAGGAATCCCATATGCACACATTTCATTCAAGAGAAAAGAAAATCTTGGATCACTTATGTTCCACGGTATATGTCTCCTTATGGTTTTTTTTTTTCCTTTTACTGGCTTCTATTGAATGAAGAAGTGCCAGACAGTAATGGAAAACTATTTCCAGGAGAACAAAAGAACAAAGCAATATAGAATCTAAAAATGGCATTATTGTTAACCAGCATCATGAATAACTATAATTCCTTAAGATAATTTATTCCAGCTTTATTGATAAAAGTCCTGTTAATGTCCCTTTACTCATCAATAGAAAAGAATTGTTCTCCTTAGAGCACAGGAAAAAAAAAAAACTATGACATCATTTAAGTTTGCCATCTTATTCCTCTCTGTCCTTTCACTTTCCCAAATTTCATCCCTTCTCATATCTTCTCCATAGATCGCTATTACCTTTATGCTATCCCGTAGTGGCCAGGGTTCAACCATCTTTCCTTTGGGATCTGGATACCACCTCCAAGTTAGAACATTTTCTCACCTTCTCACCTTGCTCTGGGTATCCCTAATGACAACTGGTTTGCCCTTGATCCTTATGCCTTAGAGAATCTATAACTATATATCTGTATATAAATATCTAACCACAATGTATTCAATTATAAACTAATTTCTGATGTACAGCATTAAATTATATTTTAAAAAGGACGATGTCTCTATTTTTGTTTTTCCCCATATTTTAAACTTTGACCAAGTCATTTGACCTTTTAAGGCCTCTGTCAAATGAGAATGCTGGATTGAATAACCTCTAAGATCTTTTTCAGCTCTGCCATCTTACAAATCTGAAATTTAAATGTGTTATCACTTTTTTTGTAAGATAATATTTGTGCCTGATTTATACACCATTATCAAGAAGTTCATTTTAAAGAATTACTCCTATCCTCGACATTTGAGGCAGAGTAGCAGACTGATAATGAAGTTTTGGGACTTTCTTTGCCCTTCTTATCACACAAGATATTTAGGCTTTGAGGATTCATATTTATCTACACTCTGTCTTTTAGATCAGAATTATGTGTAGCTTCCTCAAAATTTTTTCCCTTTACTGATCTCAATTGCTTTTATTTTTTTAGCATTCTTATCATTGCTTTAGTGACTCTGACTCTTACTTGGAGGTCAAAAATTATCTTAGGTCATGACCAGCAAGTGAAAATCAATATTTTCCCTCTCTTTAGGAGAATGTGTTTCATACATACTTCAGATAAAAGAGAAATATACTTTGTTGTTCTGCCAAATCTTTTAGATCATCCATTAGTCTAGGTTAAATACCTACACTGTGAATTTAATTTTGGTTCCTAATATTGTTTTACATTTTAAAAAATATTTATTGATTTCAAAAAGCCTTAACAAAGAGTATTCAAGTATTTTACTTCTGCTCCAGCTGAGATGCATGTTTCAGTAAATAGGCTTCCATTTTAGGACTTTTTAGTGATCAGAGAAATAAATAGCTGAGAATTATGCTATGTTTATACAGAATGCTAGGAATAAGGAAACTGGTTTTTAAAGGAAGTAAATAAATATATTAATGAATACTTAAATGAATTAACAAATAAATAGATGGGTAGATGATAAAAATATAGAAAGACATAGACAGAAAGATAGAAGAGAGAAATATCTTTAAATTGTATCCCATATTATAGCAGTCAGCAGGATATGGACAGGCTTTAATGTAGCACTGGCTGCCCGGAACATTAGTGAAAATATACAAATCATAAAGTAATTTAAAATTTCTGTATAATGTTTTAAATCTTTGCTAATATACATTTCTGGAAAGCTTTTTGTGATTGACTTAATGTGACTGGAAATAAATATCTGTCCTCTATGTGATTCATATAGCACCCTGAGTACCTTTCTGCCCTCCTTCTTTGTTGAGACACAACACTTAAGCAGAGCTGGAACTTAATGAAGTATATTGCAAAGTAGTATGAAGGATGTGAGAAAAATTACCCAGCAGCTCTCATTATAGGCCAGATTTCCCTAAAATTAAGTCTAGTTAGAGATGAGGAAATCCTTGGTGTAGAGCAATAGGGACCAGTACAATCTTAGAGGGAAGCCAGCATCAAATTTCTTAGAATAGCAGCTTTAGAGCACTTGTAGTTGATGGGTAGATTTAAGAACCTGGTAGTAGTGGAGAGGAAGAGGGAGTAGCAAGAATAAACAAATGTAACAATGAAAGACTACTAGAGGAGAAATAACAAGAAAGGGAATAACAATTCACATCTCTAGAGCTCTACCCATTCAATTTCCTTTTAGTCTCAAATTCTCAAACTTCTAAAGCTACTCTTCTCTAAAATATTGGCATTCCCAGACAATTACTCCAAGCTCTCAAGGAAAGGATATAAGATGTATACAAAAAATAAATGTGGCAAGTGTTGTTATTGAAGTGCAAACACAATACTATGGAGTTCAGAGGAAGATAAATCACTTCCGTGGGAGAACAGAGGCTATAAAACAGTATGATGATACAAGGATTTGTAAAGAGAAGATATTCTAGAGAAAGAATGGCCAGATTTCAACAAATGATTTGGTATGAAAATTATCACAGTAGAATTAATCATAGTTGGCATGGAAGTTTCTAGTGTGGTGATAGACTTCACTAGTTAAATGGCAGAAACAGTGAAGTTTGTAGGAAGAACAGTTCTCTTTTCTTTCTTTATAATTTACCTTTCTGTCTTGAGATTGATACTAAACATTGGTTCCAAGGCAGAAAAGTGGTAACAACTAGGCAATTGGGATTAAGTGACTTGCCTGGGATCACCAAATTAGGAAGTATCTGGGGCAAAATTTGCACCCAAGACCTCCCATCTCAAGACCTGGCAATCTAGCCACTTCTCTAGTACTCTTGTTTTCAAAGCCCAAACAAGACTATTTACTGAATGTCTACTATGATATTTATCCTAGATAATACAATACTAAATACAATACAATATTAATTGTCTTAAAATATAATAAAATTTCTAATCATTCAATACTCATCCAAATGTCAATTTTGCAAATAAAATGTGTGAATAATGATTTTTAATAATTTACAAGTTTATTCAGTTTCATAACTTAAAAGTCATTTATTTACATTTACAAATATCTCACTTTGCTTTGAAACCAAAGTTTATATAATTTTATTGAGTCTCTGAGAAATTTATGAGCTTGAAAAGTATGATACAGTTATAACTTCATTATTGATTTTACCTTTTTTATTTTATTGGATTTTATAGTGCCTTTCTTCTCAAAAAATTTACACATTTTTGGTTTTCAATTTCTTTCCAATGAACATAATTGCAAATATCCTTACAATTGCATAACTATTTTGTGCAAAGCTCAGAATAAAGAGCACTAAAGGATTTTTTCTTATGTTAATAATGAATTTGTCAGGATAAGAAATTTCTTTTTTTCTCATGATGCATCTTTCTAATATTTTCTGAGATTTTCATATATAAGTTGTAGCAAAAATTGTGATCTGTGATCCATGAAAGTTTTTTTAAATGTTAAGCCCTTAATAGTCTAATATACTTATATTCAATTTGTTTTTATTTTTAGTTTTTAAAAGTGTAATTAAAAATTCTATAAGATTCAAATAGACCAACTTTTAAAAATTCAATACCATTCCACCTTCATTATACACACACACACAGACACACACACACACACTTTAGTTACCTTTCATTGGTTAAGATAGACATTCCTCTTTATCCTTTGGATCCTCCCTTTATAAGAGCTATTTGAGTCAAAGCAAAAGACGTTAATATTGGCTATTTCAGATGTTGGACTATTAGTGCAATAAGAATGAGTTAAGAATTTAATAGCTCTGGAATTTGACTTATGTGTACAAAGTCTCCTGGTCACAAGGGCTATGATACTTTCATTTGTTCATTGTGTTGGTGGAAGAGAAGAGGAGCTTTTCCTCTAATCCTCTTCAGCTTGCTGTTCCTCTCCCACATAAAATTCATTCAAGAAACTATTCCAAGTGTAAGGTGAATTTTAAAAATTATTTTAAGCAAAAGCACGGTAAAATTTGGAAAACAATTTCTGGTCAGACCACTTCTCTATTCCTTTCTTCCACTCCCAGGGGAACCTTCCAGAAAATGGAAAAATGTATAGGAAGGAAGGAGAGAGGGAGGGACTAAGGAAACAAGGTAAGAGATGCGAATAAGAGCATGAGAAAGATACAGAGAAGAAAGAAGGAACAGAGAAATAGGAAGACAAACAGAGAAAGTGAAAAAGGCAGACAAACTACAAATATATATGCTAAAATATGGGAAAATAAATTCAAACAAAAAAGTTATTACCCCCCAAAAAAGCATTATTTTTCTAATGAAATTGCTATCACATTAAGGGGAATTGGAAAGGAGTAGGCATAAGAAAGGATAAATGGTAATAGGTGCAACAGGAACTTCCAGGAAGATAAGACAAATTCATCTATTTCAGTCATCAAGATTTATATAGACCAAGAACAAAGAAAAAAAAATGACAGTACCTTAATTATTAGACCCTACCCAGGGACAAAGTCCAAGGGAACCATTTGTTCTAGTTAAAGGGAAATGAGGATGATGGCTAGATACATTATAGCCTGTTAGAAATAATTGGAAATTAGAGTTTCTTCAGCTCTACATCTACTGCAAAGCTGCTTATGGAATGAGTCACAGGTTGGATACATGGGGCTAATACTCTCTTCTCCCAAAGCAATGAATAAGGAAACTGTCATCATTTAATGCTTTCTGGTCACATAATGTAGGAATTTCTTGAATTAAAAGATTAGAACTTTATTGCATACATATATATATATTTATATCTGAACATAAGTACTTATTGATATCTATATATACCTATCTCTATCCTGGAGCTGAGTCATTGTAGAGTAGAAAAAGCACTCAGATGAGCTCTTACAACATTCCCCTCCAATGATAACTTTAAAATAGCAACTTGAACAGAACTCTGGTGTAACAGTGCCAACAAAAAGTTTAGATTGAGAAAATCTTCCAGCCCAAGACAATTTAGGATGTCAAAAAGAACCAATACACATTACTGATTTTAAGATGTAAGGTAAGTGCTTTTTAAAATTAAAAAAAAATAATAATAATTCAAGAATAAAGAAGTCCAATTTCAATAAAAAACATTAGAAGCCTTGAAGGTCAATATCACTTTTGGCCCTGAGAGATGTTGGACACTGAAGAATAGAACCATTTCTTGTCACAAAGGAGATGGGGCCCTGAAGAGCAGTATTGCTTGCCATCCCAAGAGATTAGGGGTCATTCTTAGATTAGAACCAGAATATAGAGCAAGAAAGCAGTGATTAGAATCTTTTTCCCCCATTTGAATTAATTTATTTAGTCAATTTAGAACAGTATTCCTTGGTTACAATAATCACATTATTTCGCACCCTCCCCTCCACCCACCCTTCCCACAGCCAACACACAATTTCATTGGGTATTACTTGTGTCCTTAATCAGAACCTATTTCCATGTTGTTTGCACTAGGATGTTCATTTAGAGTCTACATCCCCGATCATATACCCTCAACCCATGTATTCAAGCAGTTGTTTTTCTTTGGTGTTTTTACTCCCACAGTGTTTCCTCTGGATGTGGATAGTGGTTTTTCTCGTAGATCCCTTCAAGTTGTTCAGGATCACTGTGTTGCCACTAATGGAGAAGTCCATTACATTCGATTGTACCACAGTGTATCAGTCTCTGTGTACAATGTTTTCCCGTTTCTGCTCCTCTCACTCTGCATCACTTCCTGGAGGTTGTTCCAGTCCCCATGGAATTCCTCCGCTTTATTATTCCTTTGAGCACAATAGTATTCCATCACCAACATATACCACAATTTGTTCAGCCATTCCCCAATCGAAGGGCATCCCCTCATTTTCCAATTTTTTGCCACCAAAAAGAGCACAGCTATGAATATTCTTGTACAAGTCTTTTTCCTTATTATCTCTTTGGGGTACAAACCCAGCAGTGCTATGGATGGATCAAAGGGTAGACAGTCTTTTATCACCCTGTGGACATAGTTCCAAATTGCCCTCCAGAATGGTTGGATCAATTCACAAATCCACCAGCAATGAATTAATGTCTCAACTTTGCCACATCCCCTCCAGCATTCATTACTTTCCTTTGCTGTCATGTTGAACAATCTGCTAGGTGTGAGGTGATACCTTAGAGTTGTTTTGGTTTGCATTTCTCTGATTATAAGAGATTTAGAGCACTTTTTTCATGTGCATATTAATAGTTTTGATTTCTTTAACTGAAAATTGCATATTCATGTCCCTTGCCCATTTATCAATTGGAGAATGGCTTGATTTTTTGTACAATTGGTTTACCTCTTCATAAATTTGAGTAAATAAACCTTTGTCAGAAGTTTTTATAATGAAGATTGTTTCCCAGTTTGTTACTTCCCTTCCAATTTTGGATGCATTATTTTGTTTGTACAAAAACTTTTTAATTTGATGTAATCAAAATTATTGATTTTATATTTTGTTATTTTTTTCTAGCTCTTGCTTGGTTTTAAAATCTTTCCTTTCCCAAAGATCTGACAAGTATACTATTCTGTGCTCGTCTAATTTGCTTATAGTTTCCTCCTTTATATTCAGGCCATTCGCCCATTCTGAGTTCATATTGGTGTAGGGTGTGAGGTGTTGATCCAGACCTAATCTCTCCCATACTGTCTTCCAATTTTCCCAGCAGTTTTTATCAAATAGTGGGTTTTGGTCCCCAAAACTGGGATCTTTGCGCTTATCATAGACTGTCTTGCTGAGGTCATTTACCAGGAGTCTATTCCACTGATCCTCCTTTTTGTCTCTTAGCCAGTACCAAAATGTTTTGATAACAACTGCTTTATGGTATAGTTTGAGATCTGGGCCTGCAGACCTCCTTCCTTTGCATTTTTTTCATGATTTCTCTGGATACCCTTGATCTTTTTTTCTTCCAAATGAACTTTGTTATGTTTTTTTCTAATTCAGTAAAAAAAGTTTTTTGGTAGTTCAGTGAGTATGGCACTAAATAAATAAATTAATTTGGGTAGGATTGCCATTTTTATTATGTTAGCTCATCCCGCCCATAAGCAATCAATGTTTTTCCAATTGTTTAGATCTAGTTTTAATTGTGTGGAGAGTGTTTTGTAGTTGTGTTCATATAATTCCTGTGTTTTTCTAGGCAGATAGACTCCTAAGTATTTTATATTGTCTAGGGTGGTTTTAAATTGAATTTCTCTTTCTAATTCTTGTTGCTGAAATGGGTTGGAGATATATAGAAATGCTGATGACTTATGCGGGTTTATTTTGTATCCTTCAACTTTGATAAAATTGTTGATTGTTTTGACTAGATTCTCTAGTATACTTTAAGTAAACTATCATATCATCTGCAAAGAGGGATAGCTTTGTCTGCTCATTGCCAATTTTAATACCTTCGATTTCTTTTTCTTCTCTAATTGCTACTGCTAGTGTTTCTTTTTTTTTTTTTTTTTTTAAATATATTTTATTTGGTCATTTCCAAGCATTATTCGTTAAAGACATAGATCATTTTCTTTTCCTCCCCCCCCCAACCCCCCATAGCCGACGCGTAAGTCCACTGGGCATTAGATGTTTTCTTGATTTGAACCCATTGCTTTGTTGATAGTATTTGCATTAGAGTGTTCATTTAGAGTCTATCCTCTGTCATGTCCCCTCAATCTTTGTATTCAGGCAGTTGCTTTTTCTCGGTGTTTCCACTCCCATAGTTTATCCTTTGCTTATGAATGGTGTTTTTTTCTCCTGGGTCCCTGCAAGTTGTTCAGGGACATTACACCACCACTAATGGAGAAGTCCATTACGTTCGATGATACCACAGTGTGTTTGTCTCTGTGTACAATGTTCTCCTGGTTCTGCTCCTCTCGCTCTGCATCACTTCCTGGAGGTTGTTCCAGTCTCCATGGAACTTCTCCACTTTATTATTCCTTTTAGCGCAATAGTACTCCATCACCAACATATACCACAGTTTGTTCAGCCATTCCCCAATTGATGGGCATCCCCTCATTTTCCAGTTTTGGGCCACCACAAAGAGCGCAGCTATGAATATTTTTGTACAAGTCTTTGTGTCTATTATCTCTTTGGGGTACAGACCCAGCAGTGCTATGGCTGGGTCAAAGGGTAGATATTCTTTTGTCGCCCTTTGGGCATAGTTCCAAATTGCCCTCCAGAATGGTTGGATCAGTTCACAGCTCCACCAGCAATGAATTAATGTCCCTACTTTGCCACATCCCCTCCAGCATTCATTACTTTCCTTTGCTGTTATGTTAGCCAATCTGCTAGGTGTGAGGTGATACCTCAGAGTTGTTTTGATTTGCATCTCTCTGATTATAAGAGATGTAGAACACTTCTTCATGTGCTTGTTAATAGTTTTGATTTCTTTATCTGAGAACTGCCTATCCATTTCCCTTGCCCATTTATCAATTGGAGAATGGCTTGATTTTGTGTACAATTGATTTAGCTCTTTATAAATATGAGTAATTAAACCTTTGTCAGAGGTTTCTATGAAGATTTTTTCCCAATTTGTTGTTTCCCTTCTGATTTTAGTTATATTGGTTTTGTTTGTACAAAAGCTTTTTAGTTTGATGTAGTCAAAATTATTTATTTTACATTTTGTGATTCTTTCTATATCTTGCTTGGTTTTAAAGCCTTTCCCCTCCCAAAGGTCTGACATGTATACTATTCTGTGTTTACCCAATTTACTTATGGTTTCCTTCTTTATGTTTAAGTCACTCACCCATTTTGAATTTATCTTGGTGTAGGGTGTGAGGTGTTGATCTATTCCTAGTCTCTCCCACACTGTCTTCCAATTTTCCCAGCAGTTTTTATGAAATAGTGGATTTTTGTCCCAAAAGCTGGGATCTTTGGGTTTATCGTATACTGTCTTGCTGAGGTCGCTTTCCCCCAGTCTATTCCACTGATCTTCCTTTCTATTTCTTAGCCAGTACCAAATTGTTTTGATGACTGCTGCTTTGTAATATAGTTTTAGGTCAGGGACTGCAAGGCCCCCATCATATGTGGTTTTTTTCATTATTTCCCTGGATATCCTTGATCTTTTGTTCTTCCAAATGAACTTTGTTATGGTTTTTTCTAAATCAGTGAAGAAGTATTTTGGTAGTTCAATGGGTATGGCACTAAATAGATAAATAAGTTTGGGTAGGATGGTCATTTTTATTATATTGGCTCGTCCTATCCATGAGCAGTTAATGTTTTTCCATTTGTTCAAGTCTAGTTTTAGTTGTGTGGCGAGTGTTTTGTAGTTGTGTTCATATAGTTCCTGTGTTTGTCTTGGGAGGTAGATTCCTAGGTATTTTATTTTGTCTAAGGTGATTTTGAATGGGATTTCTCTTTCTAGTTCTTGCTGCTGAGCTGTGTTGGAGATATATAGAAAAGCTGATGATTTATGTGGGTTTATTTTGTATCCTGCAACTTTGCTAAAGTTGTTGATTATTTCAATTAGCTTTTTGGTTGAATCTCTAGGATTCTTTAAGTAGACCATCATGTCATCCGCAAAGAGTGATAACTTGGTCTCCTCCTTGCCTATTTTGATGCCTTCAATTCCTTTATCTTCTCTAATTGCTACTGCTAGTGTTTCTAGTACAATGTCAAATAGTAGAGGTGATAATGGGCATCCTTGTTTCACTCCTGATCTTATTGGGAATGCATCTAGTTTATCCCCATTGCAGATGATATTAGCTGTTGGTTTTAGATATATACTGTTTATTATTTTTAGGAATGACCCCTCTATTCCTATGCTTTCTAGTGTTTTTAATAGGAATGGGTGTTGTATTTTATCAAAGGCTTTTTCTGCATCTATTGAAATAATCATGTGATTCTTGCTAGTTTGCTTGTTGATGTGGTCAATTATGTGGATGGTTTTCCTAATGTTGAACCAGCCCTGCATCCCTGGTATGAATCCTACTTGATCATGGTGAATGATCCTTCTGATCACTTGCTGGAGTCTTTTTGCTAGAATCCTATTTAAGATTTTTGCATCTATATTCATTAGGGAGATTGGCCTATAGTTTTCTTTCTCTGTTTTTGACCTGCCTGGTTTTGGAATCAGTACCATGTTTGTGTCGTAAAAGGAGTTTGGTAGAACTCCCTCTTTGCTTATTATGTCAAATAGTTTGTATAGTATTGGGATTAACTGTTCTCTGAATGTTTGATAGAATTCACAGGTGAATCCATCAGGCCCTGGGGACTTTTTCTTTGGAAGTTCTTTGATGGCTTGTTGGATTTCAATTTCTGATATGGGATTATTTATGAATTCTATTTCCTCTTCTGTTAGTCTAGGCAGTTTGTATTTTTGTATATATTCATCCATTTCTCCTAAATTGGTGTATTTATTGCCATATAATTGGGCAAAGTAATTTCTAATGATTGCCTTAATTTCCTCCTCATTGGAGGTGCTGTCCCCCTTTTCATCTTTAATGCTGTGAATTTGCTTTTCTTCCTTCCTTTTTTTAACTAGATTGACCAGTACCTTGTCTATTTTGTTTGTTTTTTCAAAGTACCAGCTTCTTGTCTCATTTATTAAATCAATAGTTCTATCACTTTCGATTTTATTAATTTCTCCCTTAATTTTTAGGATTTCTAATTTGGTTTTCTGCTGGGGGTTTTTAATTTGATCGCTTTCCAGTTTTTTCATTTGCATTTCCAATTGATTGATCTCTGCTCTCCCTTGTTTGTTAATATAAGCATTCAGGGATATGAATTTACCTCTGATTACCGCTTTGGCTGCATCCCAAAAGGTTTGGAAGGATGTTTCGCCATTGTCATTTTCCTCGATGAAATTATTAATTGTTTCTATGATTTCTTCTTTAACTAAACGGTTTTGGAGTATCATATTGTTTAATTTCCAATTGGTTTTAGATTTGGTTTTCCATGTACCATTACTAATCATTATTTTTATTGCCTTGTGATCTGAGAAGGCTGCATTCATTATTTCTGCTTTTCTGCATTTGTGTGCTATGTTTCTGTGACCTAATGTATGGTCAATTTTTGTGAATGTGCCATGTGGTGCTGAGAAGAAGGTGTATTCCTTTTTATCCCTATTTATTTTTCTCCATATGTCTATTAATTCTAATTTTTCTAAGATTTCATTCACTTCTTTTACCTCTTTCTTATTTATTTTTTGATTTGATTTATCTAAATTTGATAATGGTTGGTTTAAGTCTCCCACTAGTATGGTTTTATTGTCTATTTCTTCCTTCAATTCTCCTAGTTTCTCCATTAGAAATTTGGGTGCTATATTATTTGGTGCATACATATTGATTAATGATATTTCCTCATTGTCTATAGTCCCTTTTAACAAAATATAATTACCTTCCCTATCCCTTTTGATCAGGTCTATTTTTGCATTGGCTTTATCAGATATCATGATTACCACTCCTGCCTTCTTTCTATCAGTTGAAGCCCAGAAGGTCTTACTCCATCCTTTAATTCTGACCTTGTGGGTGTCAACCCGCCTCATGTGTGTTTCTTGAAGACAACATATGGTAGGGTTTTGGATTCTAATCCATTCTGCTATTCGTCTACGTTTTATGGGTGAGTTCATCCCATTCACGTTCAAAGTTATGATTGTCATTTGTGGACTCCCTGGCATTTTGATTGCCTTCCCTAATTCTAACCTTTTCTTCTTCGGCTCTACCTTTTAGTCCAGTGATTTACTTTGAAACAGTCCCCCTTGTCCCCTCCCTTGATGTTTCCCTTTTTAGTCCCTCCCTTTTTGTTCCCTCCCCCTCCCCCCTCTCTTACCCTCCCTTTTTGTTCTCCCTCTCCCCCTCCCCCCCTTGGTTTTCCCTTCTCCTTACCCTTGTTGGGTAAGATAGAATTCAAGATCCCAATGGATCTGGAGGTTTTTCCCTCTCAGAGCTGATTTCCCTGAGATTGAGGTTTAAGTAACCCCCCCCCCCTCTCTTCCTCTCCTTCTTATAGGAGTTTTCTTCCCCTCCCCTTCCCATGTGAATCTTTGTGTGAGAATGATTATTCTATTTGGTCTTTCTTTACCCCCTATTTATACATTACATTTTCCCCACATGTTAGTATACATAGGTTGATATAAATGTAGTCCTTATAGAAGAGAGTTTGAGTAAAAGAAGAAGATAACATTTTCCCCTTTCCTTAATATTTACCTTTTCAGGTATTCCTTGCTCTTTGATTTTCGGTATCAAACTTTCCACAGAGCTCTGGTCTTTTCTTTGCAAAAAGTTGGAAGTCTTCTATTTTGTTGAATGCCCATACTTTCCCTTGGAAGTATATAGTCAGTTTTGCTGGGTAGCTGATTCTTGGTTGGAGACCCAGCTCTCTTGCCTTTCTGAAGATCATGTTCCATGCCTTACGATCATTCAGAGTAGAACTTGCAAGGTCTTGGGTGACCCTGATTGGCATTCCTTTATATCTAAATTGTCTTCTTCTGGCTTCCTGTAGGATTTTTTCTTTTGTTTGATAGCTTTGGAATTTGGCAATTACATTCCTGGGAGTTGTCTTTTGGGGGTTTAGTGTAGAAGGTGTTCTGTGAGCTCTGTCAGTGGCTGTATTGCCCCCTTGTTCTAGAATCTCTGGGCAATTTTCTTTGATTATATCTTGTATCACCATGTCCAGTTTGGTGTTTATTTCTGGCTTATCTGGGAGTCCAATTATTCTTAAATTATCCCTTCTCCCCCTATTTTCCAGATCTATCACCTTGTCGGTGAGATATTTTATGTTCTCTTCTAATTTCTTGGTATTTTGGCTTTGCTTTATTGATTCTTGCTCTTTTACACGATCGTTGTCTTCCAGCTGCCTGATTCTGGCCTTTAAAGCCTGGTTTTCTTTTACAGTTTGGTCAAACTGGTTTTGTAGATGCGTGAATTTCTTTTGCATTATTTCCAACTTTTCCTCCCAGAAGGCTTCCATCTTTTTGGTCATTTCTGATTCAAATTCTTCATAGGTTTGTGGAGAGTTTCCATTTCCTTTGGAAGGTTTTGGAGCATTTTCTTTTATATTATCTTCTGTCTGCTCTGTATTTTGTATTTTGGCTCCATAGAATGTGTCCAAAGTCGCCCCTTTCTTCTTATTTTTCTTGGTATTTTGGGGCTTCTGTGGTTCTGTGGAGTTTGTCATCTCTGAATGTGGAGGATTAGTTTTTCTTGTCTCTTTCTGGTGTTCAAAGGCAGTCCTGGGCAGATAGTTCTATGGGCTTTCCCTGGGTTAAACTGAATATGCCTCACTGGAACTGGAATGGAAGGGTCGGACCACGAGGCCACACTCTCCCCCAGGCTCGCTTTCCGGAAGTTGCCTTCAGAATCGCTGGCCGTGAGGCTGTTTCGTCGGCCTGCGGGGGGATGGGCTGCCGCTTCCCCAAGCTCCGAGAGCACAGACTTTCACTGAGACTTGGATAGCAGGATCCAGCCCGTGAGGCTGTCTTGCCCGCCCTGAGGGTTGCTGTTGTTTTGACCAGCTCTCTGCAGCGGAAGCCCCAGGCAGTAACTTTCACCGGGACTGTAGAAGGCCCTGAGGGTTGTTGTTTCCGAGGACCCTGCTCTCTGAGCCGGCCGGGCTGCGGCTTCCGGGAGCCTTGGACTCTGCGCTCCTACCCCTGAGGTCCGAGTGATCTCGGGTTCTGGCTTTTAAGGGGAGCCGTACCTTTTGAACCGGGTCCAGGTCCAGGAGGAGGGTTCCCAGGGTCTGTGCTGTTGATCGTTTTGAATTTCGGCGCCTTAGGAGCTTATCCTTTGAGATTGGTCGGGAAGGGTTTTCCGGAGATCTGAGCTTTAGCTTTCTCTAAACTGCCATCTTAACCGGAAGTGCTAGTGTTTCTAATACAATGTTCAATACTAGAGGTGATAATGGGCATACTTGTTTCACTCCTGATCTATTTGGAATGGTTTCTAGTTTATCTCCATTGCAGATGATTTTTGGTGATTGTTTTAGATATCTACTGTTTATTATTTTTAGGAAAAGCCCTTCTATTCCTATACTTTCTAGTGTTTTCAATAGGAATGGGTGTTGTATTTTATCAAAGACTTTTTCTGCATCTATTGAGATAATCATGTGATTTTTGTCAGTTTGCTTGTTAATATGGTCAATTATGTGGATGGTTTTCCTTATATTGAACCATCCTTGCATTCCTGGTATGAATCCTACCTGGTCATAGTGAAAAACCCTTATGATGACTTGCTGGAGTCTTTTTGCTAGTATCCTATTTAAGATTTTTGCATCTATATTCATTAGGGAGATTGGTCTATAGTTTTCTTTCTCTGTTTTTGACCTACCTGGCTTTGGGATCAGTACCATGTTTGTGTCATAAAAGGAATTTGGTAGAACTCCCTCTTTGCTTATTCTGTCAAATAGTTTGTATAGTTTTGGGATTAGCTATTCTTTGAATGATTGATAGAATCTACTTGTGAGTCCATCAGGCCCTGGGGATTTTTTTCTTAGGGAGTTCTTTGATGACTTGTTCAATTTCTTTTTCTAATATCATGTTATTTAGGCAGTCTATTTCTTCCTCTGTTAGTCTAGGCAATTAAAATTTTTTTTAAGTATTCATCCATATTACCTAGATTGCCATATTTCTTGCCATATAATTGGAAATAATAGTTTTTAATGAATGCCTTTAGTTCCTTGTCATTAGAGGTGAGGTCTCTCTTTTCATATTGGATACTGTCAATTTGGTTATCTTCTTTCCTTTTTTTTTAATTAGACTGACCAGTACTTTGTCTATTTTATTTGTTTTTTTCAAAATACCAGCTTCTAGCCTTATTTATTAAATTAATAGATCTTTGACTTTCAATTTTATTAATTTCTCCTTTGATTTTTAGGATCCCTAATTTAGTCTTCATCTGAGGATTTTCAATTTGTTCACTTTCTAGTTTTTTAATTTGCATGCTCAATTCATTGATCTCTGCCCTTCTTAATTTGTTAATATATCAACTCAAGGATATAAATTTCCCCCTGAGTACTGCTTTGGCTGCATCCATAAGTTTTGAAAGGATGTTTCATCATTGCCATTTTATTCAATGAAGTTATTAATTGTTTCTATTATTTGTTCTTTAACAAATTATGGAGAATGGTATTGTTTAATTAACAATTACTTTTTAATTTACCACTCCATGGACCCTTACTAATTATTATTTTCATTGCATTTTGATCTCAGAAGGTTGCATTTATTTTTTCTGCTCTTTTTCACTTGTTTGAAATGTTTTATGCCCTAATACATGGTCAATTTTTGTGAATGTACCATGTACTGCTGAAAAGAAAGTGTATTCCTTTTTGTCCCTATTTCTTTTTCTCCACATGTCTACTAACTCTAATTTTTCTAAGATTTCATTCACTTCTCTTGCCTCTTTCTTATTTATTGTTTGTTTTATTTATCTACTTCTGATAGAGGAAGGTTCAGGTCTCCCACTAGTATTGTTTTCTATCTATTTCATCTTTGAGTTCCACTACTTGCTCCTTTAGAAATTTGGATGCTATGCCATTTGGTGAATACATGTTGAGTATGGATATTTCCTCATTGTCTATACTGCCTTTTACCAGGATGTAATTACCTTCCCTATCTTTTTAAACTAGATTTATTTTTACTTTGGCTTTGTCAGATATCATGATTACGACTCCTGCCTTCTTTTTATCAATTGATGCCCAATAGATTTGGCTCCATCTTCTTACTTTCACCCTATGCGTATCTACATTCCTCATGTGTGTTTCTTGTAGATAGCATATGGTAGGGTTTTGGATTCTAATCCACTCTGCTATTCGCTTGTGTTTTATGGGTGAGTTCACATTCAGAGTTAGGATTACTAGCTGTGTATTTCATAGCATTTTGATTTCTACCCCTGTTCCTGCCTTTTCTTCTTTCACTATTTCCTACTACACCAATATTTGATTTTAATCAGTCCCCCTAGTTCCCACCCTTATTTTACTTCCCTTTCAACCCCCCTACCTTTCTTGTTCCCCCTCCCCTTATTTTCCCTTTAATCTTTCTAAAACTACCACCCCACCTTCTCCCTCCCTTGTACTGCTTACCTCCCCACCAGTCTGTTTCTTATCCTTCTACTCCCCTATAGGGCGCAAATCTATTCTCTGCCCCAATGGATTGGATTGTTCTTCCCTCTTTGGGTCAATTTCAATGTACATAAGAGTTGAGTATTTCCTATCTCCAACCTCTTTACTCTTCCAATGTATTGATGTTCTCTCCCCTCCTCCTATGAGCTTCTTTGTGACAAATAAATTTATTCCCATTTGTTTCTTTTCCCATTTCATTTAGTACTAACCTCTTTTTTAGCTCTAGTTGTATATATACACATATATACACACATGTGTGTATTTATGCATGCATATATCTATATACCTATATATGTCTTGTCCTTTCATCCTATACAATTTGTCACTGTTCCCTCTAAGTGTATTTCTTCTAGTTGCCCAGGTGATAACAACAGTTTTTAAGAGTTACCAATGACCTCTTTTCTTATAAGGATACATAACCTTTTAACTTATTGAATCTCTTTTTAAAAAGGGTGAGGTTTGTTTGTTTTGTTTTGTTTTTCTTTTTTCCCTATTTTTTAATTACCTTTTGATTATTCTCTTGAGTTCTGGGCTTGGGGATCAAATTTTCTGTTCAGGTCAGGTCTTTTTTTTTAACAAATGCTTGGGATTCTTCTATTTTGTTGAATAATCATACTTTCCCCTGTAAGAATATAGTCAGTTTTGCTGGGTAGTTGATTCTTGGTTGTAGACCTAGTTCCCTTGCTTTCTGGAATATCATATTCCATGCTTTTCAATCCTTCAGTGTGGATGCAGCCAGATCTTGAGTTATCCTCACTGTGATTCCATGGTATCTGAATGACTTCTTGGCAGCTTGAAATATTTTTTCTTTGGTCTGAATTTGGCTATAACATTCCTGGATGTTGTCATTTGGGGATTAAGTACAGGAGGTGATCTCTGGATTTTTCAATCTCTACTTTTCCTTCTTGTTCTAGAATATTGGGTTGGTTTTCTTGAATGATTTCCTGTATTATTATGTCCAAGATTTTTCCTTTTGTCATGGTCTTCTGGTAGACCAATGATTCTTAAATTGTCTCTCCTCAAATGATTTTCTAAATCCTCTGTTTTGTGAATGAGATGCTTCATGTTTTCCTCAATTTTTTCATTCTTTTGGTTTTGTTTTATAGTGTCCTGCTGCCTTGTGAGGTCACTTCATTCTAGTTATTGTATTCTGGTTCTTAAGACTGGATTTTCCCCCTGGATTTTTGGTCATCCTCATTCTGGTCTGATTTTCTTTGGAGGTCATCTTTCATCCTCTTTACCTCGTCTTTCATCTCCTTTGCCTCATCTTTTATCTCCTTTGCCTCATTTTCCCAGCTGTTTGATTTTGGCTTTCAAGACACTATTTTCTCATTTTAGTTCAAGTGCCTCTGTTTCCAGATGACTCATATTAGTTTTTAAGTTCATTTCCCAATTGTCTTCAGCCTCACTTAATTGTGTTTTGAATTGCATTTTGAGTTTTTCCATAGCCTATATCCAATTCACTGGGATTTCTGATTTATCGTTTGCTGATCCCTCCCCCTCCGTTCCATTTGCTGAATACAAGCTGTCTATTGTAATTTCTTTATTCTTTTTCTGTTGTTTGCTCATATTTACCCCTTCATTGCTCCCCATATTGGCCTTGGTTCTGAACCCTATCTTTGGGGAGAATGCCATGGAAGCATTCTCATCACTCTATCCTAAACTATAGGGAAAGCAATCAGAATAAATACTGTAAGCAATTCTCCTCTGACTTAACCCAGGCCTTCCTTCCCTCTAGAAGCATGTAAAGTTTCTATCACCCCATTCTCACTCCTCCTCTCTGTATTCCTCCACATACCTCCCCCTTCTATTCCCTCTACTTTTCTACTTTTTTTTTTTCCAGGAGAACATTCTGTACTTGTGCGGAGAACAGAATTGACCTGGGGAAGTGGATCAGCGGCAGTTCCAATGAATTAGGTTGTTATGGGAGGCTGGGTCTTGGATGCCAAATGCTGCCTAATTAACAGAGCATGCACACACACTCCCGAAAGCAAATTGAAGGTCTTGTCACTACATCATGGGGAAGCAGTTCTAAAAGATCTGAGAATAGTGCTGGTGCTAGGGCAAAGGCCTAAGCTTGTACTAGGAGACTGTTGGATGGCAGGGAAGAGCCCTAGGAGTCACGAATCCCCAGCACTGTCTTAGAAGATCAAAGTGCCATTCATCCTTCCAGGGTTTTGTTGGTGCTAGGTTTGCTATCTCCTATTAACTTTTTGTGGGTACACCGTAGATGAAAACGCACAAAGAGAATTGTCATTCTTGGACACCAAGAGACTACTACTATTATTAAGCTCCCCATATTTGTCTGTCCTCTTGCTCCTCTCATTTTTGTTTGGTTTTGAGGGCTTCTGTCAGTCTCCCCTCTTGGAGCTTTGACACAGGATCTCTTGGTGCAGTCTTTGGGGGAGGGATTTTGGTGTTTGAGCTTCCCTGTCCTCTGAAGGCTTTTGATTGGATTAAAGTTCAGCAGTCTCTGAGAGAGGGGTATTGGGGCCTGGGCTTCCCTGAATTCTGAATACTTTTGATGGGATTAAGTTCAGCTAGGTTGAGTTGTGTGTGCTTTGAGGCCAAAACCTCCTGGAAGGCAGGAGTGATATGGAAGATCTCCATGGCTCTGACCAGGCTGCCAGCTCTATGCTCCCTCTCCAGCTCCTCCCCCACTGTCTATATTTGACGCTCTGAACTTGGCACTGCCCTGCCCACAAGTTACACCTTCCAAACCAGCACCTTTGCCTGCCCCAAGGTTCCCGCTGCCTCTGGGGGCTTATTGCTCTAGGTGGGGTGGTAGGGGTCCTGGGACCTTCCTTCTGCCTTCCCTTTAAACCCCAGTGTTCTGGCTTTGGGGGGGGGCATACTTTTTGAAATGAGTCTAGCAGGAGTGTTCCTTGGCTCTGTCTTGTTGTTAGGTTTGATTTTCAGTCCCCTAGGGGCATTCAGTTTGTGATCAGTAAGGAAGGGTATTCAGAAGTCTGAACTTCTGCTCCTTATAGGCCACCATCTTCCAGTGATCACATTCTTCCCCATATCACATCAACTTGGAAGCACTGGAAACTTCCAAAGCCCTAGAACTTGCTCTGAAAACAGCAGTGCAGAAAACCCTAATGACTGAGATGAATAAGATTCCTTCTCTAACACCACTCCATACCGGAAAAAAGATGCCGACTATGACATAAAGTTCAGAATCCAGAAATAGAATAGGAAAATGACCAAATCCCAATAAAGCATCTGATCAAAAATGAAGTCAAAACAGCTATGAGCTAAGACCCAAAGAAAGCATGAATTAGCCACAAGCCAAACAAAAGTTTTTGAAGAGTTAAAAATAATTTTAAAAATCACATTAGCAGTAAAAAATATAAATAAATGAGAGCAAAGGAAGACACTTATGGAAAGGCTATCAAAAATACAAAAAGAAATGTTATACTTGAAAAAGGAGAGTTAGCAAAATGGGAAATGAGCTTCAAAAGCTCATTGAAAAAAGTATTTGCTTAAAAATTAGAACTGGGCAGTCAGAAGCTAAAGACTATGTATCATCAAAACCAAATAAAAAAAGTAAATAATAATGTGAAAACAGAAAAAGGGATTTAAAATTTCATTTGAAATACAACTGACCAAAAAATAGATCAAGGAAAGATCATTTAAAAAAATTTTTTTAAACATTATTTTATTTGGTCATTTCCAAACATTATTCATTGGAAACAAAGATCATTTTCTCCCCTCCCCCCCCTCCACCTCCCACCATCTCTCCCATAGCTGACGCATGATTCCACTGGGTATCACATGTGTTCTTGATTCGAACCCATTTTCGTGTTGTTGGTATTTGCATTAGAGTGTTCATTTAGAGTCTCTCCTCATTCATATCCCCTCCACCCCTGTAGTCAAGCAGTTGCTTTTCCTCCATGTTTTTACTCCCACAGTTTATCCTCTGCTTGTGGATAGTGTTTTTTAGATCCCTGCAGATTGTTCAGGAACATTACATTGGCACTAATGGAGAAATCCATTACCTTCGATTGTACCACAGTGTATCAGTCTCTGTGTACATTGTTTTCCTGATTCTGATCCTTTCGCTCTGCATCACTTCCTGGAGGTTGTTCCAGTCTCCATGGAATTCCTCCACTTTATTATTCCTTTGAGCACAATAGTATTCCATCACCAACATATACCACAATTTGTTCAGCCATTCCCCAATTGAAGGGCATCCCCTCATTTTCCAATTTTTGTCCACCACAAAGAGTGCAGCTATGAATATTCTTGTACAAGTCTTTTTCCTTATTATCTCTTTGGGGTACAAACCCAGCAGTGCTATGGCTGGATCAAAGGGCAGACAGTCTTTTATCGCCCTTTGGGCATAGTTCCAAATTGCCCTCCAGAATGGTTGGATCAATTCACATCTCCACCAGCAATGAATTAGTGTCCCTACTTTGCTGCATCCCCTCCAGCATTCATTACTTTCCAAAGCTGTCATGTTAGCCAATCTGCTAGGTGTGAGGTGATACCTCAGAGTTGTTTTGATTTGCATCTCTCTGATTATAAGAGATGTAGAACACCTTTTCATGTGCTTATTAATAGTTTTGATTTCTTTGGCTGAAAACTGTCTGTTCATGTCCCTTGCCCATTTATCAATTAAAGAATGGCTTGATTTTTTGTACAATAGGTTTAGCTCTTTGTAAATTTGAGTAATTAAAACTTTGTCAGAGGTTTTTATGAAGATTGTTTCCCAATTTGTTGCTACCCTTCTGGTTTTAGTTACATTGGTTTTGTTTGTACAAAACCTTTTTAATTTGATGTATTCCAAATTATTTATTTTGCATTTTGTGACTCTAAGTCTTGCTTGGTTTTAAAATCTTTCCCTTCCCAAGGTCTGATATGTATACTATTCTGTGTTCACCTAATTTTCTTGTAGTTTCCTTCTTTATGTTCAAGTCATTCACCCATTTTGAATTTATCTTGGTGTAGGATGTGAGGTGTTGATCTAAACCTAATCTTTCCCACACTGTCCTCCAATTTTCCCAGCAGTTTTTATGAAATAGTGGATTTTTGTCCCAAAAGCTGGGTTCTCTGGGTTTGCGGTATACTGTCCTGCTGAGGTCACTTAACCCGAGTATATTCCACTGATCCTCCTTTCTGTCTCTTAGCCAGTACCAAATTTTTTTAATGACTGCTGCTTTGTAATATAGTCTGAGATCTGGGACTGCAAGACCCCCTTCCTTTGTATTTTTTTTTCATTATTTCCCTGGATATCCTTGATCCTTTGTTCTTCCAAATGAACTTTATTATGTTTTTTTCTAAATCAGTTAAAAATTTTTTTTGGAAGTTCAATGGATATGGCACTAAATAGATAAATGAGTTTGGGTAGGATGGTCATTTTTATTATATTGGCTCGTCCTACCCATGAGCAGTTAATGTTTTTCCAAGTGTTCAAGTCTAGTTTTAGTTGTGTGGAGAGGGTTTTGTAGTTGTGTTCATATAGTTCCTGTGTTTCTCTCGGGAGATAGATTCCTAAGTATTTTATTTTGTCTGAGGTGATTTTGAATGGGATTTCTCTTTCTAGTTCTTGCTGCTGAGCTGTGTTGGAAATATATAGAAATGCTGATGACTTATGTGGATTTACTTTGTATCCTGCAACTTTGCTAAAGTTGTTAATTATTTCGATTAGCTTTTTGGTTGAATCTCTAGGATTCTTTAAGTAAACCATCATGTCATCCACAAAGAGTGATAACTTGGTCTCCTCCTTGCCTATTTTGATGCCTTCAATTTCTTTTTCTTCTCTAATTGCTACTGCTAGTGTTTCTAGTACAATGTCAAATAATAGAGGTGATAATGGGCATCCTTGTTTCACTCCTGATCTTATTGGGAATGCTTCTAGTTTCTCCCCATTGCAGATGATATTAGTTGATGGTATGTTCATCCATTTAAGTTAGATCGTCAATTTTGCTGTCATGTAATTCTTCAAATTTACTCCTAATAATTGCTTTCATTTTATTTTTATTGGTGAGTTTATCTTTTTTATATTTACAGGAGTAATTTTATTTTCTTCACATTTTTTAAAATTAAATTATGCAATAGTAGATCTTTTTTTTTTTGGTCTTTTCATAAAACCAGCTCCTTGTTTTACATATTAGGTCAATATTTTGTTTTTGTATTACTTATAATTATTTTCTTTTTTTTTTCTTTTTTGTCTTTTTTTTTCTTTCCAAATGGCTAATATGGAAATATGTTTTTAATGGCATCACATGTATGATCATTATCAAACTGTTTGATTTCTTAAGGAAGGGGAAGGGAAAAGAGGAACAAGAAATTTCTAATTTAGTTTTTTAATGTTAATTTTTAACATCTAATTAGGAAATACTTAATGAAATAATAAAATTTATTTTAAAATGAAATAATATCCCTACTTGTGCCTCAAAATATGATTCTTTTCATAGCTAATCTGATCTTTCTGGTTAGGAGGAAGTTAGGATGCTTACCTATATTCAAATCTCTATACATAATGGAAAAACTATACAGATGTAATACAGAGGAAAGTGCCCTGGATTTGAATGCTGAGGGCTCTGATTCAAATCTTTGCTTTACTACATAATACTTCTGTGACTTTCATCAAAACACTTAGCTTCTCAGAGACTCAATATCATTATATAAAATGAGTTTATTGGTCTGCTTTAGTGTCTCGTCTATGTTTTTTAAATCAATACTCGAAATCCCCTTCACATTTTTTCCTTTCATTGAACTTTACTGGTATTCATAATTAATTTCCATCTCAGTTTTTGGTGTCTTATCCATAACTCACATTATTTACTCATTTACTGATAAATAAACAGTTAAGAAAACCCTCTTTTGGATTAACTGGACTACAATGATAAATCAGATGTAAAATAGATTATTAAAAACCTAATTGTAGCAAGCTATATTGTAAGATATTAATTCTAAGATATTGTTGTGGTAATCACAATGAGCCTCTGAAATAATATACCTTAATTTTGGATGTGAAATCAGAGAACTTAGATTTGAATTTTGGCTCTGTATACTTTTAGCACTTAGTGGCTAGGTGATGTGTGGTTAGACACTTAAATAATTTTATCCCTTGGTTTTCTCATCTAGGTGACACAATAGCTAAAACACTGAGTCTGGGGTCAGGAAAACCTGGGTTCAAATCTGACCTTAGACTTTTACTATTTATGTGACCTTTAATAAATTACCCAATCTCTGTTTGCCTCAGTTCCCCCATCTAAAAAAAAGTATAGTAATATCACTATCCTCCAAGGTTGTTGTGAACCTCAAATATAGAGAAGGCATTCTACAAATATTTATTTCCACTCTCTATCCTTGATTTGTAAAAGGAAGAAAGAGTTGATCTGAATGACTACCTATGGAACTTTCTTTCTTTATCTCTATCTCTCTCTCTCTTTCTCTTTCTTTCTTGCTTGCTTTCTCTTTTTCTTTCTCTATTTCTCTCTCTTTCTTTCTTTCTCTCTCTCTTTCTTTCTCTCTCTCTCTCTTTCTTTCTTTCTTTCTCTCTTTCTCTCTCTCTCTTTCTTTCTTTCTCTCTCTCTTTCTTTCTTTCTTTCTTTCTTTCTTTCTTTCTTTCTTTCTTTCTTTCTTTCTTTCTTTCTTTCTTTCTTTCTTTCTCTCTCTTTCTCTCTTTCTTTCTCTCTCTCTTTCTCTCTTTCTTTCTTTCTTTCTTTCTTTCTCTCTCTCTCTCTTTCTTTCTTTCTTTCTTTCTTTCTTTCTTTCTTTCTTTCTTTCTTTCTTTCTTTCTTTCTTTCTTTCTTTCTTTCTTTCTTTCTTTCTTTCTTTCTTTCTTTCTTTCTTTCTTTCTCTCTCTCTCCCTCTTTCTTTCTCTCTTTCCTGTGATTTAATCAGGCATTAACAGTAACTGAGCAGATAAAGATTGCTCCAAGCTGCAAAAAGCACTCATGCATTGAAAAACAGTATTTTTTTTGGATCTTAATACTTAATCTATGACTTATTCTGTTTCCTTGTATGAGTGTCAGGTCAATATATAAGATTTGAAGAGAGGAAACAACATAAAAGTATGATTTTATTGTCCAATATCAGAGAGCAAACAATTTCATTTTCTTTCCCTATTGAATTTACTGTTATGTTTGTGAATATGAGTCATTTTCATCAATCTGTGCAATTCAGGTATGACTCATTCTTTCTAAATCTAAATAACCACTTAATGGAGAAGTAATGTCCCATCTCAGTACTGTCCAAAATAGATTATATAAGTGTGTCTTTCTGGTAAGTCATAGCAGGTCTACTATAATATTACTTCACATTCATAGAAGACTTTAAAGTTTAGTGTTTTCTTCATAACAGCCCAATATAGTTAGTAGAGAAAATATCATTATCCCAATTTTGCAAATCAGAATTTTGTCAAACAAATCAGAAATATGTGGCATGTAAATGTTGGAAAAAATACCAACTTCTTAGTCCATCATTCAAATGAAACTGCCCTCTCCAAACTAATCAAGAGTTCCAACAGACAAATCTCTTCTTTAGCACTTAATAATATTTGTCCTTTTAAATGCAGTTCATGGTGCTTTTATGACAATGCTCTCTTATTTCTCCTATCTGTCTGATCACTCTTTTTTCTTATTTGCTCATTCATCCACATCATATTCATTACTGTTCATGTTCTCTGAGTCTGTTTAGGGCCATCTTTTATTCTTTCTCTAGACTATCACAATGGTCAGTTCTTCAATTCATTTATAACTCATATTCAAATCATTCCCAGTCACAGTCACTCTCATGAACTCTAGTCCTTCATCACCAACTATCTTTTGGATATATTAAATTTGATAACCCATATGCACAACTCAACTTGTCTAAAATAGAATGCAATCATCATTATTTCATCAGAGCCCTTCCTATTTCCCAATTTTCCTTTTACTCTCAAAGGCACCACTATTTTTTCAGTCATCCATGCTTGAATTCTTAGTGTCATATTTGACTGTTTTCAGAAGTAGTTCTGGAGTTTGTTCAGTTCTTCCAAGTTGGTGTGATCTGAATAGAGGTATGGCTACTTCTTTATTGGTCTCACTATGGTCCTTATCCAGGAATTGCCTTTGATTCTTTAAGATTATGAACAATATTTTTCTTTAGGAATTCCTCCCTTGGGAATGGAAATTATATTATGCTTCATTGCTTCCACTCTGTCCTTGAAAAGTACTTCACTCTACCCTTGAAATTTGAGCAAATGTGAATATAAGCAATGAAATTGCCAAACAACATCTGGTCCTGAATCCAGTGCTAGCACAGGAATTCTCTGTAATCATTTTATGTCTAGTTGCCAGGTCCCTCTACCATCTCAGGCTCAAAAGCTCCTGGAACAGCTGCTTCTCCTCTCATTATCCTTCAGTTCCATCACTAATGGTTCATCCAATGTCAGCTTCACCTTGGCTTCCTCACCAGTGTCACAGATCTCTCTTTCTGACTCCTATGTTGTCTTGGAATGGAAGAATGACTCACTCTGACATATTTTTTTTTTTTACTCTGCCAATCCAGAATTCAGTTTTTGGTGTTATTTTAAAGTCGTTTGAAGGGTAATGTTGGGATAATTCAGCTGAGTGCATTCTTTACTCCACCATCTTGGCTTTTCCCCTGCAAGTCACAAGATTCCACCTTTCATCAACTTTTCCAAGCTTTCTTCACACCTGTAAAACTCTACTTCTTTACCTTCATCTTCTAGTTTTCATGAATTCCCTCAAGACATTACTCAAAAGATCTTTCAGGAAACTTTTCCCAATCAACCCAGCTGCTAATGTCTTCTCTTTCTTGAAATAATTCTCATGTATAGAGTTCATATTTACTTAGTGATTATTATTTCATCCAATTGAATGAAGTTTTTGGATGTCAGGGGATTTTTTGACAGTTTTTGTTCTTATTGTTGTTTATTTCCCCAGTTCTTAGGCCAATGGCTAACTCTTGATTAGTTCTTAATAAATGTAAACTTGACTAAAGGCTTTGTCTCTTGTGCAGCACTTTCTTCCATTGTAGTCCATACTAACTTCTGGTAAAATGAATTTTCTTTCTCCTGACTTACTGTTTCAAATATTCTCCTAAAATTTATATAACTTCCATGTGTGCACTGACATGCTCTTTTAGAATCAAACAAAGCAAAAAATGTTGTCATAACACATACTTTACAACCCCCTTCCTTGGATTTTTTTTTGTCATGTATTTCAAAGTAATTTTACTAGAGGGGGGGAAATCTCATTTGCTAAGATTCTGTCTTTATGATATCTATTTTGCTAAGATTCTGTCTTTATGATATCTATTTTGCAGAAGTAAAATGAGACAGAAGGATGAGTAATCTGTCCTCAGCTATATAGCACAATTTGAAGTCTTGGGAAAATGCTGTTTAACAATCATCCAATTTTTTTAATGTGCTTTAACACCTAGTCTTTGTCTCACCTCTTCTGACAACTATTTCTGTAATAGCAGTCTATGCTGCTCCTTTCTCTGAAATTCTACTATATTTATAGTCAGTACCATATAATTTAGTATTTAAAAACATTTCACATGTCTTGTTTAGATTGAAAGGCCTTTAAAAGTAGAGATCATGTCCTGGGCTTCCTTTGACTTCTCCACAGGGTCTACAACATTAGGTGTTCTCTAAAAATTTAACTAATAGTTTAGCAAATCAATGAAGCTCAGTAATCATCATTGCCATTATTATTAAAAGAAAAAATAATATGCAACCACCAATTATATGGAATATACATTCTGAATAGCACCCAAGAACTTTTAACAATGTCATAGGCAACACACCATTTGTCCATGGGTAGAATTGACTGCCAATTAGAAAACTACTGGCAATCTGAGGTATTATGACAGGATATTAACTTGGAGGGAGAATATAGAAAGGAAATTAAGAAAATGCCTAGACCTCATCTCAGCTTCCTTTCTCCAAGAGAGGGGTAAGATTTTAGAACTGGAAAATAATTTCAGTTCCTTTATACCAATTAGAGATTCATTTGGGTTAACAATTTCATTTAATATGCAAATCTCTATCTTAAATGTTCATTCACAAATGAATTGAAATTACTTTAAGAAGATAATAAACTTCATCAGAACAAGAACTTGACTGCATCAAAATGTTGATTGGATGGGTAGAAGAATCAGGAGCTGAGGGAAAAAAAGATTATTGCCTGGCAATTCATATTTTGTCAAGGGAAGGAAGCTTTGTACTTGGGAAGAATGCTTAGAAAAAGAGTTGTCAATGTGTAGAACAGGACAAGAAGGAAATTCATGTAATAAAAAATTGGAAAAACACCAACAATGAGCTCAATCTAATAGCAACACATGACAACTAAATTTTTAAACTACCTAAGGACAGGAGAAACTTTTCTTTTTATGTTTATATAACCAGATCTCAGCAACCTAATATGTAGTTCATAGTAAACAATTAACCAATATTTGTTGCCTTGACTTAGATCTACGTGCAGCCTTCAGCTTGCTACAAACTGGTGCCTTCTCATACCTCTTGTAATGCGTAAAAGGACATCAGGACATCAACTGCATTGAAATATTACTTGTTTTATAAGTTGTGAACTATAACTCCCAAAAATCTGGTACTGTATGCTTATATTCAGGGTTGTAAAGAGTAAGGAGGACCACGTTGTTTAAGAGTAGTTCACCACTTCTAAGATAATTTAAGAAATGTCAACATCTTTCCTATAAGTGCATTTCTGCTTTGTCAGCATCCAGTGCTTCTCTTGAGAGGCTATATGTAATGGAGTGGAAGAAACATACTTAGACTAGGAAGGCCAGAGTTCCAACTTTCATACAGATTTGTTATCTTCCCTTAGACCAGTCACGTTAGCATAGTATTGTAGGGAAAGCACTTATTTGGCAAGCAGAAAGACGGATTTAAATCTGATTTTAAAATTTATTCTATATGTGATTTGGGGCAATTCATTTATCATCTCTGTTATTGATTTTCTTATTCTGTAAAATGTGACGACTTAGAATGCATGACTTCTGTGTTCTTACAAACTTCTGGACTCAGTTTCCTCATCTGTAAAATATAAACTATCAAAAGGAATTATTCTGGATCCCACTATAGCATGTGTGGTATTACTGACCAATGGGTGGTTCATTAGTAACATATAAATAGTATTTAAAAGAACACAATATGCCAGCAGGTAAATCATATTCCTCTCTAGAATTTATGCAAATCAGGACATCTTTGATTTATTTCCCACTTGTTTTTTTTTCTACTTGTGTGATACTACCTTTGCACATAAAAAAGGAAGTACCAATGAAATATTTTACAGTAGAAAAATGTATAGACTTTGAATCTGAGGAGTAGAAATCTCCTCCTACCTTTGACAGTTATTACCTCATTTACCACATTGATAAGTCATCTAATCTTTTATTCTCAGACTGATTTTGATATGTGTATGATATAAAATACTTAGATCTTAGAAAAATCAGTAGAATTAAAATGGATAGATTTATTTTAAATGTATTTTAATTATTAACAAGTGAGAATAATTTGGCAGTAAAAATTATTTAATGTGTTTATTGCTTGCCAGTCTTAAATTGCTTACTTGTCATCACTCTGTTATATTTTGATCATCACAGTATGTGCAGCCAAAAAAAAAATCTGGCCTATTTCTTTAATTTTATGACCACAAAGGAGATTCAGTTATTAAGTTAACCTACTGACATTAAAATAAACCCAGTTTGTTTAGCCTATCCAAGTTACTTGAAACCTTATTTCTTCTTCTTTTTTGGGGAAAATGGATGATCTTAAAGGTCCTTTCAGCTCTAAAATGTATAATCTTAAAGACAATAAAAAATAAACACAAAAATCAGAAGACAATATTTACTTCATCAGAATATTTTAAATAGTATTTTTTTTAATTACTTGTCTGTCTTCAAGAATTCTTATTCAAAAATATTAATCAACAAGAGTCTAAGAGATCAAGGAAATTAAAAGGGAAATAAGAGTTATGTTTCAAATAATACTTTTTAAAAATCAATAATGGGGACAAAATAATAACTGACATTTTAGTTGACTTTAGAAATCCTAGTGTTGTATATATAACATCTCCTTTGATCTTTACAACTCTTGAAGGTCAGTTCAATGATTGGTATCCTAGTTTTAAAGGTGAGAAAACAAACAAAAAGAAAAACTCATAAACATGGAAACTGACAATTGAAAGGTATATTAGAGGTTATCTGACATAAGCTCAATAGTCAAGAAATCTCTCTGTATTACCCCAAATCCAGATTTTGCATGAAAACCTGTAGGGCACTGTATCATGCTTCCTTTCATAATGGTCTATTCTACTTTAGGACAGCTCTGATTTTGTTGTTGGTTTTGTTTTTCTCATAAATCTCTGGAAATGCCTGTTTTAGTTACTTCTTCCTTCTGGAATTAAAAAGAAGTCTAATGATTTTTCCACCTGATAGACTTTTAAGAAACGTACTTAAAGACTTCTGGCATAATCCCTTAAAAGAAATCTTTATACTAAAACTTCTGAGTTCCAGCCTCAAAAGCATTTATTTCTATGCCAAAACGAAGCTGAATCTGTCTTTCTTTATTCCTAATCTAGCATTTTCTATATATCACCTTTATTCTAGAGAATGACGATCCAGAGGTACAGTGAAGAATTTTAAATTTTATTTAATTTTTAATTATATTTAACCTTCTAAGTAACATGGTGGCTGCCAAATCTTGATTAGAAACAATTCTTCCCAACTTGAGAGGTTGGAGGACATTAGAGGACTATATCATTAAAATACTTATATATGAACAATCTCCTTCTTTAATATTCCCTTGTCTATCTCCAGTCTTAGGTTGAGTATAAAGTATATAGTTCAAAGATATATCCATATATAGTGTTTGAAATAAGTATCTCTGAATTCTAAATGGCTTTTTTATTTAGTTGCTTAGTTGTTTCCAGTTATGGTCAACTATGGAAACCCCCTTTTGGGGTTTTCTTGCCAACACAGAATGCTTTTTCCTTACCTAATTCCACTTATTTTACAAGTGAGGAAACTGAAGTAAATAGGATAAAGTAACTTGCCCAAGGCCACACAATTAATGACTGAATTCAGTCTTGAATTCAGGTGTTTCCAACTTCAGAGTCAACACCCTATCTACTGTGCTACTAGCTGCCAGTAAATGACTTTGGGGAAATAAATAAATACCGTATGATTCTCTGATTTAACTGAAGAGGTTAAACCTACTAGTAACGAAGATCCTGAACTCTTTATGCCTTGTTGATACATCAAAATCAACACATCCAAAACTGAACTTAGCCTCCTGGCTCCTTAGCCTCCTAAACTCTCCGCTCTTCCTAACTTCTCTATTACTTAGGAATGCATCACCATCTTCCTCAGAAGGCACTGAAGCTCTAAGCCCAGTTAAAATCATATACTTGCGACTCTCTCTTTCACCCTATTTACAATAAATGGTGAGTTCTGTCATATTCTGTCATTTCTGCCTTTATATCATCTCTTATAGGTATTCACATCCCTTCTGCCCCAATCCCACCTCTTTTCTCTTCTGACACTATCACCACTCTGGTGCAGACAACTCATTACATCATAGCCAGAATATTAAAATACCTTATTGACTGGTCTCCCTGACACAAGTCTCTCCCTAATTGAGAAGGAGGGAAAGAAAAGAAGGAAAAGAGGGAGGGAAGAGGGAGAAAGGAAGGAAGAAAGGAATGTAGAAAAGAAGGAATGAAAAAAGGAAGAGAGGGAAGGGGAGAGGGAAGAAAGAAATAATGGATAGAAGAGATATATATTAAGCACCTATTTTGTCCCAGTCATTATGTAAGTGACTGTTTAATTGATAAATATAATTTCATTTAATCCTCACAACAACTCTATTGGGTAAATACCATTATTTTTCTCATTTTTCATTTAAGGAAATTGAGGCAGACAGAGATTAAGTGAATTGCTCAGGTTCACAAAACTAGTAAATGTTTGAGGTTGCATTTGAACATGGATTTTTCTGATTCCAGACCCAGTGCTTTATCCATGTTAATTGATTATTTTTATTTCAGAAAATGCTATAGAATATGCTAAGATCTTAGTCTCCTCATATGTAAAATGAAAATAATGAAACATATGTAACCTATCTCACAAGGTTGTTAACAAAAATTTAATAATGTAAAATCTAAGAAGTATAAGTCTGGGGAATTCCTTGGAACCTACTATAGTCCTTTGTTTGTAGTAAACCATTAATGTATTTCTCTTAAATTTAATGGAATTATATCACACTATATCACATGTTCATGTGCATGTACTAAAAAAAATTCAAAGTCCAAACTAAAATGAATTTTTGGGATCACTATTTACTTCAATTTAATATTACTACCTCATCTTCTTTAGGACCTAGGGGGATTTGTTTTGGTAAAGATTTTATGATTTAAGATCTGAAATAAGGAAGAACTGATCTATTGGTAGTTGAACATCAGATACCTCTAACTTTATTTAGGCCTTAACTACAGGGATAATTGTATAGTCAATTTATATCTAAATAAAAATAAAATGTGTTTCTTTTTAAGTGAGATGAATAATTCTTAATTACATAGTTCAGCTTATCTTTTTTTTAATGGTGTTACTATGTCTTGTGATGTGCTTGCTATTTACTGGGAACCATTTGAGGTTTCTCTACAGTCATTATAGCAACAACATAAAAGAGACACAACCTCTTTGTTGGCATGGAAACAAACCTTTGATAAAGTAAAACATGAAACAGTTATTGAACAGGCTACAAGACACAAAGTAATAATTGAGTTTAGTAAGGATTCAATGCAAGCAATATCATGGCAGTGATAAGATGGTAAGAATAGAGAGAAACTACAATTACTCTTTCTTAAAAAGTTCTATGGAGTTTGTCCATAAAAAGTCCTTTTGAGCATTCCCAGTGCATTCTTTTACCTGTGAGCAGAGCAAAGATTGTGGGGCTCATCTATCCTTCTTTGATGGAGATCTAATATTCTCCACAACCCGTGCTGACTCCCTTTTCCATGCTCTGTGTACCCTTGCACTTCTGAGAAAGTTCTCTGATCATAACTGATGTTGAACACAATCATTTCCAGACAGAAATGAAGTGGAAAGACTTGCAATTTCAACACAAGAATATCAGCATGACTTCATATTTTCTGGTGTATTGGCAAAGGTTTTTCCAAATCCTTCAAACTGTAGGGCTGATTTAGTTTTCCTTTAAAGATAACACAATTCAGAAACTATATGAACACAACTACAAAACACTTTCCACACAGCTAAAACTAGATCTAAACAACTGGAAAAACATTGATTGCTCATGGGTGGGACGAGCTAACATAATAAAAATGACAATCCTACCCCAATTAATTTACTTATTTAGTGCCATACCCATTGAACTACCAAAAAATTTCTTTACTGAATTAGAAAAAACCATAACTAAGTTCATTTGGAAGAACAAAAGAACAAGGATATCCAGGGAAATCATGAAAAAAAAAATGCAAAGGAAGGAGGACTTGCAGTCCCAGATCTCAAACTATACTATAAAGCAGTGGTTATCAAAACAATTTGGTACTGGCTAAGAGACAGAAAGGAGGATCAGTGGAATAGACTTTGCTTAATGATCTCAGCAAGACAATTTATGACAAACCAAAGACCCCAGCTTTTCAGACAAAAATCCATTATTTGATAAAAACTGCTGGGAAAATTGGAAGACAATGTGGGAGAGATTAGGTTTGGATCAACATCTCACACCCTACACCAAGATAAATTCAGAATGGGTGAATGACTTGAACATAAAGAAGGAAACTATAAGAAAATTAAGTGAACACAGAATAGTATACTTGTCAGACTTTTGGGAAGGGAAAGATTTTAAAACCAAGCAAGACTTAGAAAGACTCACAAAATGTAAAATAAATAATTTTGACTACATCAAATTAAAAAGTTTCTGTACAAACAAAACCAATGTAACTAAAATCAGAAGGGTAGCAACAAATTGGGAAACAATCTTCATAAAAACCTCTGACAAAGGTTTAATTACTCAAATTTACAAAGAGGTAAATCAATTGTACAAAAAATCAAGCCATTCTTCAATTGATAAATGGGCAAGGGACATGAATAGGCAATTTTCAGTTAAAGAAGTCAAGACTATTAACAAGCACATGAAAAAGTGTTCTAGATCTCTTATAATCAGAGAGATGAAAATCAAAACAACTCTGAGGTATCACCTCACACCTAGCAGATTGGCTAACATAACAGCTATGGAAAGTAATGAATGCTGGAGGGGATGTGGCAAAGTAGGGACACTAATTCATTGCTGGTCGAGTTGTGAACTGATCCAACCATTCTGGAGGGCAATTTGGAACTATGCCCAAAGGGCGATAAAAGACTGTCTGCCCTGTGATCCAGCCATAGCACTACTGGCTTATACCCCAAAGAGATAATAAGGAAAAAGACTTGTACAAGAATATTCATAGCTGCACTCTTTGTGGTGGCCAAAAATTGGAAAACGAGGGGATGCCTGTCAATTGGGGAATGGCTGAACAAATTGTGGTATATGTTGGTGATGGAATACTATTGTGCTAAAAGGAATAATAAAGTGGAGGAATTCCATGGAGACTGGAACAACCTCCAGGAAGTGATGCAGAGTGAAAGGAGCAGAACCAGGAAAACATTGTACACAGAGATTGATACATTGTGGTACAATCGAAGGTAATGGACTTCTCCATTAGTGGCAATGCAATGTCCCTGAACAATCTGCAGGGATCTAAAAAACACTATCCACAAGCAGAAGATAAACTGTGGGAGTAAAAACACCAATGAAAAGCAACTGCTTGACTACAGGGGTGGAGAGGATATTACTGAAGAGAGACCCTAAATGAACACTCTAATGCAAATACCAACAACATGGAAATGGGTTTGAATCAAGAACACATGTGATACCCAGTGGAATTGCGCGTGGGCTATGGGAGAGATGGGGGGGAGGGAAGAAAAGAAAATGATCTTTGTTTCCAATGAATAATGTTTGGAAATGACCAAATAAAAATAAAAAAAATAAAGATAACATAATTAAGATAGTGCTTCTCTCAAAAATAATAGTAATTTGCATAATCCACAATTCAGATATTTAAAATATACATATTTTGAGTGTTTGGAATGTAATTCATTGACACTGAATTGAAAAGTTGAAACAAGACCCAGTTTCTGTCCTTAAAGAGCCTAGTATCAGGAAAAGGGTGGAAATAGAAATAATTATAATAAAAAGATGGAAAGTGCATAAGAACATTTTACATTAACATGAATGCTATAAAATATTTTGTGGCATTTTTAGAATATCATGAATTAACACAACATTCCCAAAACTTTTGGCAATCATTTGAATGTATACACAAAAAAATCTTTCATGTTTTTTAGTTATATTAATCAAAAAAGATAGACAAAGAAGCAATAGAGTATTTAGAAAATTGAGTTATAAATAAATGAGTTCCAAATAATGTTACATTATTTTATGAAATGACAATATAGGTGTCAAATGTGAGTTATGGTTATTACTAAAATAATTTTATCCAGAAGGTTAGCCAATGTAAATTAATTGCCACAGCAAAGAGATAAAAAGAACTTAGAAAGTGCTTTAGTCTGCAAACATCTAACTTCTTTGCCAAATAATATAGCTGCCAAAAGCTATATGGGTTAGAAAATAAACTTGTTTGTAAAATATTATAGAGAAGAATGATGAATGGTTATGAGCAGAATAATCTCATAAAGTAGAGAGAAGCAGTGAAGGGTAAAGCTAGCTTTTAGAAAGCTTAGCAAATATATCCTAAGCAGAACAACCCATGGTACTGAAGTATAAAATTGGAAGGAGGACTACAAAGAGAAGAAAAATGGAAAAGATTTGCAAAAATAACATTTTAAATTCTAATTTTTTTATCAAAAAAATTTTTTTTCTGTCAAGGAACAAAACACTTGGACACTAATATAATGTCACCAGATGTGCTTAGGGAAGAAGTAGAAATGGTACTAGGGAGAATAGAAACTAGAAAAACATTGATATTGGATCAAGTATGTATAGAAGAGATTATGATGGAAGCCATGCATTTAGTAAGTTCATCAAGTGACCAATACATGAAGAAGACAAAGATACCAAAGGCCAGGGGAAAATCTCAGGCTTAATTAATACTCCAAAAATACAGAATCAAGAGAATATCAGTAATGACCTATACCACTACTCTCATTTATATTAAATCTTCATTAAAGGGATGTATCTATAAATGGAGTGAGAACATCCTCAAAGATAGGATTAATAGGGAATAAGAAAGTTTTCACAAATAATTTTCATCACTAAATCAATATTTTGTCATGTCCCAATTAATATTTTAAAAATATAACATTATTTATTATGGAAAAATCCTTAATGGGGTAGAATAAAGTGCTGTCCTACAGATTTTATTTCTTCAAAGGCCTCTATCTACACATCAAGATCATTAAAAAATAAAAAATAAAAAAAATTCTCAAAATGTGTAATAGCTATAACCCTCTTTAATGGCTCTCATAAACATCGGGTATGTGGGTTTGGAGATTGATATTCAATAACTCAGTATTATATTTTATAAAGTTTTATTAATAACAATTAGAGTAAAAGCTACCTAAACAATCCAGGCCACCAAGGAGAGAAGAGAGAGAGGGAAGAGTTACAGCAAACTTAAATACAATCACTTAAAGGTGAGGATTCAGGAAAAGGGAAAAGGATTCTAAGTAATACAAAAAGGAATTTTGGGTAATGTAGTTTTAGGGGTTCAAGAATTTCCCACTATATAGGTAATATGTTAAAGAGGGAGATATATTCTTGCCAGGAGTAATTACCACTCTGTTGAAGTACAGGTAAAGGAATAGATTCCCTCAGAATGTTAATGTTCCAGTGTAAAATTTTGCAAGTCCTAAGATATGGCAGAACATCCTAGAAAACATCAGTAAACACTGAAAAGAGTATGACTTTCCTATCCACAGAGGAAAGACTGAGTCACATTCTAGCACTCATTTGAGTGGATACTTTATTTAGCAATCTGTGTGTATACACACACAAGGCTTGTCATACAACTGAACAAAGAATTAGTCTACAAGGTAAAAGTAGGAGGAAAATGTCTGAATTGTTTTTAGGAAACTGCAAAGGTCCTGTGTTGATTACAAACTTCCTAGGAAAGAAAAAGCCCATTTATGCAGTACTAAAAAAAATTTACCATTGCTATGACAGGGAGGCATGAAATATTACTGCCTCCAAAGAATTAAATTGCTTATCACATATAGGCAATTGTAGAAGCCTAGGGTTGGTGTGATCATCGAACAAAATGAAAGCAGTAAGATGATGCCAAAAAGCAAAAAAAAAAAAACAAGAAATTTTATCACAAGAACAGGAAATGGACTAGTCACTTCTTAGCAGGTTGAAGGTGACTAGAGTATTATTCTACTGGTTATTTTGAGCTATAGGGAAAAATCAAGGAAAGACTCCAACTCACTAGTATGGACAAGAATGAGTGTCTGGAGCTTTTATGAAGTACAGAGTAAAAAATTTAGGACAATGGAGATTCTCCATAAATTGAGTTTTTATACCCCTTGAATTTCAGAACAACCAAATACCAGGGTTCTAAAAAGGAAAGCATCTCAGCCTACCAAAAAAAAATGTTTCCGTAGTTGCTTCCTATAGGAAGCATGTTTGTTAGTTAATGAATACACATTTCTGGTATGCCCAAAACTGGCTTTGAAGCTTCCAAGTGATTTAACACACCTGGTACAATTTCCCTGGCTGACAAATACAGAACCCACAGGGTATAATTGTACTTATTTGCTGAAATCTCTCCTTTTTAGGTAAACTGCCAAATTCCCAAGGTGGTATCTGAGTAACAGCTGAATCTCTGGTACAGGCACATCTCTATTGCTACAGCTGCTGCGAGTCTCTTTGATTGCTCCAATGGAGGGGAAGGGAAGATAAAACATTTGAAGATTAATAAAACTTATAATTTTACATTTCTTAGAAAAATTCTATTCTCTACCTCCAGAGAAAGAACTGCTCAAGTTACCTTTCACATCAGTGTATTTATAGATGTATTTGGGGGATTTGGCTATGTATGAGTTTGTTTTTACAATAGTGACCAATAAGGTATTGGGTTTTGCATGACAATAAAAAGGAAAAAATTCTATTCTAAATAAATGTAGAATTAGAAAGAAAAAAATTAACTAATTCAAACTATTTCATTCTAATTAAAATAATGCCGTTTGAGGATTTTGAGTTGGAAACCCTTACTAATTGCTTATGGAAATTAAAAAAGGCGACTATAAAGATATATCTTTTTATTATTTAAAAGTACACTACAACATGGAGTACACATACCCCTTTAATTTATTTGTTAGCAGTGATGAGAGATTTAAAAAGAAAAACATTATGAGAGCAACGAGTAAAGAAACTAAAGTGTTAGAAGACTAGAAAAGAAAGCTTTTTCATTCTAACCTAAAAAAAAAAAAACCTGTTTGGTTTTCTGCTAGGGAAAGAATATTATGTTTAGACTAAAAATGATTATTCTTTGCAAAATAAAAACAGAGGCAATAGAGCTTGTACTGGATCATACTGTTGTTCAGATGTTTTATTCATGCCCCATTTGGGGTGTTCTTGTCAAAGATACTGGAGTGATTTGGTGTTTTCCTTCTCCAATTCATTTTATCAATAAGGAAACTGAGGCAAAGAGGGCTAAGTGGCTTACACACAGTCATGTAAGTAGTAAGAGTTTGAAATTGTATTTGAACTCAGACCTTCTTAACTCCAGGCCTGCCATTCTAACCACTATGCAAGCTAGCTGCCCTGCTGGATCCTTAAAGTCAATAATTACTTTCTCTATGAAAAAACAACAACCCCAAAACAAAAGAGAGAAGAAAATGAAATTGTAAAACGTCCTCCATGACTGATATCGTTTCCAACTCCCTTAGAGGTCACAATGAAGTAGGCATACTTTTCTAGTTCTTAAGTTTTTACACCCCAAAAAGAGACTCTGTCCTTAACATTATCTAAGCCACACACGAGACAGTTGGTTTTTCAGTTTTGTTTTTTAATTGATGGTACAAAATAGGGATATGTATAGAAAAGACACAAGCAGACTAGCTTTGTCAAATGTGGCCCCCTCTCCAAAGCAAAAGCAGGAAAAGCAATGTAAATGTAAATGTACTTCTCCTGCCTGAGAAGATAATATAATGTGACTGTGGTAGCTATTAAGATTTGTAGAGGAGTTAGTCTTTATGAAGGAACATAATAGCATTTGAGCCCAAGACAGAGGGTGCTTATAAAACTTATGAACTTGGAATTTTCTCCTCTATCCTTAGGTAGTTCAAAAACCCCAAAGTAATAAACATAAATATGAATGCTGTGCCCCAAACTCTATTATACAGCACATTTTAATAATATGGGGCCAAAAATCAATTCATAGCAACTGTTCTTTTTCTCCTATATCCCACTGAGAGTCACAATAATGACTAGTACCTTAATCAAGTCTGGAACTGCCAAAATTTTGGAATTAGAAACTTTGAATGCAACATCTTTTCCAGTAGGTGCTTCTTTACTCTTTTCTAGTCTCTGCTAAGCCCAGGCACTCAGTAAAATCAACTTCAACCCCTCTTCCCAAGGATTTAATTATGTTACCATATGCAATATTTTTCTCCATTTATCTGACCTGTGCCAAATTGGAATAAATGAGTTGGTCAGATAAATTAGGAGAGTGGTTTTACAATTTCTTAAAGGAGTATGCCTGTTGCTTACAATGTTAAACAGGCCATTGGCAGAGGTAATTTTGGTTAGGGGAGTCTTTTATCATTATTATTTAATAGAGCTTCTCCATGGTATTTATTAAAAAGCTTAAAAGCTCTTCACTGGTACCCTGCATTAGAGGCCCTATGGAAAATAAGAGGAATTTAAATAAATATATTAATGTAGGCATTGCAGAATGGGATTTGTCTTGGGAACCAGAGTACCAAAATTCAAATCCTGACTATTCCTGTGTTAGTTACCTGATGCAAGAAAATTAAGCTTCCTGAGACTCAATTTCCTCACCTTGAGGGGATAGGAGTAGATGACCTCTTTAGGTACCTTTCAACTCTAGATCTGAAATCCTATGACCTAATATTATGATTATAACATATTAAAATGTTATATGCATATCTTTGAGGTATGTTTTCACTACCTAATTCACAAAACTAAAGAAAAACACGTATCTTTGTATTTTTTCTATAAATGTATTCTATAAATAGTTCTTTAGAAAAAGAATAAAAATGCTGTTAGAATTATTTTATAGAAGTGATGAATATTTCATATATAGACATAATGAAAACATTTGGTAATATGCATATGAGGACAATGGTAGCTGATATTTATATAGGAACTTAAGGTGTGCAAAGCATTTGACATGAACGATCTATTTTAACTACACCCCAACTTTGTGGTAGAGATAAGATTACCTTATATTTTATGGAAAAATGTTTATGATGAATGAAAATTCATCATACTCTTTGACCTCCACGTTGTATAGGCATGTGTTCCTTTTTGTATATGTAGAAGTATACACATATGCATTATATACATGTCTACATAGTAGTTGCTAAACCATTTCAGTCATATCCAACGCATTGTGATCCTGTTTTGGACAAAGATACTGAAGTGATTTGCCATTTCCTTCTCTAGCTCATTTTACAAATGAGGAAGCAATTATGAACTGAGGTCAGCAATTTGCCCAGGGGCACACAGCTAGCAAGTTTCTAAGGTTAGATTTGAACTAAGATCTTTCTGGCTCCAAGCTGCACACTCTATCCATTACACCACCTAGATGCCATGTATATATATATCAATATATATATATACAAACACATATATTCTTTGAGGAGAGAGAATTTTCATCCCCCCCACAATAAAACACATAGGAAGTATAAGGGGAGAAGAAATAGATTAATAGTAATCATTTGCAAGTACTGTAATACACATTTTTCTTGTCCTCTTCTTTTTTGATATTTTCATTTTTAGTAATTTATAATAAAGTTTAAAAGATCTAATATTTTTAAAGGAAATCAATAAGAGTTACTCTCTATATTTGCACTAAATTTCCTTACACTAAAATGTTAGAAATACAATTTTGAAATAACTTGTTCTTATTTTCCAGAGTTTTTCCTTGAAATTATTTTAATCAAATTCAGATTTGATAATTCACATTCATATTTAGGGACACCAATGATAATGCACTGAGTGTTAATAGGAATTCATAATGAAAAACATACCTTGTGAATAATGGTAATCAAATATGGCCACTGTTAGAGTTAGTTATAAAACTATGGCTCAATTAATGGGAATAAAAAAATCCTCTGAAGTGGTAGCACTTATTAAAATTTTCACTACTAAAGTAATAATTATATTTATGGAAATTGTTTTTAGTCCAATGGAAACATGCTGCATTTATTTGCACTAATCAGAACTTCTTTATAATAAGCCTACATGCTGGGTTTTAAAGCTTTTGAAGAAAGTTTATTTATTGTTTTCATTACAGCACTATCAAAGAAAAGTATCCAATTAGTTGAAATATATATATATATATATCAATAATAATATTAATGTGTACTCTCAGATATCTTAAAAATCTTATTAAGAAGGAACTAAGACATAAACTAGATAAAACTATAATTAACACCTTAATTAGAAATTTCTACATGTTCATCCCCATGAACCCAGTGAGAAACCAATTAGTCAGTTTTGAACAGGCATTTGGAAATAGAGAAATCAGTTAGTGATGGATAATTAGAGAGGAGTATTTTTTTAAAAAAGGAAAAGGTCATTTGGCTTAGGTTTTACCTACTTTAAAGAAGCATCCTCTGCTCAGCCTCATTTCATGCTAAACTTCAAAATGAACTTTACTTCATTTGGAGAGTAGTAGTTTTTGTTGTGGTGGTGGTGGTTGTTTTTATCCTTTTTACCAGGATGTGTTTGGTGAGAAACAAACTTCCACCTACTATTGGCATATTTGTGCCCATACTCTAATCTTCCAGGTGCCAGTTAACCAAGATTTTCTTCTATAAGGTAGATTCATTATCAGGAAAGTTATAGAAACAGGACCCTCTAGCCTTGGCTGAATGTACGGATTTTAATTTTTAGTAGCCACAAAGCTTGCTTTCTCTCTTGAAATCAATATTATAAAATTTACAAGAAAATGTCTTCTAGTTAGCAGTATGAAAGACCCCCAAAGGTTTGTTTTCATTATGTATCATATGTAGGGAGTGTTTTCAGCATATATTCAGCTTCAAATCAATATAAATATGAAAAATACTTTAGATTTGAAGCCTTAAATAATGCTGATAAAGCTGTTGTTGTTGTTCATTTGTTTCCATCCTGTTCCACTCTTCATGATCTTTTTGGGGGGTTTCTAGGAAAAGAAAAGGGAATAGTTTGTTATTTCTTTCTCAAGCTCATTTTATACATAAGGAAATTGAGAGAAATAGAGTTAAGTGACTTTGTCAGTGCAAACAGCTAGTAAGTATCTGAGGTTAGAGTTGAGTTCAGGTCACCCAACTCCATGCCCAATCCTCTATCCACTGAGCCATCTAGTTGTAAAACTGGTCCTAAAAGTTATTTTGACCTATTTTAAAGCAATTTACATTTTATTTGGTAAGGAAACATCACAGTTAAATTCCCTTTTTAGATTAAATCTGAACTAAAAGAAACATATTTTTGAAATAATAATTTACAAAGCTGTTTTCAATTAAGATTTCTGAGGGAAAAGATTTTTTTAATTTGTACCTCCCAAGACCCATCACAATATTCTGCATTTAATAAATGCTTAATAAACACTTATTTGATTAAATTAATAGATAGACTGGTGTTGAATACCTAGTACCACTGATTCCTTCACCTCAGACAAGTGAATAAACCTATCACAGCTTGAATATCCATGTCTTTAAAATTATAAGCATCTGATAAATAAGTTATTTGGATTTTTTATAAAAATTTAAATTTTTTTCACAAATATATTTAATCTAAATGATCTCATGTTTAAAAATGTACCTAGAGTTTCTATAAGAAAACAATTTTCTATACAATCCGTGCTAGTGAAAGCTCATAAATATAGAATGATTACTGGATATTTTAAATTATTCTTCAGATTACTAACCTGATTTGAAAAAAGATAAAGATAACATTTCCTGATTGTGATAACACTTCTGACATTTTTCTAAATGCCCCTATCCCCATACATTTGCAACTAACACTCAGGTCTTTATTCTTTTTCAAGATGCTCAGTACCTAAGCAGTTCATTATTGTCCTTTCCCTTCTTCTTATATTCCACCCCCTCTATATATTGAACTGTAGCCCTTATTTGGGGGCCTTTTAATTTATATATTGATATTCCTTCAAAAACTTCCCTTCCCATTTGATAGACTGACTTAATAGCTTTGATTCTCAATCTTACTCCATCTCAACCACACATAAGGTTATTCATAGCCTTAATTATATCATCCCTCACATATGGGATCTACAACATTGATATTGTTCTATGTGACCACAGCCTTGTATCATTCCCTTTGCCTCCTCTCTCACTCCAACCCACAGCTTCTCCACTCTTTGCAGTTTTACCAATTTTTCATTCCTGCTCTAGGCTCATTTTCTTCTTCTCAAATCTTGTACCCTTAAGTTAAGTAAATATTTCACCAATTGTTGCCCTCCACCCTTGAATCTCAAATTCAGTTATGTTACTATTACAGATAATTCTCTGAACACAAACCCTGTGACTATGGCCACCATTGGCTTTATCCATCTCCATTTCTGCTCCAATGTGGCAGAATGACATTGGAAAAAGCCCAAGACCATGCTGACTGGATCTCCCAAAAATTTCCAATAAACAAACATTTACATATTATGTAAAATACTGGGAGCTAGAGATTTATCATTCTATACAGGGAGATGGACATATATATGTATATATAGTTATGCTATATTATTGATATATATCATTGCAACATTATATTTAGTTATATTATTGATATATTTTATACATGTTGATTTCTAACATATATTGAATTATACTGATATGATATATATGATAACTAAATATAAATGTTTATACATACATTTGTATATAAGTATACATATGGAAATTCCCATGCATGAATATACACATATATGCACACATATGTAAAAACAGGGATCTCACTACTTTGAACAAATAGTTTTATTCTTCTCTGACTAGGACTTGATTTCACTTTCCAAAGTCTGTTCCAAATCTTTTCCTCTCTTCAAGTTACTTATATGATCTTTTCCATCTTCCTTCTTAGCAGAAGACATTGTCTCATACTTCATTGAAAAGCCTTAAGCTATTAGATCTCCTTCCTTTCAACAACCCAACAGCTTGAATCACTTCATCATTATAAATTGTTTTCTTCCTCCTTTTTGTAGTCCTAGAAGATGAGGTAATGAGATAACCCTTCTCTTCACTAAAGTCAACCCATTTTCTCATGCACTTAATTCCATTTCTTCTTATCTCCTTTAGCATTTTTCCTCATTGAATTTCCTCTCTTTGATCAAACTTACTATCATCCACTGGCACCTCTTTTTAAACATGCCCAAATATTCCCTATCTTTAGAATTTTCACTGGACTTTGCCATATTCTCAAGCTCTCATATGATATGTCACCTCCCTTTCAGTACCAAGCTTATAAAGTTTATATTAATTCTCACTTCTTACAATATTTTTGCAATCTTACATTCTGACTTCAGTTCTCAATATTTGAATATCTATGTCACTATTGATATAAAAGAATAATAAAAGTAATAGTAATAAGCAATGCAACATTTTAACATTAACAGAATACTTTATAAAAATATTACCTGATTTAATCTTCACAGCAATACTGGGAATTCAGTGCTGTTAGTATCTACACTTTACAGATAAGGAACCTCAGGCAGAGTTAGATGACTAGCCCAGGATGACACAGTAAATATCTCAGGCTGAACTTGAATTCAAGTCTGTATGAATCCAGGTTCAGTACTACCTTCCTTCCTAATTTCTAAATATGATGCCTTTTTCTTAGTCCTTATCTTTATTGACTTTTCAGCAGAATTTGTTGCTTTTGTCTACCACTTCATTATTTTTTTAATCTACTTTGCTCCACTCACAAGATATTTGGTCTATATCCTAAAGAGATCAAAGATAGGGAGAAACAATCTATTAGTCCAAAATTATTTATAATATATTTGTAATAACTCTTTTGTGGTAGGAAAGAAATGGAAACTAAGGGGATATCCATCAAATAAGGAATGACTGAACATGGTGTATGATATATGATTGTAATGGAACACTATTGTGCCATAAGAAATGATGAACAAGGTGATCCCAAAAAACCTGAAAAGATTTATATGTAGTCGTGCAAAGGGAAGTGATTAGAACCAGAAGACAGTGCCCAGAAACAAAGAGTGTATGATGATCAACTGTGATTGAATTAAATATTATCAGCAATGCAAGTATCTAAGACAACTCCAAGGGACCCATGATGAAAAAGTATATCCACCACCAAAGAAGGACCTGACAGATTGACGTCGACCATTCTTCACTTCATTTTCCCCATGAATTCTTCTCTGAAATAAGCTATGTGTCTCATTTCACAACATGATGAACATATAACTATTTATTGTAGGATAACATATATGTATATATATAAAGAATATATTATATTACTTGCCTTCTTGGAGAAGGGGAAGGGATGGGAGAGAGGGAGATAATACGGATTGCAAAATGTTAGAAAATATATTAAAATCATATCAACATGTAAGCTAAAAGAATAAAAATAATTTTTAAAAAAACATGTGGATTCAAATCAGGGCATGGCTAAATAATGTAATATGAATAGAACAGAATTTTATTACTACATTGTTGCTCAGTTGTTTTTTAAGTCATTTAAGTCCCTTTTCATGACCCCATTTAGGATTTTCTTAAAAGATATTAGAGTGGTTTGCCATTTCCTTCTACAACACATTTTATGGATAAGTAAAATGAGGCAGCAGGGTAAAGTGAAATGCCATGAGACACATACCTAGAAAGTGTCTGAGGTAAATTTAAACACAGAAAGATGAATCTCCCTGACTCTAGTTGCAGCATTTCATCCTTTAGGCCACCTAGTTGCCCTATATTTGAATAGTCTACAATATATTAACAAAGGAGGAATACAAATTAAATATTAAATAAATCTCCACAACAAAAAAAGAAATGTGTTGACCATGTAGCAAGAATTAGAGATAGATGCAAGTAGATAGCTCCAACACTCTATTATTTCTATATATTGTCAAAAGATCTACAAAAAGGTCCCTAGCAAATAGACTACAGTAGCACAAATTGGATGGATGCAATCTCTATCACTGAAGGGATTCCCTATATCTATGTGATCACATATTCAATGAAATTTTGAAGAAAAGTATCAAGGTTTTTGAATGAAATGAATTAATCAGATCCATGTGCAAAAATATTAACCTAACATTTGTATGAATGGCAGATTGGAGGGGAAAGTGATCAAAGATAGATAAAGTGGTTAGGAAACTATTGCAGTAATTTGTAGGTCACTATTTCTCATATCTAGGTTAAATAAAATGTTTCCTCTCATGTCTTATTTACCACATTGATTCACTTAACAAAATCTTTCTTCCTAGCCAGCACAAAAGGCTTTTTAACTCATCCTATTACATAATAACAGGAAGTATAACTTAATGGAGTCTTAGTGAAACTTTATTCTGTGTAATAAATCCATCATTGTATAGTATGTATTATTCATCAAGTCCATTTCTGCTGTGCTTGGAATAAAAATAAAAGCATGTTTCATCATAATAATGCTCATGTTTATCTTCATAATCAGGCAAAATGCAAGGGGAATTTTGATAGAATTTCATTTATTCATTTGTTTGTTTCAAGATAGTTTAATTGAAACATGAACCTATATGCCTGCCGGTCCATATTCTCCAAACTCCTTGCTCTTTACCATTTTACTGTCCTCATGTTTACATTTACTAGTTGTCTGTGGCACTATAAGTGAAGGATAAAATTGATTACATTGTCTTACTAATATTTCAGCACAAATGTTTCACAAAAAGGTTTTTTATAAAGTCATTTGCTGTCATTTCAAGCTTTATACTCATTCTCAATAATTTTCTATCTTAAGTAAAGATCATAAGGGCTGACATTTAATTATATATCTAAGCTGAAATAAAACTCCAATAAAAGATGGTCACTGAAATCGAAATTAGAGAAATGAAGTTTTAGGTGCATCCAATTAGATCCAGTTCTGATCTGTGGGTGAATTGATGTCAGAATAATGTTCCCTTGTTTTCTTGATGAAGTAATAATAATCTAAAGTAACTCTTATGAAGTTGAAATTCTCAACTCATCTGTTTAACCTATTTAAAAGTTTAATACTTTGTGGTTGGTAATTTGAAATTAATATTAATTTTATAGAGAAATTTATTTTTTTTAATTCTACAAATATTGGGTTTAGGTCTTTTCTAGAGTATCCCCTTCAAAAAACCTATGTATATGTCTAAATTCCATGCCTTGTGGGAAGAGTGAAATAAAATAGAATTGTGTACCACTTATTCTTTCAATGGTTCCATATGTTGATATTCTATAATTGACACAAAGAATGGAGGAAAACAAATCCAAACCCCACTAATTTCATTAGGTGTCCAGGAGAACTGTATTTCTGTGACTGAAATTTGAATGGTCTGAACTTTGGTGGACTCTTTTTGTGGCATCACTAAGTCTTCAGGGTTTCATTATATCTTCAATAGAATATAGCTAGGACCTGATTAGTGTGAATAATAAATCCTATGAAATGGTCTCATTATTTGTCATCCCATATTTCCATTGGGCTGAAACAAAATTATTTTATGCACTCTGAATAATGTGAATTTGAATAATGAGACTATTTCACACAATTCATTGTTAGCACTAATTGGAACATACTTCAGCCCTATACTTGATCTAAAACCAATTATGTTTTTTTAGGAACCAAAGGATTAAAAATTATTTCTTGCCTAGTACTGAAAGCCAGGAGTTGTCACCTGTCAGAACAGATATCTAAGCTGTATTAAATTCAATCTTCTAAACTGATATAGTCTTAATCCCAGTTCTTATATATTGACCATCCTGTCACTGACCTTTTATATATTTTGTTGTCTGGGATAGAGAGGAAGGACACATTCAAAAATGAATGTAATAAAACAATAAAAGATAACAATGAGAACAAAAAGAAATGTACTAAATTTATATAGCTTTGACCAAGTTGTTACATGTCATATTCAGTGCATAGTTTATTCATTATAGTGAAATGAATTTTGTTAAAAAAGAAAAGTAAGGACATTTTATAAAGTTGATTGAAAAGGGTCAGTATGACTTCCAGATTGCTTTTAGTGACTTCAAAAGCTTTATTCTGTGGTTCTGTCCATTTACCAAGTGGACAATATAAACCCAAATGACTAGCCATTTCTACCAAATCTTTTCAGCAATTCCTAGGGAAAAAAAGTAGAAGTAAAATATTTTATTGAAAAATTAGGCAAAGAAAGAATTCACAATTTGTCCAAAGTTAAAATTTTAAGTTGAGAACTCATTGAAGGCACATTCTAATTCTTTGATTAGTGTATTTTGTAGGGAATAGACCCAATCTGTAGTTTCGGGGGGAACTACTGATTTTGAAATTCTTCTACTGATGCAGATTATAAAATACTCAATTTAATCCTTGCTTTTATATTATTTCTTGAAGACTGTAGCAAAAGGCTAGAGAAAGGAGTGAGGAGCAAGTAAAGAGCAAGACACACACACACACATACACACCACATCAGTTGTGCCAGGTTCTGAAACTGAGCCCAGGGCAAAATCCAGACCTGAGACTGTGACTGGGCAGGTAGATGTCCAAGCCAACCCATATCCCTTGAGGTTCCAAGCAAGCCTTAAGTGGGGTCCAGAATTCCAGCCCAGGACAATCTGTGCTGAAGGAACATGATCTGTGTGGGCCCAGAGGTAGGCCAGGAGTCCCAACCAGGGCTTGTGGTGAGGATATAGATCCCAGTTATGTAGCTGGTTGATCCAAAGTTGGGCCCCCTAAGCCTCTCATCCAAGGCTTAAGGGCAGGACAGCCTGCTGTGTACATGATCTTATCAAACCCACAGCGAGACCTAAAGCCTACACCCAAGTATGAGGTGAGAATTTCAGCCATCAGCAGTCTCAAGGGTTAAATGAATCAGCAATAGGAGGTGGCTCTCAGAGCTCCCTACTCTCAAGCCATCATACCATCTTGGTAGAACTGAAACTGTCAAATACTCAGAAATAAAGCTAAGGGTAGCATCAAGGAAGTAATGAAGCTTAAGAGAGTATCCTAATCTCCCAGAGAACAGAATCTACCTATAAAAAGTTGGAAAAATAAGCAGACCACAAAAAAGCATTTAACTTTAGAGAATTTTTTTTTTATGGAGACAAAGAGCAAGGCATAGACACAGAAGGGGATAGGGAAAGCAAAGCTAACCCATGCAAAATCCTGAAGAAAAATATGAATTGGATATAGATTCTGGAAGAGTTCAAAGAGGATTTCAAAAAGCAATGAAAAGAGGCAAAGGAAAAATGGGAAAGATAAATGAAAGCAATGCAAGAAGAAATGAGATAAATGAAAATGGAGGCTCAAAAGCTGACGGAGGTAAATAATTTCTTAAAAATTTGAATTAGGCAACTAGAAGCTAATTATTTCATGAGACTCCAAGACATAATAAAACAAAATCAAAAGATTGAATAAATATCTCATTGAAAAAACAAATTACCTGGAAAGTAGATCCAGGAAAGACAATTTAAGAATTATTGAACTACCTGAAAGCCATGATAAAAAAGAAAAATAAAACTTTAGGCATCATAATACAAGAAATTATCAAAGGAAATTGCCCAGATATTCTCAAACAATAAAATAAAATAGAAATTGAAAGAACACACAGATCATCTCCAGAAAGAAGTACTAAAATGACAACTTCCAGTAATATGATATCTCAATTTAAGGGCACCCTCAATTTAAGGGCACCAGGTCAAGGAGAAAATACTGCAAGGAGACAGAAAGAAATAATACAAATAAGGTGGAGTGACAATCAGGATCACACAGGACTTAAAGGCCTACACATTAAAGGATTGGAAGAGATGGAATATGATGTATAGGGATGTGAAAGATCTAAGTTTACATCCTATAGTCACCTATCCAACAAACCTGAGTATATTCTTTCAGGGAAGAAAATTGTCATTCCATAAGATAGAAGATTTCCAAGTATTCCTGAGGAAAAACCCAGATGTAAATAAAAAATTTGAAGTCCAAACATGATACCCAAGCAAAATCTAAAAAAGTAAATAAGAAAGAGAAAATTTAAGGGACTCAAAATGTGAAACTATATGTATTACAACATGAAAAGAGGATATCAGTAATTCATGAACATTATTCTTTGTAGTAGAGCAGATAGAAGAAATATACTTAGAGAATGGGGAAGAAGGATGATTATGGTGATTTATAATATGCAAAAAACACGAGGTGAAAAAGAGGATTATAAGAAAAGTGAAAAGAGATGGAATGAGGTAAATTATATAACATAAAAAGGTATGAAAATTTATTACAGTGGAGCAAAGGATGAAGGGAGTGATGGGCAATGTTTAAACTTTACTCTCATCATAACTGACTAAGAGAAAGAATAACAACCATAATCATTGGGGTATAGAACTATATCTTACTGTAAAGAGAAGTAAAATAGCAATAAGGTAAGGGAAAGTGGGGATAATTGGAGGAAGGGGGAATATAGGGGTGCAACTCCATGGGAGGGGCAGTGGGAAGAGAGGAGAGAAACAACAAGAATCATGTAACCACAGAAAAAATAGAAATAATTTGTAAAATATACCTCATTTCTATTATAAAAACAAGTATTCAATTCAAATAGCATTATATTCACCTTCATAGGATTATTAAAAATATCAACTTTGAAGAAGAGAATAGTTACAGCTAAGTTTTAAAAATCATGAGGAAAGTAAATATGTTTTATAGACATTTTACACATCCAGGATTATAACTATATATTCTGATAGCTATATTTTCATTTTTATAAGTGTATTTTATGTACCCAAATAACAAGTATGCCTCAACTACTGAGTTTAAATTACCATTAGGTTTAGGTCTTGTAAAATCACAGAATCCTGGAACTGGAAAGAATTTTAGGTACTGTATACTCCAACCCTCTAATTTTACAGATGAGGAAGGTAAGGTCCATAGGTCAAATGAGCTAAAAGGAAAAGATAATAGGAAATTTTATTGGTAAAGAACTTAGGTAAACATCTAGGTCAGAACCATCATTTTACAAATGAAGAATATGAGGTTGTAAGATGAGATAATTTCATAGAAGAGGTAAAATGTGATTGACAATATTAATGTGTACAATTATGGTAAGCAAAGAGTAATATAATGCCTGGGTAAACAGGTCCCTATGCCATACTTATATTATCATCCAGTTATTAATGTCTAGAGGATAACTACTTAGTTATGTTTATATAACCTATTGGTAACTACTGAGAAAAAAAAAGTTTGCCTTTGTTTAACTCAACTCTTGAGGGGTGAAATTTGTCTGAACTTCTAAGAGCAAGAAAATTTAATTCTCTGATTTCAGGGCAATAGTGGAGATAGGAAGGTATACAATTACTGTACTGATTGCAGTGTGTGTTAATTGCTAAGATCCAGAAGCTGTAACTTCTTTCTACCATAATATAAATTGCCCCAAGTATAATAAAAGTCCCTTGGAGACAGAAATAACTTATTTTATTTTATTTTTCATAACCCTTATTTCTGTGCCTGGTAGATTGTAGGTACTTGATAAATGTTTAATTACTGACTGACTGCTGAAGTGCTTAGCACCTTTTACATAATAAATATGTATTCAATTGAATTGTGTATGAATGCACAATGGCTGAATCATCTTATCCCTGCTTCCCCACCAGGACATACATGTACTTTCAACACACTTTTTCAGCAAAATAAAGCAGTGAGAGAGAATAAACCAGAAATTTTGAGACTAAACATAAAAATTATATAGACATTTTTAGTCTTTTGAGTTTTTACTGAAACTATTGTTTTACCAGGGCAGAATCAGGTTTTTAAAAGTTTAGAGCTACTCTAAATAATAAATAATTCATTATTAGTGTGTCATATCAGGACTCACAATTATAGTTAATGAGACTTATTTGCCTGGAACACTAGATAACTCATACGTATTTCTATAGATTAAATGAGGCAAATAGAACAAGAAAAGGAATTCATAATTTACTTAGCAGTTCAAATGGGAAAAGAGAGGAAGGCATAATGTGATTTCAGCTATTGCCTTAGGAATATAGCAACTTTTACTATCTGACCCAGGGACAAGAAGAAGAAAGACTCTGGTATTTATGACCACATTGTTGTTCTTCCCACTGCTATTGCAAGATCTGTTGTTTCTGGGGATGCAGCTGGGTCAGGTGACTGGGGAGACTGAACCTAAGGAGCCATGATGCTGTGGGCTGTAGAAGAGAGATTGTTCTGGTGAGGGCACCTGAGGCCCAAAGCATCATCTTGGGGAACTGGCACTTGGAAATGTAGGCTGAAAAGGGACTGGAGAAAAATATTCCAGGTGTTAATTTTTCTAGTTGATTATTGATTTCTCATAAAAGATAAACAGTTTATTGATCTATAGAAGATATTTTTCAGAGGCAAGATATTTAAATAATACAAGTGTTCTCCCTCCCTAATTGCCTTTTAGTTAATTATATATACATACATGTACATATGTATGTTTATTTATATATACATGTATGTGGAATAAGCACATATAATTCTATATATTATTCTCAGTGGAGTCAGGAAGACTTGTGTTCAAATCCAGCTTCAGACCTTCCTAGATGTTTGACCTTTGGCAAGTTGCTTAGCCCCTGTTTGCCTTAATCTACTGAAGAAAGAAATGGTGAGCCATTCCAGAATCTTTGCCTAAAAAATCCCATGGACTGCATTGGCTTGCTCTAGACCACTAAGTCACAAAGAGCTGGGAATGACTAAACAACAACTGTTTTAGAATATAAGGCTCTATAGTGTAAAGATAGTTTTATCCTTTGCACTTATGAGCCCAGCAGTTAGCACGGTGACTAGAACATGATAGATATAAATACATTTTTGTGAAATGATTGGATAAATGCTAAAGGATGGGTTAGGTTGATGTAGTCATAAAAACAGGGCAGTTAATAGAAGCAATCCAGTGCTAATAAGTTTATAAATTATTAACTTCCAGTCATCACTTTACATGACTAAATTAAAGGGAGCAACATCATTTGACCAAGAAGTAATGTATGGGTTTTTGCATGACATGAAATAGCTGTGGACTTGAATACATTTGGAATTTCTGTATTTGAGCTAGCAGTAGAATGAGAATTAGATCCCTGAGAAGGAACAGCTTTTATTGGAAAGAAGATATTTATCTATTCCTTATCTTGCCATTAATCACATGTTTTTGAAGGAGTGGCATCCAGCAAAGAACAAAGGCTCACACTTCAGAGAGATTTAAATACAGAAAGGCAATCATCTGAGGCCAGAAGGGGGACATCTGACAGCAGAGAAAAGAGCATTCTATGGACCTAAAAGATAGCTCTGGCAATTGAATGTTGGGCTGCCTAGAGGATATGATTAGAGATAAATGCTAGAGTACTAAAACACTGAATACCTGAGTTTGTTTATTTGGTGTTTTTTTTTTGGGGGGGGGTCATATGTGTTATTTATATGTCAGTCAGCCAGTAAATCCTTACTAAGCACCTACTATGTGCCGGAAATTCTTTTACTTTTTTTGTATCTCACTATCATTAAATACTAGATTTATAACCATTTCTTCCATAGAAATTATGTATATAAAGGGAGGCTCTGCCTTAGTGTTATAGGGGACTGTAATGTAGTTATTATTCTTACTTTATCATCTTAGTAAATTCATTTACTAAGTGTCTACTGTTTTATTATACATTACTGTGTTTACTGGTTCATGATTGGGGAGAAAGACATGAGAGGGAGTTTTTAAGTTATAGTGGTACAATCAGGAATCACAGGAGAACTTTGAGGTAGTAGCTGAATCCCAAGAGAGGTAACTAAAGAGGGCAGTATAAAAGGTTCTCAATTTCACTATTTAACCTCTTATTGCCATCTGATTTTTACGTTTTTGCCAGTTTAATTCCTTAAGATAAATTGAAATTATATATTTTGGAAGGTTAGTTCTTATGATAAATTGTCTAATATGTTTCCAACGTGAGAGATTGCGCAGGGACAGAAAAAATACCAGTAAATTCAAGGACTGCATTGTGACCTTTCACTAAACAAGCACTTATAAATTGTAATTGCCTTGGGCTTCTGTGTGTGACTATTACATTCATTTCCTCCATAATTGTACACCTATTTGAAAAGACACGTCATGCATCACAGGCATCCAGTTAAAATAGTTCAGTAAGATTATAGCTAATTAAATCACACATATGCCCACAAAGATGCATTCGAGTAATGTTCAAAGCATGACTAAATCATATAAAAGGAATAAAAGCCAGAGTTAAGGGTTAAATACCATCCTTGATCTTTCTAAGAAACACTCTTCATTGTCAACCTAAGTTCCACATGTTAATTAAATGCAGCATGAAAATCAAGCCCTACTTCACCTTGTACTTTTCCTAATGACATACTAGTACTAGTTCTTAGCCCTTTGTCAAGCCTTAAGCTTTAAAGAATTCTGAGTACATCTAAGGTCATGGCAGAGAAGGGCTTGGTTGTCATTTTAAGTAAATGATTATTTTATTTCTCTTTGTATTAGGTCCTTTGGTGTGTAGCTCCTGAGTACCTAACTTTATGGGTTTTTAAAAGGAAATTAAAAAAAATAAAACCATTAATATATTCAGGATATCACTGAAGAGGTAATGCTTTTTAGAAATTAAAAAACAACTGTGGAACTATTGTTATTGTTACTGTGATTCTTATTCTATGCCTGGTATGGTAATTGGGCAATGGGGCTTTTGTTAACTTGTAGGTGTAAAGGTCTTGAAAGGAAAACAGTTGCATTTTAAGATCATGAAATAACTCATAGTTCTTTTATTTATGTATTTGATTGGTCCTTTTGTTGTTCCTGATTGTTTGTTTGTATCTTCCCAAAGTCATTTATACTGATATTGTTTAGAGAGTGTCTTTTGAGTAAAGTACTGCTTGTCATCCTTAACATTAATAAGAGTAGAATTTTTAAAGTCTCCTGGAAGTGAAAGAGGGAAGTGAATGAACCTGGGAAAATGTTAGATTAAAAAAAGCAGGAGTTATCAAATCTAACCAGATGAAATGAAAGATTCTAGTAACTGAAAAAACAAATTGAGACATAGAGGGAAATCCAGGGGTGTTCTACCAGCTCCAAGGGCTCATTGTTAAATTTTCAATGTTAGCTTTTACATGTCAAAATATTAGAAATCACACTAAGTCTTGACAATTTATTACTTTGTTAATTTTCTATGTTTAACAAAATGTTACTAATTCAGATTAAACTTAAAATTAAAAACACACATATATATTCTCCCAGTTGTTAAGAATTTACCAGCTAAGCAGGAGTGCAGTAGACAGCTCAGGGAATGAAAATATCATCAGACTGCTGGCCTGGTGAATACAGGAGCATCATCATCATCATCATCATCATCATTTATGTAGTACTTTAATATCTGCTAAGTGGATTCTATCCATAATCTTATTTTAATGTAACTTCTGTAATATACATTAGATGATTAAATGATTTCTTCTTGGATTAAAAAAACCAACTAGGAGGAGAAGATAAAGCAATTTAAGTTACAAATCAGGAACCAACCAAGCAAAACCCATGGCCTTAGTTCTGTTAAGAGTTGGTCTCTTGACTTCCGGGTAAGCATGGCGGCAGTCCAGATGCGGGATGCTTCCTCTCCACAGCACCCACCAATATAGACTACTTCAAAAGACCCAAAAGACCATTTTCATAAGAATGAATGAACTCTTCAGTAGGGTGCAGAATTGAAGGTACTTGGGATTTGGGCATTTCCACAGTATAAGGGGGTGAAAAAGCTCAAACGTGAGTTGATCTACCCTCCCCCACCCCACCTACAGAGATGGAGTCAGAGCCACCAAGTGCCAGAATCAGAGAGTGAGGGAGGGACACCTCTAGAGCGAGTAAGGGGCACCTTTAGGTCCTTGGGGGTTGACTAAGACCACCAAAGACCTACCCCATGAGAACAGCTACATCTGAAACCCCAGCGGGTGGGGAAGCACAGACCATGGGAGCTCGCAGAAAAATAGTGCAGAGAAGAGTCGCAGCAGAGATTCGAGAGCTTGCCTCAGGCAAAATCCTTGCTTCTTAACTCTGTATACAGAGAACCATCTCACTCATAATTCTGACTAAAAAAGGAAGGAAAAACCTCCACAGTGATGGCAAATTATGCACAGGACCAACAAACACCCTCCAAGAAAAACAAAAATAAAGGCAGTGACCCTTGAAAATTTTAAGGAGGAAAAACCCAGGTTACAGAGGAAATACAGGAGAAAATTCCAACAAAAACAAAACCTTCTAAAAAATGGAAATTGTCCACAAGCTCTGAAAGAATTTAAATTGGAACTTATCCAAAAGATGAAAGCCTTCTGGCAAGAAAAGTGGGAAATGGTTCAAAGAGAACATCAAAAAATTATAGCAGAAAATCAAAAAATTAAAGCAGAAAACCAGGCCCTAATGACCAGAATTGAGCAACTGGAAACCGATGATTTTGCAAAACAGCAAGAATTAATAAAGCAAAGTCAAAAGACTGACAAAATAGAAGAAAACATAAAATACTGACAAGGTGACAGATCAGGAAAAGAGAAGAAGGAAAGACAATTTAAGCATCATTGGTCTACCTGAAAAGCCAGATATAAACAGAAATCATGACATAATACTACAAGAAATCATCCAAGAAAACTGTCCTCATGTCCTCTTGAACAAGACAAGAAAATAAACATTGAAAGAGTTCATAGAACACCCTCTACACTAAATCCCCAGAAGACAAAGCCCAGGAATATAATTGCCAAATTCCAAAGCTTTCAAGCTAAGGAGAAAATTCTACAAGAAGCCAAAAAGAGACAATTCAGATATCAAGGAGCAGCAATCAGGATCATACAAGACCTGGCAGCTTCCACACTAAAGGACCACAAGGCCTGGAACATGATTTTCAGAAAGGCAAGAGAACTGAGTCTTCAACCAAGGATCACCTATCCATCAAAACTGACTATATACTTCCAGGGGAAAGTATGGGCATTCAACAAAATAGAAAATTCAAAATTCAAAATTCAAAATTACAAATACAAGTATTTGTAAAGAAAAGACCAGAACTAAGTGGAAAGTTTGATATCCAAACACAAAGATCAAGAGAAACATGAAAAGGTAAATAAGAAAGAGAGGGAAAGGGGAAAAATTTTTTTTAATTCAAACTCTCTTCTTTAAGGGCTACAATTAGATCAAATTATATATAATAATATATAGGGAAATATTATTTGTAATTCTCAAAAATTGTATTCATTATTATAGTAATTAGAAGAATCACTCATAGGAAAAGATTGGGTCATTAAGAGCAATACAATGATGTGCAAAAAAAAAGTATTAGAGGGAATAGAGGATGGTACCAAGAGGTACTTGAAGAAAGAAAATAAATAGGATAATATTTATCATACAAAGATACACATGGAAAGGGGAGGAGAAGAATACTATTATAAGAAGGAGAGGAAGAGAGTGCTAATATGTAATACTTAAACCTTATTCTCTCTGAAATCAATTCTGAGAGGGAAGAACATCTAGATCCATTGGTATCTTGAATTCTATCTTATCCTACAGAGTAAGTGAGAAGGTAAAACTAAGTGGGGTAGGGGGGAGAGAGTACAAAAAGGGAGGGAAGGATGGGGGGAGGGAATTTAACAGATTCTAAAAAATCAAGAAGAGAATAAAAAGGGAGGGGCCAGAAAGGGAAGCATATTAAGGTAGGGGATTGGGGGGATTGATTAAAAGTAAACAACTAGCTTAAAAGGATATAGCAAAAGAAGAAAGGACAGAACTAGGAGAGGATATCAAAAGGCTAGGAAATTCACAAGTGACAATCATAACTTTGAATGTGAATGGGATGAACTCACCCATAAAACATAAACTAATAGGAGAGTGGATTAGAATTCAAAATCCTACTAGATGTTGTCTACAAGAAACACACCAGAAGTGGGTAGATACTCACAAGTTCATAATTAAAGGCTGGCACAAGACCTAATGGGCCTCAACTGATAGAAAGAAGGTAGGAGTTGCAATCATGATATCTGACAAAGCCAAAGTAAAAATAGACCCGATTAAAAGTGACAGGGAAGGTGAATACATCCTGATAAAAGGGAGTATAGACAATGAGGAAATATCACTAATCAACATGTATGCACCAAATGGCATAGCATCCACATTTCTAAAGGAGAAACTAGTAGAATTGAAGAAGGAAATAGATAGTAAAACTATAGTAGTTGGAGATCTGAACCTACCACTATCAAATTTAGATAAATCAATGAAAAATAAATAAGAAAGTTGTAAAAGATGTGAATGAAATCTTAGAATAATTAGAGTTAATAGATATATGGAGAAAAATAAATAGGGACAAAAAGGAATACATCTTCTTTTCAGCAGCATATGGTACATTCACAAAGATTGACCATATACTAGGTCATAAAACATTGCCAACCCATAAAATCAGAAATAATAAATGCAACCTTTCCAGATCATAAGGCAATAAAAATAATGATCAGTAAGGGTACATGGAGAGCTAAATCAAAAAATAATTGGAAATTAAATAATATGATTCTCCAAAATCAGTTAATTAGAGAACAAATCCTGGAAACAATAATTTCATCGAAGAAAATGACAATGATGAGACATCCTTTCAAACTCTGTAGGAGGCAGGCAAAGCAATACTCAGGGGAAAATTTATATCCTTGAGTTCATATATTAAAAAATTAGGGAGGGCAGAGGTCAATGAATTTGGACATGCAAATCAAAAAACTTTAAAGCAAACATATATAAAGCCCCCAGAAGAAAACTAAATTAGAGATCCTAAAAATGAAGGGAAAATTGACAAAATCAAAAGCAATAAAACTATTTAACTAATAAATAAGACTAGTAGCTGGTATTTTGGGAAAAAAAACCAAAATAGACAAAATACTGGTAAATCTAATAAAAAAGGAAAGAAGAAAACCAAATTAACAGCATCAGGGATGAAAAGGGAGAGCTCACCTCCAATGAAGAGGAAATTAAAGCAATCATTAAAAACTATTTTGCCCAATTATATGGCAATATATATGCCAATCTAGGTGATATAGATGAATATTTACAAAAATATAAATTGCCTAGATTAACAGAAGAAATAGAATTCTTAAATAATCCCATAACAGAAAAAGAAATTGAAGAGGCCATCAAAGAACTCCCTAAGAAAAAATCCCCAGGGGCTGATGGATTCACAAGTGAATTCTATCAAATATTTAAAGAACAGTTAATCCCAATACTATACAAACTCTTCGATATAATAAGCAAAGAGGGAGTTCTAACAAATTCCTTTTATGACACAAATATGATACTGATTCCAAAGCCAGGCAAGTCAAAAGCAGAGAAAGAAAACTTCAGACCAATCTCCTTAATAAAGATAGATGCAAAAATCTTAAATACAATACTATCAAAAAGACTCCAGCAAGTGATCAAGAAGGTTATTCACAATGATCAGGTGGGATTTATACCAGGAAAGCAAGGATGGTTCAATATCAGGAAAACTATCCACATAAATGACCATATCAACAAACAAACCAACAAAAAATCACACGATTATTTCAATAGACTCAGAAAAAGCTTTGACAAAATACAACACTCAATCCTATTGAAAACACTAGAAAGTATAGGAATAGAAGGGTCTTTCCTAAAAATGATAAACAGTATATATCTAACAACTATCAGCCAACAACATCTGTAATGGCGATAAATTAGATGCATTCCCAATAAGATCAGGAGTGAAACAAGGATGCCCATTATCACCTTTATTATTTAGTATTGTGCTAGAAACACTAGCAGTAGCAATTAGAGAAGAAAAAGAAATTGAAAGTATTAAAATTGGCAATGAGGAGACCAACCTATCACTCTTTGCGGATGATATGATGGTCTACTTAAAGAATCCTAGAGAATCAACTAAAAAGCTATTGGAAATAATCAACAACTTTAGCAAAGTTTCAGGACACAAAATAAACCCACATAAGTCATCAGCATTTCTATATATCTCCAACACATCTCAGCAGCAAGAATTAGAAAGAAAAATTCCAATCAAAATCACCCTAGACAATCTAAAATACTTAGGAATCTATCTGCCCAGACAAACACAGGAACTATATGAACACAAATACAAAACACTTTCTACACAACCAAAACTAGATTTAAGCAATTGGAGAAACATTAACTGCTCATGGGTAGGATAAGCTAACATAATAAAAATGACATCCTACCCAACCTTATCTATTTATTTAGTGCCATACCCATCGAACTTCCAAAAAACTTTTTTTTTTACTGAATTAGAAAAAAAAAAACATAACAAATTTCATTTGAAAGAACAAAAGATCAAGGATCTCCAGGGAAATAATGAAAATAAAATGCAAAGAAAGGTGGCCTTGTAGTACCAGTTCTCAAACTATATTATAAAGCAGTGGACATCAAAACAATTTGGTACTGGCTAAGAGACAGAAAAGAGGATCAGTGAAATAGACTTGAGTAAGTGATCTCAGCAAGACAGTCTATGACAAGCCCAACGGTCCCAGCTTTTGGGACAAAAATCCACTATTTGATAAAAACTGCTGGGAAAATTGGAAGACAGTGTGGGAGAGATTAGGCTTGGATCAACACCTCACACCCTACACCAAGATAAACTGAGAATGGGTGAATGACTTGAACCTAAAGAAGGAAACTATAAGTAAACTATGTGAGCACAGAATAGTATACATGTCAGACCTTGGGAAGGGAAAGACTTTAAAACCAAGCAACACTTAGAAAGAGTCACAAAATGTAAAATCAACAATTTTGATTACATCAAATTAAAACTCTTTGTACAAACAAAACCAATGCAACCAAAATTAGAAGGGAAATAACAAACTGGGAAACAATCTTCATAACAAAAACCTCTGACAAAGGTCTAATTACTCATATATACTAAGAACTAAATCAATTGTACAAAAAATAAAGCCATTCTCAATTGATAAATAGGCAAAGATTATGAATAGGTAATTTTCAGTCAAAGAAATCAAAATTATTAATAAACACATGAAAAAGTGATCTAAATCACTTACAGATACAAATCAAAACATCTCTGAGGTATCACCTCACAACTAGCAAATTGGCTAACATGACAGCAAAGTAAAGTAATGAATATTGGAGGGGATGTGGCAAAGTTGGGGCATTAATACATTGCTGGCAGAGTTGTGAATTGATGCAACCATTCTGGAGGGCATTTTGGAACTATGCCCAAAGGGCACTAAAAGGCTGTCTGCCTTTTGACCCAGCCATTGCACTCCTGGTTTCATAACCCCAAAGAGATAATAAGGAAAAAGGCATGTACATCAATGTTCATAGCTGCGCATTTTGTGGTGACAAAAAATTGGAAAATGAGTGGCTGCCCTTCAATCGGGGAATGGCTGAACAAATTGTGGCATATGTTGGTGATGGAATACTATTGTGCTCAAAGGAATAATAAAGTGGAGGAATTCCATGGGCACTGCAACAACCTCCAGGAAGTGATACAGAATGAAAGGAGCAGAATCAGGAAAACAATGTACACAGAGACAGATACACTGTGGTACAATCAAATGTAATGGACTTCTCAATTGGTGACAATGCAATGTTCCTGAATAACCTGAAGGGATCTATTAGAAAGCACACTATTCACATCCAGAGGAAAAACTGTGGGAGTAGAAACACAGAAGAAAAACAATTGCTTGAATACTTGGGTCTCGGGGATAAAGTTGGGAATGTAGGCTCTAAATGAACATCCTAGTGCAAACACCAACAACCTGGAAATGGGTTCTCATCAAGGATACATGTAATACCCAGTGGGATTGGGTGTTGGCTATGGGAAGGGTTAGGGGAGGGAAGGGAAGAATAGAAAATTATTTTATTTAACCAAGGAATAATGTTTGAAATTGACCAAATAAAAAAAATAATGTTAAAAAAAAAGAATTTGTCTCTCATTCAGTTATCTCAATTATGTCCAACTCTTTGTGACTTCATTTTGTTTTTTCTTGACAGTGCTAGTAGAGTGGCTTATTATTTTCTTCCCCAGCTCGTTTTACAGATTAGGAACTGAGCCCAACATGCTTAGTTGACCTGGCCAAAGTCACACAGTGACTAAATATCTTAGACCATATTTGAATTCAAGACTTCCTAACTTCAGAACTGGTGCTCTATCCTCTTCACCACCTTATGAACAAGAAATCTGGATAGGCAAATTACTATTTCAGTTCAGGAGGCATGCCCTAGATCTGAGGTTACTCTGAAATGCCTCTACTGTAAAATGTCATAAATAACTCTTTTCTGATGACTCCAGAGTTTTAAGTCTCTTGGGGCACTGCCAGATTTCAGAACAAGACCTTCTCTGACATGTTATTATAGTCATGAGTTAGCTTTACTATGTTACTAGACAAGAAAAAATGTTTTAGAGACAATAACAAGAAAGGTACATAATTTTTTATGTATAATTTTTCACCCAACAGGAAAATAACAAATATATTATGGCATATGAATAGACAAATCAGAACATATCGCTTACCTCACACCTATCAGACTGACTAACATGACAAAAGGATAATGATATATGTTGGAAGGGATGCAGAAAAATTGGGACAGTGATACACTATTGGTGGCTCTGTGAAGTGATGCAATTATACGAAGAGTAATTTGGAACCATTCTCAAAGGACCCTGAAACTGTTGAATTATACTCTTTGACCCATCAATATTTCTACTGGGTTTTTTATCCCAGAGATCAAAAATAGGTGAAAAGGGCCTACTTGTACAAAAATATCTATAGAAGCTCTTGCTGTAATGGAAAAAAAAAACCCTGGAAAGTGAAGGGATATCCATCAATTGAGCAATGGCTAAAAGTGGTATGTAGTATATAGTACATAATTGTGTTGGAATATTATGATGCCTTAAGAGATGATGAACAAGATCATCTCAAAAAACCTTGAAAGACATGAAATGATGCAAAGTGAAACACATCGAACTAGGATAATGTACATAAAAATAGCAATAAAGTATGATAGGCTATGAATGACTTAATTATTACTAGCAATGCAAGGATCTAGAACAAGTACAAGGGACTCATTACAAAAAAAAACTATTCAAGGAACTTGTGGAATCTGAGTGCATATTGAAGCATGCCATTTTTTCAATTAATTTAATCTATGAATTTTTCTCTTTTGTAAGTGAAATGTGACTTCTTTCACAACATGTTGAACATGGATATATGTATTATATAATAACATATATACAGCATATATTACTTGCCATGTTGAGGAGGGAGAACATTTGGGAGGGAAGGAGAGAACATGAATTATAAAATAGCAGGAACGGGTTTCTGACATTTTTTTTTACATAGTCTGGAAACAATTTTTTTTTTAAATTGAGAACTGATTGGGAAGACATTAAGTACTTCATTTTTTCTCTTCATGTTTCCATTGGTAAAATGGAACTATGAATATAAACTGCCAGAAGAGGACTATTCCAAGTAATCACATACTGGCACAGCCCTTTTGAATAATATTGTTAATATTAATGATTCTTACTCTAATTTCATGCCTTACTAAAAATAATTTTCCAAAGGGTTTGTGCAAATCATTTCTTCATTATGCTAAAAATGACTTTCCAATCGGTTGTTACTATAACCTATCACTACCCTAAAGGAATTCCGGCACGTCCTTTATAATTCCAGTTGCCTTCTTAATAGAATTCCATTGGGTCTATCAACATCAATTAACATTGCTGGAGTATCATCTATGTCCACAGCAGAATATTATACTTGCTTCTCATTTAAAATCTTACTGTTCACCAGAGCTGAAATACAACCTGCCTTCTGTTTTGCATTATTCTTTATTGTTCGTTTCCTTGTTGCAGTTTTTCCTCTCATAAATAAAACATAACATTTTTTCAAAGTTATCAGTTTGTTCAGCTGAACAATATGCAACTTACAAATGGACACATCTGAAAATACACATGGTGGATAAATGAGTACATAGGCGAAATCATTTGGCTCTTACATGAATCTATTAAATGTGCAATGTTGAGATACGGTTTTTTATCAAAGTACCTGCTACTAAAGCGAAGACTTTAAGTGTTTTGCTTACCCTACATAAAATAGTGACTGTACATCATGAGGCTCATTCCCAGAAACATGCTCTTCCCTCACTCTTTCTAAATTAGTGCTTGCTTTTCTGTATGCATTAGCCTTGAACATAGTATGCATTTACTAAGGAAATGTTTCAAATGTGGTTGATTTCCCAGACTCCTACTGTTTTTTCACCAGTTGCTTTAGTTTTTAATATCAGATGATTCAAACCAGGTTTGGTTCCTTAGACTGTTATCTTATCTTCCTCTAAAGCAGCACTGTCTGTATTAAAATTTTGACTGAGATAGCTGGTTTGAGATTGATGGTTGGTCTACGGTTCATTCTGTGATATGTTTTGTGATTATATCTAAACAGTTATATGAGAAGTTTGATATCTGTGTTAGGGAGAGGCATAGAGCCAATGATGTGCAAGTTAAATTGGCATTTAAAATCAATTTTTTATTCTAGTAATAATTGTGATGAGTAGTCATGAAAAATAAAAATTAAATTAGAACATGAAAATCACAGTTTAGCTGTGATTTTTCTATAGATCGAAATAGCTTGAAAAGTTTTGGAAAGGACTCATTGAATTGACAACATGAAACAAATATAATTCATGGTGAGTGAATGGAAAAAAAAGGTGATTTCATTCATTTTCCTCATAGCAATACCTCCATACACAATGGATAAACTGTACAGATAAAGTGGAACCTTCAAGTCTCACGATTTGGCTACTATTCAAAACTTTCTTCTAAATGTGATATGAGCATTGGTCAAGATTTGAAACAACAGAAGCCGTATGCACGAAGGGTGAGCCATGTTCCTGAATGTGCACAAGTGTACTTCTAGGTATACAAGAAAATACTGAAAAAAATGCAATACAAGAGAATTCTTCAGCCATTGCCATCTCCCTTTTTTTTCTTCCAGATCTCCAACCCTGAAACCATAAAGAGCTCTAAGACACCATAGAGTTCAACTAGTCCCACCCTTTTGTTTTTCATATGAGGAAAATGTGAGCCAGAGAGATTGAGCAATTTTCCCCAGGACATTCAGTTATCTGGGTGCCAGAGTTGCAACTGTGATTTAGTTTCACTGATTTTAAATCAAATGTTCTTAAAGGAAAATATAAGGAATGACTAGGTCAATTGCTACAAAGATAGGCTTATACAAAGAGAACTCATACATTCCTTTTTTCTCTTCAAAATAGCTGTGAAGTATCAGGTGTACATTATAGAAATGATCAAATGAAATGATTTTATAACTTCTGAAAAAATCATATATTCAGATAAATAGTAACTTTCTAAAAAGGATATAGATAGGGTATGGAACAAGTAACTAAAGTTATTCAAGTGATCTTAGTTGTGTCTTTGCCAACATCGTTGAAGACATAATCCAATTTCTAGAATTGACATACTGTGTGTCTAACTCTTTAGTCAACTTTTTTCATTTTCCCCTTACATCCTTTTCCATACATAAAATAAAGACAAAAATATCTTGATAATATTTTATCCACAGCCATTTTGTGCGTAGATGAGCTCTGACATTCCTTAAGTTCTTTTGGAAGAGAAGTAATTTAACAAGTAAGAGGTTTGTTTTTTTTTTAATGCAGAAATATAATTTTACTTTTTTCACTTCAAATTTCTTGTGAACTTGACACTCAGTTTCTCTCTGATTCATAGATGTATAGAATGTCATTTATTGTTATGTTCCTGAAATCACAGAGTCCATTGATCATTCACTCAAAAATATAGCCTTTTTGCAAGGTTAGGAAGACATTTTTGATATCCTGAAGAGTTAGTATATAGGACATGCTTCTCTAAGGCATTTTAAAGGAATATGAAAAATAATCTCCATCATAAAATACTCTCTCATTTGGTCCCTGCATGAATAATTTTCCCCATATTGGGACAAATGATCTATAATTTTATTATTATTGTTGTTGGTGTTATTATTATTATATTGAGTGGAAAACCTAATCAAAGTCCTATTCAAATTTCTCATTGTGATGCACAAGTGACCATGTCAGTGAATCATATACTTTAATTCTTTGACCAAACTTGAAGTTCAAATTTTTCCTTTGTTATTGTCATGCAAAATATACTTCCATATTGGTCATTGATATAAAGCAAAGTCATACATAACCAAAACCCTAAAATAAAACCATAAATATAATGATGTGAACAACAGTTCTTTGTCTGGAGGTGGATAGCATTCCCTATCTGCTCCAGCTGTACATCTACCCACTACCCCAAAGTGGGACGTAAGTCCTCACCACAAGCACAGGCTAGGACTCTTGGGCTTACTCTTAGCCCACATATATCAGGATACTTCTGCACAGTTTTTGCTGGGCTGGAATTCCAGACCTCACTGTGGGTTTGCTTGGATCTTTAAAGGGTATGCATTGAGTTGGACCACTATTGGCCCAGGCAGGGTTTCAAGGTCTGAATGTTGACTTGAACACAGGTTCAGAACCTGGAACAGTAGATGTGGTAGGGGTAGGGGGTGAGGGCTTTATGTTGGTGTGTTCCTCACTCTTTGCGGTAGCCTTCCACTGGCTATGCTTCCCTCTCTCCCAAGTACTGCGGATGTTCTCTGCCTACCTTTCAAATTGTTCTCTTCATGAAAGTTGTTTTCCTCTATCTCCTTGTTGGTTCTTTTACTCCTTTATTTGTTTCATGGCATTATTTTAGTGTAGATTGGAGATGATCCTCATGGTGGTTTTGAGCTTCCATGCTTCTACTCTGCCTTTTAAGCTCCCAACCTCTTTCCCTAAAGTTCTTAAATGAGAAGTTTAGCTGTGAGTTTGTTGAATGGGATTAAGTTAGCTATGTTAAAAGAGGCTCATTTACTTTTTCTTAGTGTCATGAACTCATGAAATTTCAAAGAATGACAAATCTGCACCAGTTATGAGAATACCTACACAAATGAAATCATGAATCGTGGAAATACAAAAGTTCAATTGGAAAAGAAAATGAAACATCATACATTGGATTATTAATTTCCATACACTTTTAAAGATCAGTAGATTAATCAGAGTAGTTCCTTTTAGTTATGTCTTTATTTCAGGAAATCCTATACTTTCTTTGTAAATATGTAAGATATGTAGAATTTAGAATTTTATTTATTTTTTTAAGAATTTAAGTTTAGGAAGAAGCTGGGTAGTTCAGTGAATTGAAAGCCAGGCCTAGAGACGGGAGGTCCTAGGTTCAAATCTGGCCTCGGACACTTCCCAGCTGGGTGACTCTGGACAAGTCACTTGACCCCAATTGCCTAGCCCTTACCACTCTTCTGCCTTAGAACCAATACTCGGTATTGATTCTAAGATGGAAGGTAAGGTTTTAAAATTTTTTAAAAGAATTTAAGTTTATTTTTAATTAATTAACTTAAAATGTTTTTCCATAATTACATAAATCATAGAATTTAGAATTTTTAAAAAGATGCTATAGTTGAGTGATTTTTTAATAATTCTTCAAGTTTACCACTTAAGTGTTAAACATGTGAGTGATTCAAATGTTAGCCATTATTGATGGAAATAATTTGAAAATAATAATTGTAATTCATATTTATGTAATTTTTTTCAACAACCTTATGGAGTAAGAAATGTCCATTTCACAGAAAAGGAAAATGAATTTTAGAGAAGTAAAGTAACTTCCTAGTGATGATACAACTCTGTAGTGTCTGAGTATGATATTTAATAGACTTTCTCCCTTATTAAAAAAGTATGCTATTAGCAAGAGAGACAAAGCACAGTAAATAAAAAACTTACCTCAGAATGAAGGTCATTGAAATTGATCTTATAAGTAACTTCCTAGATTCAATTTCTATGATATTAATCAACAAAAATTTATGAATTGGCCTCATAAGTAACTTCCTGAATTCAAATTCTGTGACATCAATCAACAAAAATTTATGGAGTTCCTGACTACATCGGTTCCTCAGACTCTTTTTATACTATTGGATACCCTCTCCCGCTAAAGTCTATTTCTTATTCTGACTTCTGTGACTCCACTCTATCCTGAATCTTTTCCAACTTCTATAGTTCCTTCTCTCTGTGTTTCCTCCTTCCCTTCCAAATTGCTTAAGATCAAGACTTTCCAAGTTTCTCTGTAGTTGGCCCTTCTTTTATCTGTACTCTCTCCTTTAGCAATTTTATCTGCTTCCATGGTTTTAACTGTCACCTGATTGATGATTCCCAAATCTATGTTTGTAGTCCTCAACAATCCACCAAATTTCAAATTGCCATTGCCAGCTATTTATAAAACATATTTGCTTAGAATCTAAAACTGAAATCTAATCCTCCTTTTGATGTCATTATTTTAAAAAAGGCAACAGAATTTTTTTCTTGTTTCCTGTCTTTGGAATACTGTTTTTTCCCTTCTCTTTCACTTCTTATTCAGTTAGTTGTCACACTGATTCTACCTCAGCTCTTCATATCATACCAATTCATCTTTTCTGTTCTCACTTCTACTACCTAATATGATACATGCCTCATCAGCCAGCGATTCCCTACATACCATCCTCATTGCTGCCAAACTTACTGTCTGTATTAGTAGATCTGTTTATATCCAACCTTAGCTCAAAAGCATTCTCTAACTCCCTATTAACTGAAATAAATTTCAAACGCCTTAATTGGTCATTAAAGGTGCTCCTTAATCCTCTCCCACTTTAGTGGTGAAGACTTATCTTATAAAATCATTCTTTATGGACTCTGTGCTTAAGCTAAAATATAAGAACTCATTCCCTGCCCTGACACATAACTTAAACTCTCTCAACTCTATTAAATGTTTATGTCTTCTCTCTCTATATATATATATATATACCACATAACCCTTTGGTTTGATCCTTAGATAGATAAATAGATAGATAGAGTCTCATTTTTGTTGATTAGATTGTAGAATCATTGAAGGCAAGTACTATGCTATATTTAATATATCATCTTATTTTTCTTAACTTAATAGCACTGTTCTATATGCAGAATATCCCCTTAATTTATATTTCTTGAATTGAATATAGAGAAATAAATATTTTTAGATTTACTTTTTAGATTGTCCTTTTAAAAAAAACCTACAGACTACCTCCTTGTTTGAGCTATTTCCTTGTTATGAGTGATTTTTGTCCATCGTTCCAGTGGTACAACCCTAGAGACACCCCATGAAGGCTTCTTATTTATGTAGTGATCAGATTTCTGGTCTGATAAGATCAAAGCACACATGATTTGGCTGCAGTTATATACCATGCCTCTCTTGATCTATTTTTCATTCCAAAGGAACAAGTACTTTAAACTAACATGTTCATTATGAACAAAGGACAGGAAAAAATGCAAACAAACAGGTTTTATTGAGCATTTGTTGAACAGCCATCATTTCCAAATGGAACAGAAGTAACTCAGTTTAATCTATTTTAACTACTCTGTTCTTTGTTTGGACATAATCAACTTGTCTCTCCTGAAATATAACAATTGAATCTTCTACATATAATGTAACATAGATGTGTGTGTGTGTATTCACACTGTGTATGGAATTGGTCTTTTAAAAATTAGGTTATGAGAACCCCAACTTTTAGTATTTATTGCATTGCTTTTAATAGGTTTTTCTTGATTATGCTAGTTTCTTTTCCTTTTGAGAGCACAAGAGATTTTCAATGCAGCTAAGAATAAATTTGCAGTTGTGTTCCTGCCAGTTCTAGTAGCAATGCGGCAAAAAAAAAATGTTCAAAATGACTAATCTTGGTTTTTTTCCAAGTAACTTTTGGATTATGCACTGATAGTAAAAGTAATATAACAGCATTCACAGCATAATTAGATTTGTATGGCGAGTTTTATTTAAAGGATGCCAGATATTGTTGCTTATAGATGTGTTTTCCCTTCTTGCATTTGTGTTTCTTAGCAATCATGTTTTTTAATATATTATGATAGACTCATTTTAGGAAATAAGAGAAAAGAACAATAGAAACTATTCAGACAGGTGAAGCATGCTGAAGTTCTCTTAGAGAGATGAGGTTATTATTTTAAAATAGCAGCAACAATAGTCATGATCCTTGAATCTGTAAGCAGTTCTATGTGGGTATTCCCCCCACTAATATAGATAGCAACTCTTGCTCAGTCATTCAACTTGAGCTATTTTCATACTATGTGGTACTTGTTTATGTGTTTACATGAATTCTTCAAGAGGATATAGACAATATAACTTTATAAAAACTAAAAAAAAACTATTATAAAGGTTTCTTTTTTATCTCAAAGATATTAGTGCAATGTTTGGATATTCCTTCTTGCCATATAATTCTTCCCTTTCTGGCCATTCATGCTCTCAGTTATATTTTAACTCTACATTCTCATGTATGAGCTGGTCATGTGCTTCAATGTGATACAGGAATGAGTTTATGGTAAAAGGAGAGAGGAAGAATGGATATCTTCTCTCTCAAAGCAGGGTCCAGGGGAGACAGATGATGTTAAAATGGGCCAAGAGACAGGAGAGGGGAGGAGGAGTAAGTAGTTTTCCCCTTCAGTCTTCCCTCAGCTATGGTTGCTCCCCAAACTGGCTCTTGTCTTCCTCTATTACTAATGTCTAGAGCTTCCTCCTTAGAGAGATTACTCTCCCTCCCAAGCTGGTCCACTTATGCTCAAGTCAATTTGAGAAAAACAACAACCTTTATTCTAAACCAATTCAGTTGAGGATAACACAGGGAGATGGCTGCAGGAACAGTTTGTGAGGAGAAAGTGGAACAATTACCGTATTCTAGCTATCCCCTCCTTCCTCCTCAAGTTAGGGAACCCAGGCTTTGGCAGCCTTGGGCCCCCTGAGAGAGTCAGGCTTGACTAGCCCTGGTCTTGGCCCTACTGGCACAGTTCAAACCCAAGGCACCAGGAGCTGTGAGATAGTCTTGTCAGAGGCTTAATGTCTTCTCTAGCTGGACACTTCAGTTGGGAATTGATGGTGGGAAGGATGTCCAATCACCAGGAGAGAAAGATGTTGCTTTTCAAACCAGGATCAAGTCTTGGTTAGACCTTCCCCTTTCCTGTCTCAAGGCTGAGATAGGTTACTGACTCTCAGACAGAACCTTCTGGCTTCAAATTCCAGACCCCCTGGCACCCCTCCCCAGTCAAGGTAGAAAGATAGCACTTCAGCCTGTCACTTTTCTTTGAGTTCAGACCTCTGTCACATTAACCAATTGATGCTCATCATGTGTCCTTCCAGTACTTTAGATCACCTTGCAATTTGGAAATGATTATGCCAATATCATGTTGTTCTAAGATCAATACTCATATGTAATGAGTAGAATAATGGCAGTTGAAAATAACATAATAATTAACACTTTACAGAGTATTTTCTCTCTAACAACCTTTTGAAATTGGTAGTACAAGTATTATTTCTCCCATTTTAAAGATGAGGAAAGTGAAGCTCAGAGAAACTAAATAAGTTCATATGCCTAATGAATGTTAGCAACAGAACCTGAAACTGAGATCTTAAAATCTGTCTTCTCTGAATGCTTTGATATAAAAAGATAATTCTCAGAAGCTTTTGTTGAATAAATAATAGATAACTTGTTCCATGTTTTCTTCTTACTAATGTCAAAAATATTTTTTCTACTCCATCTTCATACCACTTACATATTAAGCTTTGTGATTTATAATAGATCTGATCATTTCAGAAAAATCCAATGATTCTCTGTTTATTAAATAAAGCTAGAACTCTATTCAGGTTCATCTCTTATTATTCCCCTGTATGTTCTCTATTCGCTTGCTATAAACCAATACTTACTGAGCCCTAAATACATCCTATACTATTCCAAACTTTGCTCACATTATTCCTAGTGCTGAAATATTCTCCCTTTTCCATTTTAGCCATTGAATTAAGAGCCACTCCTTTAAATTCAAATGAAATGCCTCATGCACTACACCTTCTTATTTCTCTCTTATTAGTAATATGTTAGTCCTTCAGCTTTAAAATTTTACTATGTTAAGAAGGATGGTGGAAACATGGCAGAGTGGAGAATGAGACTGCCTTACTCTCCAAATTCCTGTACAGTCAAAAGTAACTTCACAGAATCAAAAAAAGCAACAAAACAGAAAAGGTTCAGGAGTAAAGCAGAGCTTCCAAGAACAACATGGAATAAAATTTTCTGATATCTCTGGCTTCATTATAAGCCAATCATACAGACACCTTAGAGTAGCGTGGCAAACCTTTTAGAGATCACATGCCCAAATTGCTTTCACTCTCAAGCTGCCTATGAGCCCCCTTCCTCCCCACCTGCAATACTCCAGACCACAAAGGGAGGAAGTGGTCATATTGGACTACAGGACAGAGGGCTGTGGCATGTGAAAATTGTGCTCAGGTGCTGTGGAGAGAGGGAACAGAACAGCCCCCTCTGTTTTTTTAACTCTACATTCTCATGTAGGGCACAAGTGCCATGCCTTTCCCAAGAAAACCTTAGAGGAAACACCAAAGAATCAACAAGCTACAAGCACTTGGGCCAGTGCAGAAAACCTCACTTTGTCTGCTTCATAGAGGAGTCTTCATCCCAGTGGCAAATACCAGTGAAGGCAATAAACAGCAAGCCCTGGAAACAGTTGTGTGGGCTGCAGTGATGACTCCAGAGATTCCCACTCATCTAAAGCTGGAGGTTTACTACTTAACAGGGAATAACCTTAGACATCCAGGCATACTGACAAGATACTCTGTATCTTGAGATAACTCATTAAAAATTAGAATTGGAAAAGGGGGATTTAATGACTTTCTAAGGCAAAAAGAAACAAAGGAAAATCAAAAGAATAAAATAATAAAAGAGAATTTTAAGCAGCTTATTGCAAAATAACTGACAGAAAATTGGTAAAAGAGAGATAATATAAGAATTCACAGACTAAAATAAAGTTATGTTAAAAAATAAATAGAATATATTCACCATACTCTAAAAAATCATTAAGGAAAAATGTCCAGAAATTCTAGATTATAGGGTAAATTGGAAATTGAAGGAAGCTACAAAACATCAAGAATCAAGAATATGCTCCAAGATAAAAATGCACAGGAACTTCATTGCTGAGTTCTGTAATTCCCAACTTAAGGAGAAAATACTACAAGCAACAAGAAGGAAAAAAATTAAATGCTGTGAAGCTATAGTTAGAATAAGATAAGATGTAGCAGCTGAAACATTGAAAAAAAAAAAAAGAAAGGCATAGCATAATATCTTGAAGAGCAAAAGAACAGAGTTCATGACCAAGAATAACACAGTCAGCAAGGCTAAGCATAATTATACAATGATAAAACTGTATATTTAATGAACTAATGGAGTTACAACTATTCTTGGAGGAAAAACAGAACTTGGTAGAACATTTGATTTATAAGAATCATAAGAAGGTAAATGTGAAAGACAAATTATAAGAGATACAAGAGATCAAATTGTTTACTTCTTATACAATAAATGTTAGCATTAACATTTAAGAAGGACATCATTACTTCAGTAATTTGAAAGAGAATATATAGATAAAAGTCTTGATGTCAACTTGAATCTAATGGAATGAGATAAAAATAATAAAGTGGGGGTATAAACAGATAAAATGTAATAATTATCTGATTTAAAAGAGGCACGGGTAAAAATGCTTTGTTAGAATAGAATAGAAAGGATTGGAGAACTAGAAGTACTATAATCTTATTCTCATCAGTTCTGGGTTAAAGAGTCAACAACATATACAATTAGAAAGCTAAAAGTCAACTATAGAGAAACAAGAACCTATGGGGATAGGATAAAGGAGGAATTAAGTATTCCCTTAAGAGAATCCCTTAAGAGACTAAGAGAAAGGAGTGTAGATTAAGAGAAAAAAGACAAAGGAAATAAGGCAGAGTGATATCCAGAAGGAAGTACATATCAAGAAATCAGAGAGCAAGGTGATAATATGATTGGGGAGAGTCTCTCTGGACGAGATAATGGAAGAATTTTTAGAAAAGAGTTTACATCAAAAACATAAAATAATAAAGGAATAAGGAAGGAGCTTTTAGAAGAGGGGGTAGAATATGAATTAGGAGGTAAGGGGGAAGGGAAAAAGGGACCAAAACCTCTTAGAAGAGTGGGTTGATTGGAAGCTAGCAGGCAAGAGAGGAAGATAAAAAAAAGGGGGTTGTAAGAAAGGATGTGAATTGGACAAGTAGAATACAGAAGAAAATGAATGTCTGAAGAGGGATGGCAAAAAGTGAGGAAGATAAAAACATATAGTGAGGAAAAATAGGAGGAATGGATACAATACAACCAGTAATTATATCTTTGAATGTGAGTGGGATGAACTCACCCCTAAAAGAGAAATAGCAAAATGTATCAAAAACTAAAACCCAACAGTATACTGTTTACAACAAAAATGCTAAAAAATTATACACACATAGAGTGAAAGTGAAGGAGTAGAACAGAATATAGAAGACTTCAGCTGATACAACAAAAACCAAAGGTGGTTAAAGCTAAAATAGTTGTTATCCAAAGAATTAAAGAGGAAAATTATATTGTGTTTTATTCCTCTGACACTCTAGAGATTATTTTGTTTTTAAAAGAATTTATCCACAAGTATCCTATCTCCTCTGCATCACAGAAAGCATCATTCTAAATAAAATACTAGCTAGAAGATTACAGCAACATGTTATAAAGATTATATATAGCAAACAAACAAGATTTATATCAGGAATTCAGGGATGGATTAAAATAAGGAAAACTATTAATATAATTAATTATATTAATAACAAAATTAAAAATATGATTATAGCAATAGATGCGGGAAAGACTTTTGACAAAATATAATACTCATTCCTATTAAAAACTCTAGAAATCACAGTAATAAAAGGATATTTCCATTAAACATGAAGTACTTATCAAAATCATCAAGTATAATTTGTTATAGGGAGAAGCTCCAAACTTGCTGAATAAGATCAGGAGTGAAAAAAGATGCCCATTATCACCAAGATTATTTAATATAGTATTGGAAATGTTAGCAATATCAGTAAGAGAAGAAAAATAAGTTGAAAAAACTCAGAATGGGCAAAGAGGTAATGAAACTATCTTTGGAGAAGACCTGATGGTATATGTAGAAAATCCTAGAGATTCAACTAAAAGGTTAGTTAAAACTATCAATAATTTTAATGCAGTAGCATAAACCCATATAAATCATAAGAACTTCTATGCATCTATAATCTTGAAAGAAGGGATGGAAAGAGATACTGTATTTAAAATAACACTCATAGAATAAAATACTTGGGAGTATGACTACCAAAACAAGCCCAGAAACTATAAGAACATAATTAATAAAATACTTCTTATGCAAATAAAGTCAGATTTTAATAATTCAAAATATATTAATTATTCATGGGTGGCATAGCCAATATAATTAAAATGAAAATCCTACATAAATTGATCTACTTAATGACATCCCAATCAAATTACTAAAAAAAATTATTGAGCTAGAAAAAATAATAAAATACATCAAGAGGGGAAAAATCAAAAGAATTCATGAGAGAAAATGTAATAAACTGTACTATAAAGTAGTAAATATCAAAACTAACTGATACCAAGAAGTAGAAAGGTAGATCAGTGAAACAGGACAATCATACAAAAAATAGTGGGAAAAGATTTTATATAGAGGGGGAATTTTGTATTCAATAAAAGTATAGATCCAGGCTACTGTGATAAAAAAAAATCACTACTTGGTAAAAATTGCTGGGTCAACTGGAAAGTAGCTTGGCAAAAACTAGATATAGACCAATGTCTTACAACATTTCCTAAGAGAAGATCCAAATTGATATATGATATAGACATAAAATGAAACATCATCAGCAAATTAGAAAAGAGAGCATATTAACTATAAGATTTGTAGATAAGAAAGTAATTTGTGAGTCAGCAAGAGACGAGGAGCATTGTGAAATATAAAATGGATAATTTTGAATTCATTAAATTGAAAAAATGTACAAATCAAAGAAATGTTGCCAAGATTAGAAAGAAAGTAGAAAATTGAGGGGAAATGTTTCATAAGACAGCCTTTCAGTTAGAGGTTTCATTTCTAAAAATATAGAGAACTTTGCCAGTTTTATAGAAATAAGAGCCAAACAACCCTAATTCATAAAGAGAAAAAAAAATTATGAACAGACAGTTTTAGGATGACTAAAGAAAGGATATATAAGTATATGGAAAAAATTATCTAAATACTGAATAGGGAAATACAAACCAAAACACTTCTGAAGTACTACCTCACATCCTTCAGATTGGCTAAAATGGCAAAAGAGCAAAATGAAAAATGTTGGAAGGAATGTGGAAAAATTTAGGTAATAATATAATGTTGGTGGAACTGTGAACTGATCCAGCCATTTTGGAGAGCAATTTGGATTTAAATTAAAGATGCATACAAATTTATATACTCTGAAAAACAATAATATTGTTGCTGGATTTGTTTCCCAAAGAGATCAGGAAAAAGGAGGAAAAACCTCTATATTTCAAAATTAAAATAGTTCTCTTTGTGGTGTCAAAGAATGGGAAATGAAGGGGATGTCCGTCTATTGGGGAATGACTAAACAAGTTGTGGCATGTAAAAATAACTTACAAATGTTAACCTCCAGAGAATGAACAGAAAAATGGAAACACAAAAAACATAACTCTCTCTCTTCAATTTCTCTGTCTCTCTCTGTCTCTGTCTCTGTCTTTCTGTCTCTCTCTGTCTCTCTGTCTCTCTGTCTCTCTCTCTTCCCTTCCACCTATCTCTCTTTTCCTCTCTCTGTCTCTTTCTCTCATAATCTCTTTGCCAGATGATGCCTTCTGTAGTGTGGGGATGACCAGGAGAAACTGAGAGACGTGGAAATAAATTCCATTAATATTTTTTAAAAGAGGGGAAAATATTACTTTGTTGTACAATTCTCTAGTAAATTTTCAGCATCAGTCTAGAAATTAGCATTTAATACATAATAATTAGATCCGTAAAGGAATTTTAAGATCACCTAGTTTATTCCATTCCTTTTTACAAATAAAGAAATTAATTATGTCTAGAGAATGTAGAAAAAGGTTACCTTTATGTGATTTTAATACATGGTTGCTGTCATTTATAAAACAAATGTGAGTTGTGACATATAGTCACTATTTGGAAAGGAAGAATAAGGAGGTAAGGAAGGTGAGAAAGAAGGAAAGGGATGTGGAGGAGGAGACAGAGAGGAAGAGGGAGAAGGGAGGGAGAGGCAGACAGAGACAAAGAGAGAGAGATAAAGAGAAATTGATTAAATTTAGTTTAATTCACTTATTGGAATGCATTGTACTGAGTATTAAAATATGAATAGCTCTATGTTCCTACATTTTTTGCATGGACAAAATTATAAATTGTTTCAAGAATTATTCTTTTTTTTTTTAATCTAGTCATCTCTGCCTTGTATAGTAATAGTTATTATCACACCTCAAAAAAAAAAAAACTAAGCATAAAAGTTCAAAGTCTTCAGAATATTCTTACAATCACTGAATTGCAATGGAGAAGATGTTTATTAAGATTCATATGGCTTTCAGCACCACTAACAACACAAACTCTAGGAAATAACCTTATTTCTCATCATCACAATGGGAAGCAGCAAAATGTAGATCATCATCCAGAATCTGTTCCCATGGATCCCATCAAGAATTCCCATGGATCCACTAAATGTCTCTTCTTAGAGGTCCAATTCTTCACTAGGAGATGACAAGAGAAATATGCTGACAAAGTGGGAAGAAGTTAAACAAAGTCCCTTCCAGACAAGAACATGTCACACCCACCATGTTACTAGGCAACCAGCACAACTGGCAGTGGGAAGGGATATGAGGACTGAGCCCAGGAGCAGCTGCATTATCTGACTTCTTTCCCTCAGATTCCCTAATGCCACTATCATCATTTTCATTCACTTCCTTACTCTTGTGAGGGATTAATTACCAACTAAATATTAAAAACACAAAGACACAAATCTCTACCATTGATCATTCTGAGGTATATGTACTCAGTAACTATGTGAGGAAAAGGCATACCTATTTTTTACCTGGATGAAGACTAACTTCCTGTATCTCCATTGTTTATTTTGTCTCCTGGAATAATATGTAATTGGGCTGGTAGCAAAACAAACAGTGCCATTTACATGATCATTTTGTCTTGAGATAAATAATTTAATGTTATTTTCCTTATTTTTCTGGGTCATTTTTTTATGACAAAAAATTGTGTGTGATAGTAAAGTTTAGAATAGAAAATGGATTACATTTACAGTTACAGCTCTGACTTAGCTACAGTGAAGATTATTTATGACAAATTCTTTTATTTCTAGAAAAAAATTTTTTCCCCTTTTCAACTACCTATGAAGACACCAGTTTACCTCCCTTTTCAACAATCACTATGTAATCAAAGAGGTGAAATCATTTTAATATTAAGTAATGCTCAAAATAATTAGGAAGTTAAATTTGCTGTAAAATAATTATATGGTCTCAAAAGACAGATGAAAAATTATTTAAAAACTTTCATTGCTTTGAAATTCCATTCTCTTCCTTTATTAATTTGATTTTGCAAAATATTTTTTAAAAGGCTATGTGACTTTCTAATTATCTCTCAAAAGGGTTAACATTAAAACTCTGTCACTTAATTCTGCTTTCAGGCGGTATGTTTCAAAAAATGGAGAAGGGGATAGAAAATACTTAACTAACAAATGATAAGCAGATACATTATTACCTTAATGGAACCACAGTCACCTTTTGACATTCTTGCCATAAATGAAACTATAATCTGTACAAAAGATGAAGCAATTCTTGGAATGATAAATAAAGAATTTGGAGGAGGAACTTTTTTTTTTTTAATATATTTTATTTGATCATTTCCAAGCATTATTCGTTAAAGACATAGATCATTTTCTTTTCCTCCCCCCCCCACCCCCCATAGCCGACGCGTAAGTCCACTGGGCATTAGATGTTTTCTTGATTTGAACCCATTGCTTTGTTGATAGTATTTGCATTAGAGTGTTCATTTAGAGTCTAAGGAGGAGGAACTTTTATAATGCATACAAAGACAGAAAAATATTTCATTAATTTCTTCCACATTGTTTGACATTTCTCATGTAGACAATTAAACACCTCATAAAAATCAGAGGAGATTATTCACAAACATCCATCAGAATAATGGGGTAAACATTATAATTAAGATAACATTATGCTTTAAAAAAAGAACCAATATCAACAAATTATAGCTGCAGGCAAAGGCTTATAAGAATTAAGCAGAGTGAAGGAAATAAGAACCAATTAAAGAATATAATCAATGACTACAACAATGTCAATAAGAACAATAAAATTAACCTGAATTCTTTGATTATAATGATCAACTCAAATCAATCAGTCTAGATTAATTTTATACTGTTTGGGATGAAGAAAATATATTACAATTAAGACATCAATATCATGATGAATTTCTCTTCCTTTCATTGCAGAGCTATTTTTAAAGACATGGACAATGTTTTGGTTGGCTTTGCTAAGTTACTTTTTTCTCTTTAAAAATTATAATAAATTATATATACTGGTTGGAATAGAGGGAAAGCTATTTTGAAATGAATGAAAAATAATAAAACATACCAACAAAATATTTTAATTGGGTGGAAAGATGAATAAGACACTATAAATATATAGATCCTAAATAAAATAAAAACTGATTATATATAGAATATTAATTAATATAAAGATGAATAAAGCATAAAATACTGAACTTGAGTGACCTTGAGAATGATGGCCCTATAAAAAGAAATAAGAAAGACTTAGTTTCTTCTAAGAGGACACAAAGATGAGTTCAGATTTTGACACAAAATTAAAGAATTATATTATAGGACTGGAAGAGACCTTAAAATTGACCATGTTTATAACCCCTTCACCTTACTTTCCAGATAAGTACATTAAATTCCAGAGCATTTAGATGACTTGTACATATCCCAAATTGTGAACTCATTTCTTCCCTTCAAATCTTGCCTTCTTAAATTCACTACTACTGTCAAGGGCACAACTATTCAACTTTGGTGTCATAGAAATGTGGGATTGGGCACCAGGGATAAAGTTACTTAAGTAGAAGTTATTTACAAAGAGTCTTAGTAGGTTTCATTGCCTTTGGTATGTTGCATAGTTATTGAACTTGTGGAGTTCAATAGAGAAGAGTGTTGAAATTGTGTACTTTAGTGTAAGATAATGTTGGAATATAAAGGCATCCCTTACACAATGTTGAGGTTAGAGACACATTACCCTTGTGATGTAGAAAATCTGCAGAAAAAACTTTGGCCCTTCCAATCAGAACTTGTCCTATCAGACAAGTTCCATTTTTTCTTTTTCATTTGTGTGCCGTTTATACTTATATATGTATATATATATATATATATATATATATATATTATGCATTTCTGAGTATTTAAACTTTCTCTATGTCTTCCACTGATTTACATGTCATCTGCCACTTCTGAATAACTCCCCCAAAATTCCCATTTAATTTCTTATATCAAAACTGTAATGGGGAAAGTCACAATGTGAAATGATATCTCTATTCTCATATGTAAAGTAGAAGTCCACCTCTCCTTTCTAAAAAAAATGTTGTGCCATTTTGGTTGACTATTAACATGTCTCCTATGGTTTATTTGGAAGATGGAGAAATACATATATTATGTAGGTATATAAAAAACAGAGCCAATTTACAAGCCATCATTTATTTGAATTAACCCTAAAGGCCTTCAGGTTCTGAATATGACTTAGAATGACCACTCAGAGACAATGGTGCTAATTTTTCTTTTACTAAGAAAAGGATATAGGTATCAAGGATATATGATATGAGTCTATTGATTCCAATAACAGTTAGAGCCCATACCTTTCTCTGTCTCCCACAGTCGTATGTGCCACAGCTTGTTAGTGTATCAGCAAGTCAGAAAAGCAATGATCCTCAGTCCTTCTCATGTTTTCATTCTCAAAATATGGTCACCTCATCAGACATATCAGACAAAAGAGAAATCTATGGATTTGAGTTATGTCTTTTAGCTATTCCTCTGCCTCTAATTTAAAACTTAATTTATCAGAAAATTTCCCTAATTTAGGTTTTTTCTTGCTTCCATTTGATTAAATTCTTACTATGCCCACTGCTTCTGGGGTCCGTATTTCTGATCTAAATATGACAATCACAACTTAGTAGGATTTACTAGAGGACTTGGTCCAAGTCCACCAGAGGATTTTAGTTGCACCTGATCCAATCCCCTCAATTCAATCATTGTATAGATAAGAAAATTGACTCCTAAAGAGAGTTAAAGGTTTGCCCCCTGTCACACAGACAAGTGAAAGAACTGAAATTCAAATCCAGTTCCTCTGATATTGAATCTAACACTCTACTGATCCATGCTATATTATTTAGTTTTAATTTCTCAGTGTCCTTATATAGTGTGAAAGACAGAAAAAACTGAACTTTCACTGAATTAAGGAAAGGGATTTCAAAATTCTACATATAAGGCACCAAGCTATGATATTCTTCACAATAAGATATTATCACTTACTCCATAAATGGTATTCTTCTTCTTCCTATAGTACTACTACCTGGGTATAGAAAATGGCCATTTAAAAGGCCAAATCTCTGCAAGGCTTTCCCTGCTGACAAGACAAAGAGTCTTTACTTCACGTAGTGCCTCTGGATATATTATTAGATCTTATCACAGGTTTTTATTTTTGTCATTTTGCTGCGTACTACTTCTGCTAAAAGGACCTGTCCTCATTCCCAAACAAATCAAGTGGTATTGTTTGCTACTGCTGCTGCTACATCTTCTCAAAAATCAGTGGTTAGAATATTTTCTTGAGACTTCATGATAGCCAAATTCAAAAACTATCCAACCAAGGAAAACATATTAAAAACTGCTAATACCATGGAACCACAGTGAATATAACACAAGATCTGGCTGCATCTACACTGAAGGACCAAAAGGCATGGAATATGATATTCCAGAAAGCAAGGGAACTAGGTCTACAACCAAGAAAACCTACAACCAGAAAAAACTGACTATATTCTTACAGGGGAAAGTATGGTCATTTAACAAAATAGAAGAATTCCAAGCATTTGTAAACAAAAGACCAGACCTGAAGAGAAAATTTGATGCCCAAACACAAAACTCAAGAGAATCATCAAAACGTAATTAAGAAAGAGGGAAAACAAAACAAAACAACAACAGCAACTTTTTTAAAAGAGAACCAAAAACCTAAAATGGTATGTATCCCTGTAAGAAAAGACGTCATTGGTAACTATTAAAAATTGTTATTACCACCTGGGTAGCTGGAAGAATTACACTTAGAGGGAACAATGACAAACTGTATAGGATGAAATGCCAACACATAAATATGTATATAGATATATGTATGCATAAATATATATATATATGTGTGTGTATATTATATATATATATTTGTATATATATATATATACAACTAGAGCTAAAAAAGAGGTTAATACTAAAAGAAAAGGGAAAAGAAAGAAAAAAGGGTTAATTTATGTGTCACAAAGAAACTCTTGGTGGGAGGGAGGAGAACATCAATACACTGGGAGGGTGAAGAGATTAGAGATAGGAAATCCTCAACTCTCATGAGCATTGAAATTGACTCAAGGAGGGCAGAACAATCCAATCCATTTGGGGCAGAGAATTGATTTGTGCCCTATAGGGAAGTAGAAGGGTAACAAACGAACTGGTGGGGAAGGAAGCAGTACAAGGGAGGGAGAGGGTGGGGGGTAGTATAAAAAAGACTGTAAAGAAAATAAGAGACTTCCGGGTAAGCATGGTGGCCAGCTAAATGTGGCTTACTCACTCTCCCTAACACACATTGACATACACCGACAAGGATCACCCCAAAAGACCTTAAGAATCTATATCAGAGGAGCAGAGGAGTTGTAGAACGGGGACCAGCAGTAAAGGTGCATGGGACCAAGGTTTTACCAGCCTATAAGAGGGGGAAAGGGCTTCCACCCAAATGCAAAAGCGAGCGAATCCAGCCTGCCCTACCCCCACCTATAGAGCCAGAGCTAGGGCCAGCGCATGTCGAGATGAATGAGCAAGGGGCACCTCTGAAGTGAGGAGAGGGCACTTCTGTGCCCCTGGGAGCTAACTAGGACAGCAGGGGGACCCCCCCCCCCAAAGGGAGCTAGGCAAAAATCCTCAAGACCTGAGAGAGCGCAGTCTCCAGGTACCCAGAGCCAGCATGCCCGCCGGAGCCAGGGAGTCAGACAGGAGCCCCTCTGTTACGAATGGAGCATTTTTTTGGTGGTCCTGGTGAATTGACCAGTTCTGCTGGGGACCCACCCCTGAAAGTAGCTAAACTGGAAAACCAGGCGGCAAAAAAGCGAAGACACTGTGCGCCCCCTGGAGGAAGGTATCGAGAAAAGCCTCAAAGGACTGAGGAAAACAGAGAGCCCACTCATTAATTCTATACATACACACACACACACACAAACCCCTGCTCAGCAGACTCTGATTTCTGAATAAAGAAGGAACTGAAAACATCCAGGGAAAAATGGCTAGCAGTGCACAGGACCCTCAAAATCCCTCTAAGCAATCAAAGAAGAAAGCTATCACCCTCAAAAAATTTTATGGAGAAAAAACACAGGCAACAAAGCAAATACTGGATGAAACTCAAACAAAGGCAAAACCAAAAAAAAAATTGTCCACAAGCCCTGGAAGAGTCTCAAATGGAGCTTATCATCAGAAAGATGGAAGCCCTCTGAAAAGAGAAGTGGGAAATGCTTCCAAAAGAAAACCAACAAATTATATTAGAGAACCAAAAAATTACAGCTAAATGCCAAAAGATCAAAGCAGAAAATCAAGCCTTAAGGACCAGAATTGAGCAACTGGAAAGCAATGACCTTGCAAAACAGCAAGAATTAATAAAGCAAAGTCAAAAAATTAATAAATTAGAAGAAAACATAAAATATCTCAATGACAAGGTGACAGACCTGTAAAACAGAGGAAGGAGATACAATCTGAGAATCATTGGTCTACCAGAAAAGCCAGAAATAAACAGTAATCTTGATATCATATTACAAGATATCATCCAAGAAAACTGCCCAGGGATTCTAGAAAAAGGGGGCAATATAGGCATTGAAAGAATTCACAGAACACCCTCTACACTAAATCCCCAAAAGACAACTACCAGGAATGTAATTGCCAAATGTCAAAGCTTTCAAGCAAAAGAAAAAATCTTACAAAATGCCAGAAAAAGACAATTTAGATATAAAGGAATGCCAATCACGGTCACACAAGACCTTGCAATTTCCACTCTGAACAACCGTAAGGCATGGAACATGATATTCAGAAAGGCAAGAGAGCTGGGTCTTCAACCAAGAATCAGCTACCCATCAAAACTGACTATATATTGCCAGGGGGAAAGTATGGGCATTCAACAAGATAGAAGATTTCCAAGTATTCATGAAGAAAAGACCAGAGCTCTGTGGAAAGTTTGACATCCAAACACAAAGAGCAAGAGAAACATGAAAAGGTAAATAAGAAGGAAAGGGAAAAGGAGAAAAATATTATCTTTTTCTTTTATCCAAACTGTCTTCTATAAGGACTACATTTATATCAAATTATAAATTTATAAATATTTATATATATATATGGGGAAATGTAATGGGTAACTCTCAAAAAGTGTATGCATCATTAGAGTAGTTAGAGGAATCATGCATAGGGAAAGATTGGGTTATCAAGACAATATGGAGAAAGGGGGGGAAGAAAGAAAAAGGGAGGGGGGTATTGTTGATGGTACTAAGATATACTTCAAGAAACAGAAAAAACTAAATAGAATAATCATTGTCACACAAAGATACACATGGGAAGGGAAGGGGAAGAAATCTCCTATAAGAAGTATAGGAAGAGAGTGCAAATTGGTATTACTTAAACCTTACTCTTAGTGAAATCAACTCTTAGAGAGAACATCTAGATCCATTGGGATAGTGAAATCTATCTTATCCAACAGGGTAAGAGAGAAGGGGAAATTAAGGAGGGGGAGTGGGGAGGGAGTCAAAAAAGGAAGGGAATGAGAGAGGGGGAGGTGAAGGAAAGAAAAAGGGAGGGGCTAGAAAGGGAAGCATATCAAGGGAGGGGACTAGAGGGACTGTTCTAAAGTAAATCACTGGTTTAAAAGGTTATAACTAAAGAAGAAAGGTCAGAATTAGGGGAAGATATAAAAATGTCAAGGAATCCACAAGTGACAATCATAACTTTGAACGTGAATGGGATGAACTCACCCATAAAACATAGATGAATAGCAGAATGGATTAGAATCCAAAACTCTATCATATGTTGTCTTCAAGAAACACACATGAGGCGGATAGATAATCACAAGGTCAGGATTAAAGGATTGAGTAAGACCTTTTGGACCTCAACTGATAGAAATGAGGCAGGAGTTGCAATCATGATATTTGACAAAGCCAAAGCAAAAATAGACCTGGTTAAAAGGGATAGGGAAGGTAAATATATTCTGTTTAAAGGGAGTATAGACAATGAGGAAATATCACTAACCAACATGTATGCACCAAATGGTATAGCACCCAAATTTCTAATGGAGAAATTAGGAGAATTGGAGGAAAAAGACAGTAAAACCATATTAGTGGGAGACCTAAACCAACCACTATCAAATTTAGACAAATCAAAAAGAAAAATAAATAAGAAAGAGGTAAAAGATGTAAATGGAATCTTAGAAAAATTAGATATAATAGACATAAGGAGAAAAATAAATAGGGACAAAAAGGAATACACCTTCTTCTCAGCAACACATGGCACAGTCACAAAGATTAATCATTACATTAGGTCACAGAAACATGGCATACAAATGCAGAAAAGCAGAAATAAGAAATGCAATCTTTTCAGATCATAAGGCAATAAAAATAACAATCAGTAAGGGTACATGGAGGGCCAAATTTGGAAATTAAATAATATGATACTACAAAATCAAAGGAAAGGAATGAATGCTGGAAGGGATGTGGCAAAGTTGGGACACTAATGCATTGCTGCTGGAGTTGTGAATTGATCCAACCATTCTGGAGGGCAATTTGAACTATGCCCAAAGAAAAAAGACTGTCTGCCCTTTGATCCATCCATAGCACTTCTGGGTTTGTACCCCAAAGATAGCATAAGAAAAAAAGACCTGTATAAGAATATTCATAGCTGCACTCTTTGAGGTGGCCAAAAATTGGAAAATGAAGGGATGCCCTTCAATTGGGGAATGGCTGAACAAATTGTGGTATATGATGGTGATGGAATACTATTGTGCTCAAAGGAATAATAAAGTGGAGGAATTCCATGGAGACAGGAGCAACCTCCAGGAAGTGATGCAGAGCAAAAGAAACAGAAACAGGAAAACATTGTACACAGAGATTGATACACTGTGCTATAATCTAACACATTGGACGTCTCCATTAGTGTCAATACAATGTCCCTGAACAATCTGCAGGGATCTAGGAGAAAAAACACTATCCACAAGCAGAGGACAAATTGTGGGAGTAAAAACACCGAGGAAAAGCAACTACAGGGGTTGAGGGGACATGGACTTAGGAGGAACTCTAAATGAACACCCTAATGAAATACTAACAACATAGAAATGGATTCAAATCAAGGACACATGGGATACCCAGTGGAATTGTGGTTCGGCTATGGGACAGGTGGCAGGAGGGGTGGAGGAAAAAAATGATCTTTGTTTTCAAGGAATAATGTTTGAAAATGAACAAATAAAAATGTTTAAAATTTAAAAAATAGAAAGTAAGAGAGGGATAAGAAGGGAGGGGGGTTAGAAAGTGAAGTAAAATAAGGGTGGAAATTGGGGGCATGATTAAAAAAACATTGGTGTAGAAGGAGATAGTGAAAGAAGAAAAGGCAGGACTAGAAGTAGAAATCAAAATGCTGGGAAATACACAGCTGGTAATCATAACTCTGAAATGTGAATGGAATGAACTCACCCATAAAACACAAGCAAATAGCAGAGTGGATTAGAAATCAAAACCCTACCATATGCTGTGTACAAGAAATACACATGAGGAAGGTAGTCATGCATAGGGTAAAAGTAAGAGGATGGAGCCAAATCTATTGGGCATCAATTGATAAAAAGAAGGCAGGAGTAGCAATCAAGATATTTGACAAAATCAAAATAAAAATAGATCGAGTTATAAGAGATAGGGAAGGTAATCACATCCTGATAATAGGCAGTATAGACAATGAAGAAATAGCAGTACACAACATGTATGCACCAAATGGCATAGTATCCAAATTTCCAATGGAGAAACTAGTGGAGCTTAAGGATGAAATAGATAGAAAAACTATACTAGTGAGAGACCTGAACCTCCCTCTATCAGAACTAGATTAATCAAACCAAAAAAATAAATAAGAAAGAGGTAAGAGAAGTGAATAAAATCTTAGAAAAATTAGAGTTAGTAGATATGAGGAGAAAAATAAATAGGGACAAAAAGGAATACACCTTTTCAGCAGCACATGATACTTTTTCAAAGACTGAATGTGTATTAGGGCATAAAAACATTGCAAACAAGTACAAAAGAGCAGAAAAAATGAATTCAACCTTCTCTGATCACAATGCAATGTAAATAACAATGAGTAAATGTACATGAAGAGGCAAATCAAAAATTAATTGGAAATTAAACAATACAATTCTCCAAAACCGGTTAAAGAACAAATCATAAAAACAATTTCATTGAAGAAAATGACAATGATGAGACATCCTTTCAAACTCTATGGGATGCAGCCAAAGAAGTACTCAGTGGGGGAAATTATATTGTTGATTTCATATATTAACAAATTAGAGAGGGCAGAGGTTAATGAATTGGGCATACAAAAAAAAACTAGAAAGTGAATTAATTAAAAATCCTCAGATGAAGACTAAATTAGAGATCCTAAAAATCAAAGGAGAAATTAATAAAATTGAATGTCAAAGAATTATTGATTTAATAAATAAGACTAGAAGCTGTTACTTTGAAAAAAACAAATAAAACAGACAAAGAACTGGTCAATCTAATTTTTAAAAATGAAAGAAGAAAACCAAATTGATGCATCCAAAATGAAAAGGGAGACCTCACCTCCAATGGAGAGGAAATTAATGCAGTCATTAAAAACTATCCATCCCAATTACATGGCAATAAATATGCCAATCTCAATGACATGGATGAAAATTTACAAAAATATAAATTGCCTAGACTAATGGAGGAAGAAATAGACTACCTGAACAACCCCATATCAGAAAAAGAATTTGAACAAACCATCAAAGAACTCCCTAAGAAAAAATCCCCAGATCCAGATGGATTCACAAATGAATTCAAACTTTCAAAGATCAACTAATCTCAATATTATACAAAGTATTTCACAGAATAAGCACAGAAGGAGTTCTACCAAATTCCTTTTATGACACAAATATGGTACTGATTCCAAAGTCAGACAGGTCAAAAACAGAGAAAGAAAACTACAGAACAATCTAATTAGTGAATATAGGTGCAAAAATCTTAAATAGGATACTAGCAAAAAGGCTCCAGCAAGTGATCAAGAGGGTTATTCACTATGACCAGGTAGGATTCATACCAGCAATGCAAGGATGGTTCAATATTAGTAAAACAATCCACATAATTGATCATATTAACAAGTAAACTGACAAAAATCACACAATTATCTCAATAGATGCAGAAAAGCCCTTGACAAAATACAACACTTATTCCTATTGAAAACACTAGAAAGCATAGGAATAGAAGGGCCTTTCCTTAAAATTATAAACAATATATTTCTAAAACCATCAGTAAACATCATCTGCAATGGGTATAACCTAGAAATCTTCCCAATAAGATGATGAGTAAAACAAGGATGCCCGTTATCACCTCTATTGTTTAATTTACTAGAAACACTAGCAATAGCAATTAGAGAAGCAAAAGAAATGGAAGGAATTAAAATAGGCAATGGGGAGAACAAGCTATCAGTCTTTGAAGATGATATGATGGTCTACATAAAGAATCCTAAAGAATCAATCAAAAAGCTAGTCAAAATAATCAGCAACTTTAGCCAAGTTGCAGGATATCAAGGGAAATCATGAAAAAAAAATGCACAGGAAGGAGGCTTTGCAGTCCCAGTTCTCAAACTATATTATAAAGCACTGGTCATCAAAACAATTTGGTACTGGCTAAAAGACAGAAAGGAGGATCAGTGGAATAGACTTGGGGTAAGTGACCTCAGCAAGACAGTCTATGATAAACCCAAATATCCCAGCTTTTGGGACAAAAATCCACTATTTGATAAAAACTGCTGGAAAATTGGAAGACAGTATGGGAGATATTAGGTTTGTATCAACATCTCACACACTACAACAAAATAAATTCAGAATGGGTGAATGTTCTGAATATAAAGAAGGAAAGTATAAGCAAATTAGGTGAACACAGAATAATATACATGTCAGATCTTTGGTAAAGAAAAGACTTTAAAAACAAGCAGGAGCTAGAAAAAAATAAAAAAATGTAAAATAAATAATTTTGATTACACCAAATTAAAAAAATTTTGTACAAACAAAACCAAAGCAACCAAAATTAGAAGGGAAGCAACAAATTGGGAAACAATCTTTATAACAAAAACCTCTGACAAAGGTCTAATTACTCAAATTTATTAAGAGCTAAATCATTTGTACAAAAAAATCAAGCCATTCTCCAATTGATAAATGGGCAAGGCACACAAATAGACAATTTTCAGTCAATGAAATCAAAACTATTAATAAGCACATGAAAAAGTGCTCTAAATCTCTTATAATCAGTGAGATGCAAATCAAAACAACTCTGAGGTATCACCTCACATCTAGCAGATTGGCTAACATGACAGCAATGGAAAGTAATGAATGCTGGAGGGGATGTGGCAAAGTTGGGACATTAATGCATTGCTGGTGAAGTTGTGAACTGATCCAACCATTCTGGAGGGCAATTTGGAACTATGCCCAAAGGGCAATAAAAGACTATCTGTCCTTTGATCCAGCCAAAGCACTGCTGGGTTTGTATCCCAAAGAGATAATAAGGTAAAAAGCATGTACAAGAATATTCATAACTGCGCTCTTTGTGGTGACAAAAATTGGAAAATGAGAGTATGCCCTTCAATTGGGAAATGGCTAAATAAATTTTTGTATATGTTGGTGATGGAATACTATTGTGCTCAAAGGAATAATTAAGTGGAGTCATTCAATGGGAATTGGAATGACCTCCAGGATGTGATGCAGAGAAATAGGAACAGAACCAGGAGAACATTGTACACAGAAACTGATACACTGTGGTACAATCAAATGTAATGGACTTCTCCATTAGTGGCAATGCAGTGATCCTGATCTTCTTGGAGGGATCTATGGGAAAAACCACTATCCATATTCAGAGGAAAAACTGTGGTAGTAGAAACACAGAAGAAAAAAACTGCTTGATTACATGGGTCGAGGGGATATGGTTGGGGATGTAGACTCTAAATGAACATCCTAATGCAAACACCAACAACATGGAAATAGGTTTTTATCAAGGATACATGTAAAATTCAGTGAAATTGCATGTCAGCTACAGGAAGGTGGGGGGGAAGGAAGGGGAGAAATAATATGATTCTTGTAACCAAGGAATAATGTTCTAAATTGACTAAATAAATTAATTAAAAAATATTAGATACTTTTAACTGAAAAGAAAGCCAGGGAGATTTTATTCCTGCTAAATAAGAAGGGTGACTCTAAACTTATGAAACTTATTTCTATAAGCGATACACCTGACTATTTAGATATCCAAACCCTTGGTTTGAGGTTTTGCCACATCCACAGACATTTCCTTTTATAACAGCGAGCCAAGCCGGGAATAGACACTTTCTTACATTTTTCTATTTCTGCAGTTGCTTAAGCATTTCTCACTAATAAAAACAGTGTATCATTTTAAACAGGAGTGCTGATCCTTTAGCATTGCTTATTTGGAAAGCCTGAGGTAGTCAAGTGTACATAAAATGCATACTTGTTAGGATGTTGCATTGAGATTCATTGTTCAAGTACAATATTGGTACATCACTTTTAAGTTTCCTTAAAACTGTTTTGCTGTCTCAATCAGATCTGACACGTTGTGACCCCAATTGGGGTATATCATTTCCTTCGCCATCTCCCTTACAGATGAGGAAATTGAGGCAAACTGTTTAGTGACTTGCCCAGGGTCACACAGCTAGTAAGTGTCTGATGCCAGATTTGAACTTAAAAGGTGAATCTTACTGATTCCAGGTCCAGCACTCTTATCCATTGTGCCAACTAACTGTCTTACTTGTAACTCTAGGGCTGTTCTACAGTTCTTGCAACCCTAAGACTATAGAATTTTTTGTTTCAATAATGTTTGTGAAAGAAAGAAAGAAAGAAAGAAAGAAAGAAAGAAAGAAAGAAAGAAAGAAAGAAAGAAAGAAAGAAAGAAAGAAAGAAAGAAAGAAAGAAAGAAAGAAAGAAAGAAAGAAAGAAAGAAAGAAAGAAAGAAAGAAAGAAAGAAAGAAAGAAAGAAAGAAAGAAAGAAAGAAAGAAAGAAAGAAAGAAAGAAAGAAAGAAAGAAAGAAAGAAAGAAAGAAAGAAAGAAAGAAAGAAAGAAAGAAAGAAAGAAAGAAAGAAAGAAAGAAATTAAGAAAGAAAGAAAGAAAGAAAGAAAGAAAGAAGAAAGAAAGAAAGAAAGAAAGAAAGAAAGAAAGAAAGAAAGAAAGAAAGAAAGAGAAAATGATATTGTGGTTAATTTAGTGTATAATTTCACATTGCATATAGAGGTATATACTTTTTACCTCGAGTGGTTTTTCTAAAGTATATCTTCTCTAGAAACACTGGTGGCATTTCTTAATTTTTAAACGCTTATTTTTCATCTTGGAATCAATATTGTGTATTGGCTCCAAGGCAGAAAAGGGTGGTAAAGGATAGGCAATGGGGCTTACGTGACTTGCCCAGGATCACATAGCTGGGAAGTGTCTGAAGCCAAATTTGAAACTAGGTTCTCCCATATCTAAGCCTGGCTCTCTCTCAATCCACTGAGCTACCCAGCTGCCCTCTGGCATTTCTTTCCATAGTGAGAGACTGCAACAGTGGTTGGAATACTAATCTACTTAATTATACTTATTAATCATTCCTCAACAACTCTGAGAAAAAGTATACTTTTACCCCTTTACTTATGTAGTGTTTCTATTTTAGCATACTTTTCCTTCTTATTCTATAATTATTTGATTATCAAACAGCAAGTTAATAATATGATGAACAGTAATTTTTGAAATAATTTCTTTCTAAAAATTCCATTTAATCATGGATATATAACTAACTTTCTCTAATAATGTAGGTCACAATCTCTTCATTGCCTGTTAGATCCTTGTTGACTGATTTCAAATCCATGTTTTGTTTTGTTTGGTTTTAATATGCAACTCTATTCTGTATTTTCCATATCTTTCCATTTTCTCTTGAGCCTTTCACAGATCTCTTCAATTCGGTAGCAAACCTGAATTTAATATTAGAAAAAATAAATTGACTAAAACCTGATATTTAAGCCTAACTTGTTCACATATTCATATATACTTTTATATATACATACTCAGGGATATTTTCTGATTTTATATTGAATATTTCCTTTTCATGTGCTGTTGGAGGTATTCATCAAGGTATAATAAAGTGATGGTATAACCCCATGATACTCTAGAAAGAACAAATAATCCAAAATTAAAATCAGAAACCAAATTAAAGCTGGTGAAACTCAAGATTGCAAATTTAAGTCTCCCTGCCCTAACCTAGTAGATACTGAGAAATGCTTAAGTTGAACTGAAGCATTAGTTATGGAAAGCTCTACTTAATATGTTACATCTCCATGACACTAATACAATTATTAATCAAAGAATAGGATTTAAAATAATTTTTGTTTTTAAATTAAATTAAGATATACTTAATATAATTAATTATACAACTAATTAACTTAATAAGAATGAAAGTGACAGTGAACTGATTTCCCTTTATATATATTGAATAAGATAATGTAAGAAGTAATAGAAATATATGGTGATCACCATGAGTAAATAAATGTAGTGCAATCACACAGATGGCAAGAGGGTTCTGGCCTTTGGAATAGCATTTGTCCCTGGAGTTGCATTAACTATATTATTTAAAATAGGCATTGAGAACATTGGTTCTTTATTTTCAGATAGACAAAGTATTTCTGATTTAATCAGTATAGGTGTATCTGAAGGTGGGAATCTCCTTCACCTACAGAAGGATAATTGTCTATTACTTAATATTTAAACCTAGGTCTCTATAAGACAAACAGTAATCACTTTGCCAAATTTCCTCATTTTTAAAAATCACTTCCTCATTTTGAGATACCATATGATGTTTTTCATGGTAGACAAAGTAGGAAAGGGGATAGAAAGATTTGTAACCAGGAGGGATTCTTGGTGTCACTGAGCAGTTCAGGAATGGTGGAGTTTCTGGGATTAGCTCTATTGATTACTACATCATCTGGGACCTAGGATGAGGATAGCACGTGGTGTCTGTGCAAACTTTCCCTTTAGAGGCACTTGTCAATCTGTAGACTTGCTGCTTCAATGCCTATCTCTAGGCATGGCTGCTTCCTAAAGATTGGTTTATAATGATTCCATATGTCAGCTTCAATTAATGACTGTTTATGCAATTACTCCATCTGATATAATTTATTTCTTTGATTTGTTCTCTGTTAGTATAAAGGTATTATAGAACTAATTTTGAACTCTTAACGTCAGCAAATATATCTAATCTAATTCACTTATTTTATAGATGATGCAACTGAAGTTTAAAAGGGCTAAATATTGTTTAAAAGGGCTAAATATTTTGCCCAAGATCCCACTTATTAGGTGGCCAAGTTCATCTTCAAATTCATTCTGGTCCTCTGAATCCAAATTTATCTATCCTTCTACTCTGTCATGTTATCATACTGTTCTGAACTGTCATCCTGAATGTCAGAGGAACTGGACAATAGCACTTTTTACAGCTATAATGGGGAGAGTAGCAACAAAATATGAGCCCACCTCAATGTTTCCAAGTGTCATTTATAAAAGGTAGTATTGATGAATACCTCATTAGAATAACATTTATAAGTTAATAAACTAGTATATAAAAATGATTGGAATATATGGACAAATTGATTTGTAAGAATGGTTTTAAGTTTTGTTATGCTTATCTGCACTGTCTAACTATATTCATAAGTTAAAAACAGGCTGCAACTATTTATATACCACCTATATAGAGATAATTGTTTAAACTAGTTTACTTTTGTTCTGCTTAGAACATTATATTGATTAAAGGAGGCATTAGTTTTGGTATTATGGGACAAATAATAGTATATTTCACTGTCCTCTGAAATTTTGGTCATAATTTTTACCACTAAGGACTTGTTCATTTGGTTTCATTGTCCTTCCTTATGTCAATGACAACTATCCTTGATTTTTAAAACTCACTTATTACAGGACCAGAAAACTTTGATATTTTTGTGTGTGGATAACAATTTTTAAATACGCTAATAATCCTTGGCTGTGCTTTTTTATATTCTTTTATATAATGATTTTGCTTCTGATTTCTGTTGATTATCACAAAGTCTAGGCAACATTAATGGGATTTAATATTAATATGCAACATGGCAAAGAAAGCACAAATGAAACATAATTCTGAATTTTGGGGGCTCCAGGCTACCCAGATTTTTATAAGATATAAAAGACTTCTCTTTTTAGGTTGTCAAAATGTAAATTATAAGAGATAATGTGTCAACAGCATTACATGAATGAATGAGTTCTTAAATCATGTCTTTTGTCAAGTGCATGAGCATCAAAAAACCCGTGAATCAGTTTTACTTTTAGTTTGGAAATTTAGTTGTGAATAGGAGAAAATCCATCTTTCCCCTAACCCTGTAGAGTCACAGAATCATTTCAGAATGGCTAGAACGTAGGAAGAATCACCACTTCTGGAAAATCCTCCTCTTTTTCTTTTCCCTTCATCGTCTCCTTTAATCTGGAGTTGCCCATAAACTATAAAGACTCTTACTAAGATAGTTTTGATAATATGGGAACCATCCTCTCTTATTTCTAGTAAGATAAAAGACCATTGTGTCTTAGCATATGCCCTGCATATGCAAAGGATCATAGGGTTTACAAAACTCGAGGAAATATTCCCAAAGACCTACGCTTTGCTAGTTGTCCTGCTCATGTCCGATATAAATTATTTGATTTTAATTGGTTGGAAGTAATTTTCTTGAAATTTCTTTCAAACCCATCTATCTTGGGCTTGGTAGAAATGAATTTAAGACAGTTTGTGTCTTTCCCATTCCTTAATATTTTTCCCACTAAATTTGGTTTTCCATGTCAAGAATTGAAAATGTGAATACTTTGATGTATATTCATCAATTGTGATAGCAAAATTTGCCACCTTTGAGTAATTAACTGTACAGTTGAATCTTAGCTTTTATACTTACTGCCTTACCTAATACAATAGTTCAACAACTGACTTACTTGGAAATTTTCATTCATAAGTATTAAAGGCTGTTCAAGCAGAAAAGAAAATCATTTTAGTGACTAAATTCCATAAATGACTCTTCTGTTTAAAAAAATGCTTATATAATAAAGGTCTTAGGATTTAAAACTGAAAGTGAGCTGCAATAATTAGCCAAAACCTTTTATTTTACACTTGAGGAAACTGAAGCACATGTAAGGATCTAATTTTCCCAACATTAAAAAATAGCCATTAGAAAATCTAAATTTGAATCCAGGTCCTCTGACTTCACTTCCACTGTTCTTCATGACATGGCAGGAACCCATATTATTATTTCATCCCGAACTGATTGTTAAACTCCTTCCAAAAGCTCCCTTTATAGAAGCCTCAGACTTTCCCAACCAACCATTACCCATCAGGTGCTTGATTGTTTCCAACTAATGAATATCATTCCCTTGTGGCATTTCCTCCTTTTCATTACTGCATTACCTCCATTACCTGGTACATTCTGAAATCAGGAAATTATCTTGCCCTTTTCTTATTTATAACCTTGCTAGGATAGCGTTGACATAGTAGTCACTTAATACATGTTTTGAATATTGATTTTCTCAGGTATATCGGTGAGAATCTAAGGATATTTTAACTTAACCCCCATTGCCTAGCCTTTACCACTCTGCTGCCTTGGAACCAGTACATAGTAATGATTCTAAAATGGAAGGAAGGTGTTTTTATTTTTTTAACTGAAATGTAGAAACGGATGAATAGACAGGCACAGATCTCAATTGATATAGATCTCTTTATAGAGAGTTCCATACCTTAGTTATACAATGTACTTTGTCAATTGCTTATATATATATATATATATTACTTTTATGTACACATATGTATATATGGAAAGAGAGAAAAGAAAGAGGAAGAGAGCTTTCTATATCACCCTACAGATGAATATATGTAGGCATATGTGTGTGGAGATATGTATGTATGCAGTTGAATGGATGTAATTTTGTATCTTTCAGGGGGAAATAGTTCTTTCTTTTTTTTAGAAAATTATATTCTTAATTAGTTTAAGTTAACTTATATTTGTTGTTCAGTAATTTCCCTTCGACTTATCTACAGTAAAGGAAAATAGTGTTGTGGATTATACATTTAATACCAAAATCATACTTGACAAGATGAACCAGTTCTTTTTAAGACTTTTAAATATATAACCTTAGTCTACATGGAGATTTGTTAGCATAAACTGAGATTCTTGGTTCTCAGAAGCCTTAGCGTAACACCAGAAAATCTCCTCAGGTCTCAAAGCCTTGCCTCTTTCATCTGAAACATGGGGTGGTTGAACTTGACAATATACATACAAAATAGTTTCTTCTTACTCCAACATCCTGTAAAAGTATAATTTTCAGAAAATAAGAGAACATACTGCTGATGTGCAATAATTCAGCAAAAATCTGTTATCTTTTCAGTAGAAAAGATAAAAATGAGTCCATAAGGATCTATAAGGAAGCAGTGGAATGAATCCGGGGGTAATAGATTGCCCCAGTTTCCTTCATAAAAATTACAATTTCAACACCACAAGTTTTTCATCATCTTAACTATCTTTATCATTACTAAATAGAAATTAATACAAATTCAGAATGTTTCAAGTAAGAATGGATATTTTATTCTATTCCATTTTCATGATTATTCCTACAGTTATGGCCTAAATCAGTTTGAAAATGGTTCAGATTGTGGGGTTGCTAGGTGGCTCAGTGGGTTGAGAGCCAGGTCCAGAGATGGGAGGTCTTACATTCAAAATCTGACCTCAGATACTTCCTAACTATGTGACATTGGGCAAGTCACTTAACCCCCATTGCCTAGCCTTTACCACTCTACTGCCTTGGAACCAGTACATAGTAATGATTCTAAAATGGAAGGAAGGTGTTTTTATTTTTTTAATTCAGTTTTTCCAATGAATTACAATGATTTTTCACCTGGTCCAAACAATGATCTTGTTAAGCCAATGGAAGATACTTGGGGGATCAGCTTTCATTCTTGATTATTCTATATATGAGGACTTAGGGCCAAATCCTGACCCTACTCCCTAGATCAGCATTCTGAACCTCAATTCGGTTGCCATTGCCAAGCTGGTGAGGAAAGGAGAAAGTCCTCGAAGGAGAAACATTTAGTTCACCTACCCATAATTGATCATTTCTATACTTGATGAGTGGAAATTGCTAAGGCAGGTTTCAAGGGACCTACATAATTAAATCAGAGCAAGAAAACAAAGCTTAATGAAAGATAATTGGTTGTCTATAGTCCAGTTACTCAAGTAAACACAAGAGTGAACTATTCACTAATCTCTGAAAACAAATTATTTACTTAAAGTCATAGATAGTGCATCCATTTTTAGAGCTAAAATTATATAAAATGAACAAAACTAACAGCAGAGACCCAAGTTTACGCTCAATGAAAGCCTATCAAGCAAAGCAATGGTAAATAAACATAAAACTTATGATGCAAAACAATACTAAAAGATTCACTTTGAGGGAAGGAAATCACTTTAGAAATGCATTACTGGGATTTATGGCTGGGTATGTGTACAACAATGCCATTTCACTACTCAATTCATACAAGGATGTTTTAGAGAGAACATAAGAGTATTTAGCAGCATAATTATAAAACAGTAAAGTAGAGGGTAAAGAAGTCACTTCACTGAAGAGTTAGATGACTAAGATATCATCAACAAACATTCACTGAATTCATATTAGATTTATGGCAGAAGTTTATATATTTATCATATTATATTATATTACATTATTTGTTATTAATATTTATTATGATTGTTAAATTTATTATGTTTATCTAGAAAAAAAAACTATGGGGATTCTCATAAAGAAAAAGAAAGGTATGAATTAAATACCTCATTGCTTAGGCATTTTAAAATATTTTTAAGGACTATATAATCTTATTTAGAGAATTCAATATTATTATTTGGCTATCAGCTTGAAAGTACAATATTTTAATTGTTGCATTTAATATAATTGTAATCCCACTTACCTAACAGAACTGTTGACTCTATTAAGAAAGCCATTACTTAATTAAAGTAATTGGACACAATACTTTCAGATACCCTTGAAAAGAAAAATTGCATTATATCCTACAGATAAATGCATATATGTATAAAACAATCATATCTCATTTGTTTCTTCTTTTTTTTTAGCTCCACTGACTGATAAGCCACCAAAGCTTTTATACCCTCTGGAAAGCAAACTGACAATTCAGGAGACCCAATTGGGTGAGTAACTTTTATTTGTATGTTTAAATATGGACTTATGGTTTAGCATAACTGATGGAAATAGATTCAGCATAGACCATAAAATGTGACCCATCTCACCCACTAGAGCTCATTGACAAGTCGAGCCATGTTAGGAAGGTATAGAAATACTATTCATGATCTCATTTCATTCATATTAATTATTTATTTAGGTTACAGTATAGCCATGATCATATAACTTGAATTTATAGAAGCACATAAAAATCCAAAAAAATTTCAATGTATGTTTTAGTATAGTAGAGTAATATTTTTAAACAAGATTATTTACCATAGAAAGGTGATGAGATATATATCTTCTTTGCATGTCCATAATTATAATTTAGTAATTGTGCATTTTTAGCCCTAATCAATTACAATAGACTCTCTTACTAAAACATGGAAAATATTTTGGCAAAGTTGTTCAGAATCACTTGAATTATAATTGAAAATATTCTGATGAGTCTTTTAAATAAGAATCTAGCCAATAACTAAAGTAATAGGTTGGATATAGACCATGAGCAAATTGCAGGATAATTTTGGTGAAATTTATTTTCTGCTTGAATGATAAGTTTACTCATTCCTCCCTATTTGATATGGCTTTACTTGGGGATAAAAAGTATTGTATTCTCCAAATAGTGTAATCCTTCTCTTCTATTGCTACAATTATGGAGATAACTATAAGGATAATTTATTGATCGCTTAGTAAATTGATAAATGGATTGAAATTCTCTTGGTTATCATTTTTATTTTAAGTTTATGGTGTGTTTCTAAATTTGTAGAATGTTTGGCAGAGAATGTATATATACCTTTTATGTTGTTGAATACCTTGGTTATTGGCATATTTGTAAGTTTTGTTCTATGCATAAAGATAGAGAAATTCAGTAACCTCATCCTCACTTATATGTGTCATGGAATTCAAAATTACAATCACAATTGAGAATTCATTATTCTGGTTTACAAGTTGGTTTAGTGGTTCTTCCCATTCTGATCTACTATAACATAAAAAAAAAAAGATTATAGTGGTGGCCTTAAGATCCATGAAATGTCCATAACTGTTGGAGTTAGAATACAAAAGTGTTCCATTAACAAAGTAATGACATTAAATTTTGAGTAGAAATATTATGTGAAATTTATTTAAGACCATGCTGAGACACATTCTAGAGAACAAAGTTTTCATTTCATTTTTGAAGTTTGCATTTTCATCACATAATGTCATATAAATGCAAGATATTATTATTACAACTAACTGGAAGCATATATATATATATATGTATATATATATATATATAATGTGGTGAGAAGTTCTATAGGAAACTCTGAATGGATCTACACAAAGATATATCTGTTAAGATCAAACTCTCCTAAGATTAAAAATAACAAAAAAGGTTATTATTGTTTTTGTTCTTGCTACCATTGTTGCTCCCACTGACATTGTTGCAATGAAATAATTACTTAATGACTATTTTCTTTTAAAAAAATATATAAATTTGTAGAAACAGCCATGTGTAAAGATAATTTAGTTGATACCCGCAAAAGTCATCTCTGGATTAATTGTGCAAATTAGCAGAGTCCTAGGTGGTGTTCCTGAGGCTGTCTAACTATAATGATGGGACACAAAATCTATTTTAATATTTTTGATATTATAATCAAAAGAATTTTGTGATTTATCAACATATTAATTCTGTTGTTTTTGTTTGTTTCTCAGTACAGAATGAGTCATTACATTTTGCCTCCTAATACAATATTTTGCTAAATGAGTCAGAAGGACTTGTGTTCAAAATCTGACCTCAGACATTTACTAGCTTTATGATCTTGGACAAGTGATTTAAATTCTGTTTGCCTAAGTTGTTTCAACTTTAAATTGGGATGATAATAACATCTGGCTTCCAATTTTGTTAGGATCAAATGAAATATTTGAAAAATGTTTATCAGAATATCTTGCACATTGTATGCACTGTATAAATGCTAGTTATATTTATCATTAACATTATTATTTATTAGATTTAGCCAATACAAAAAAGCTAAATATGCAAGGATAATTGACATTTCTTTTCAGAGATTGAAAATTTGACAATTTTAGGAGGGTTAAGGGAATTGAATGGCCAGAGAATGGGAATAACTCACTAAATAACTACAATAGAGGGAAACTTGTAAATGAATTTAGCTATATGCACTCATATGTTCCTATCATTTGTGAATAGATAGTTCAGAACCTACCTTTGGGTTTCACTGAATTGAACATTCATCTGAACAAAAAAATTCGATTAAATTTTGTACTGGTATTGAAGGCATTTGGAATGTTGGTAAGAAGTCATACCTGTTTTCATGATGCTAATGAGTCTGTTATTCTTTAGTTCCATAGTTTTATCTCTGAGTTCATTCTCTACATTAAAATTCATTTAGGTATTGAGGTTGAGGATAGTTCTGTGTAAAGCCTAATTTAGCTGTGGAAATTAATCTCTTTTGTAACTGTCAGTCATTTAAAAGATCTTTACAAATAACAGGAAGTAGCTGATCTTTGTTAAGAAGTTCAATGTCATGATCCCATCTGAACTGCAAGTGTGCTGTTGTGAAAGAAAAAGTCTTTGATAGAGAACACTAATGAACAGAACTGATGGTCAGGAAAATTTTGGAGCTCACCCGGTTTTTATTCATCTTTACCTACCCTTTCCTATTTTCTTTCACCCTTCACTAGAGCTATTTTGGAGATATTTCCTTTCTCTCTTTGATTTCATGACCTTTTTGATCTCCAACTTTCTCATTTCTATTCAAAGACAAAAGTAACCCAAAGTAGTCATTTACATTTTTTTGGTAATAGTTATTTAAATCTTGAATTTTGTACTTCTTGTCTCAATCATCAATTCAACAAACATTTGCTGAACACCTAGTATATGGAAGTCTAATATGCTAAGGAATGAGGGGCCTAAAAAGAAAAATAAAATATTCTTGATCTCAAGAAGATAGATTTAATAGCATAATATACAAAAATAATAATAAAAATATGGTCATTTAATGGCATCAACCCCCTGGTAATAAATTCAAAGTAAAATGCATTCTTTATTGTTAAGAAGATGGAAATATTTTCCCCTCGTCTCCTCCCTGAAAGGGAAATTTGATGGAAGAAATAGCAATTGAGCTGAACTTTGAGGTATAAGTAGAATATCAAAGAGTAGAGATGGTAAGTAAGGCATCCCAGTAGCTATAAACATTAGTAAATTATAGAGGTGGGGAAGCATGGGAAATTGAGAGTGCTCCAGTTTAACTGGAATACATAGTAAACAAAGATCAGTGTGTAAAAAACAGCTGGTGAGATAGACTGGAGCCTAGGGTCTTAAAGTTCATAAATTTGGAACATATTTTATAGCTAGTGACCATTTTTAAACAATATAGTTACATGATCATAGTTATAAATTATGAATACTTTAGATTATTTTTCTGGCAAGCAGGATGTAAAATTGATTAGAGGAAAGATAGATTTCAGGTAGAGAAACTAATTTGGTAGGGTAGTCTCCAACCTGAAGGTTTTGATAGCATGAATAACAGGGAATGAGTCTAGTGATTCACAGACTGGAGGCAGTTCTAAAATGTCTCTGAGTGTTTCACTATTTCAGCAAAGTATTTCTATTACATTTCATCATCACTCTCCTCGTAGCCAGCTGCCTCTCCTTTTGAATTTGAGGAATTGTACAAGTCACATTCTCTACATGCACAAAGGTACTAGGATCAGTAGCCAGTCTCCTGTTACATGATGATGATATATGTCTCCACTGCCATCTACTCACATATTGTGAAACTGCTCTGATAAGAGAGATGATGATACTTTCATATTTATATTCCCAGTGCCCAGCACCTTAAAAAACTGCTAAAAGGAAGAAGATGGGGGGGCAGCTGGGTAGCTCCGTGGATTGAGAACCAGGCCTAGAGACGGGAGGTCCTAGGTTCAAATCCGACCTCAGCCACTTCCTAGCTGTGTGACCCTGGGCAAGTCACTTGACCCCCATTGCCTAGCCCTTACCACTCTTCTGCCTTGGAGCCAATACACAGTATTGACTCCAAGACAGAAGGTAAGGGTTTTAAAAAAAAAAAAGGAAGAAGATGGCCAGAGATTGGTGCATGGATTTTGCACATCAAACTATGTGCTTTTTTCCAGAAACAATAGTTGTATTGATTTGATTACTGTTCCCAAAGCAAAAAAAAATGGAAAATGTGTTGAAAGCAGAGAATGCATGATGTCATTGATATCATGACAGGAAGACAGCATGGCCAAGTGACTGGCAATCTAGGGGGTCATGAACCATTAAAGAACTAAAGATCCAGTTAGGAGAGTGGCAGGAGAGAAGGAAAGAAGCAGATGAATTTTTTTTTAATTACAGAGAGATAATCACCAGGATTTGGTGAGGGACTAAATGTAAGGGAAGAAGGAGAGAAAAAGACAATGATGAGTCAGATTTCCAATAAACAGTAATTAGAATTGTAGAAGTATTGAAGTAGTTTAATTAGGAAAATGATCAAGTTAGGAGAATGTTGAATATGAAGTGCTAGCACATCTAAGTAGAAATGTTTAGTAAGTAAGTCTGGAGTTTGAAAGAATGGTAGGAACTCTGGGTGTAATGTAGTGTGGTATGAGTGTGTGAGCCCTCACATGGGTTTGTACGAATGATCTTAGCCACACTCTGATCATTTAACCCATCACCTAGGGGTCATCTGTATACAAGTGATAAATGAATCCAGAAGAGTAAAGGTCACTAAATAGACATTGTATAGATGGGGGGGGGGAGGCAAAGAACAGAACTTTTGGAAATTTTGACATTCAAGGGTGAAAAGGAACAATTAAAGAGATCCCAGAGAAGGAGAGGATAATCGAAGGAAATTTGAGAAAGGTTCCAGTTGCTACAGAGAATTTAAGGAAAAAACTGAGAAAAGTCCAATAAATTTGGTGATTTCCAGTTTCAGTGGTCTCTGCCTCTGAAACAATTCTCAGATCTCTAGGAAAGGACAAGTAGATACTTGTCTTGTTAAATGACCTCAATCAAATAGGACACTGTCTTGAAGGAATTATATACTGTAAAGACCCTCTCCTCTATTACTAACTTCCTTAAAGAATTCTCATACTTTTCCCTTATTTCTAAAGATTTTGCCCAAGAACTCAAAATATATATTTCATGTTATCTGCCTTTTTGATGCTATTTTGCTATTATTTTGTGATATTTAAAAGAGACATCTTTTCTGATTAGAGTATATTTTTCTAATTTTGTATTATTTCTATTTTAGAAAATATATTTTCTTTTAAAGTGTGTTATATTACCTTATCTCCTTTGTTAATTAAGGTATTGGTAGAGGTAGAACATAATTTTCATATGTTTAGAAACCAACTTCTTTTGATAGTGTTATTGTCACGTAAAACTTTACACGGTACATTTAACATTTTATACTGTTCCCTAAAAAATATACTTTTTTTATAAAAAATGAAAATAGAAGAATATTTGTTTCTATATCTTAGAAGTATGTATGGTTTCAATAGCTTCATATGTGTATTCATTTTTTTGACACATCTGGTCCTAAAGAATGTAAGTTTCTTGAGAGCAGAAACATATTTATTCTTGTCTTTATATCCAATGGTCTTTTACTGCCTGGCACATGATATGTACTACTTAGTTAATTAATTCTTAGACCAAATACAGAATATGTAATTTCATGAAGATACATATTTAATCCTTCCAGGTCTGAGTAACTGGTCTTCAGGGAATTGTTCTCCAGTCTCATGTATAAAATTTTATGACCACATATGTGGTTTCCTTAGCAAAGATACAGGAGTGATTTCTTATTTCACTTCTCCAGCCTATTTGACAGATAAGGAAAATAAAATAATAGGGTTAAGTGACTTGATCAAGGTCAGATAGCCAGTAAATGTCTGGGTCAGCAGTCTACCCACTCTGCCACCTACCTGCCTTTCAGTGAAGTGTTGTGGCTTTCAAAAAACAATGCAAAGTTGAAGATACAAGGGTATCAGTTTCATAAGGTACTGCTCAAAATGATAGAACATTTTATGTAGTTCACATGAATTAAAACCTTAATTGAGCTTTTTAAATAAACACATATACAGATATACTCACATGCCTTTCTTTATCCACATTTCTTGAAATATATGTATGTTCTTATATTATTTGTCTCCTATGAATATGTATCAAAATGCATACATACATAGATATAGTTATAACATGCCCCTTGCAAGTTCTAATCTTTTTTAAGATACGTGTTTATTAAGACAATATAAAATTGAATATGCATAAATAGTTGAACTGCTGTCTTAATCTTGAACCTCTTTTTGCAATATCTTGAACCTGGGAGGTGGACAAAAAGATAAATATAAGTATCACACTTCAGAAAAAAGGGACTTCATATACATACCAGAAGCTTTAAAATAGAAATAGACAACCAAAAATTCTAGTTCCACATAAAATTGGAAAATTTATCATCACCACTCAATATTAGAAGTTATTATGTAGCAACAACATAGGAAATTTTCAGTGAAAAGATTAAATTTCAGTTTCTCCCCCACAAAAAATAAATAAATGTTTTAGATGGACATATCCATTCTTGGATGGCAGTGAGAATGTCTTTAATCTTCCAAAACTGTTAGGTTGATTTGGGGAATAAAAAAAACTTTTTTATGAATAATATGTATATTAGTGGGCTTGATCTCTCCTCTAAGCCTCTTAGACTCATTAAAAAATTGTGCCCCTGAGGTGAGGAAATGCATCAGAACTCTTTATCCCATTAAAAACAATTCCTAATGGGATCTAATGTTAAAGACACCATAGTTAGGTACTGTGGATACAATTTATAAAAGAGCTTTGTCTTTAAGTGGCACATACTTAGCTCTCATATACAAAATAAATTTAAATGGTTTTGTTGATTCTAAACCTGCTTACATACTCAATGTAATGAATGGAAATAATTAGTCAAATAATTTTGTCTAAAATGTTTTAAAGTCAATGAATTGGGAGTCAGGAGTTACACTGAGTTAGCTACAGAATTCCCTGATATAAATTCTTACCCCTCTATGACTCAGTAAATGAGATTCATAATTTTGCTTTCACTTCTCTGAATATTTAAGCTAGTCTTCTGGCTGCAAACACCCAATCCACTGTCAAGTTCATAGTAGAAACCTTCATTGTATCACTGAATCAATATACACTTATGACATCCTTCCTAGGAACAGAGAGATGGCACAGAGTTTAAAACCCTGGAGTCAGGAAGCTGTAGCTTCAGAATCTCTTACCAGCTGTTGTAATCCAGAGCAAGTCATTTAAATTCTGTCTGCCTCATTTTTTCTCCTTTATAAATTAGACTGATAATAGAATTTGCCTCCAGTGTTGATGTGAGGTTAAAATAAGATATTTGTAAAGTACTTTGCAAACATTAAAGCATTATATAAATGCTAATTATTATGATTATTTTGTGTGTACCAGACACTGGGGATACAAGTACAAAGAATGGGAAAATTCCTACTCTCAAAGAGATTACATTCTCAAGGGAAAGGCAACAGCAACAACAAATATATAATATTATATATATGTGTGTGTGTATGTATGTATTAAAATTTGCATATAGTTATATATTATATATATATAGACAAATTCACATATATAATTTACAAATTCATATAAGCAATTTAAAGTTGATGCCTATAAATATAGACAAAGTAATGGAAGGAGGGAGGGAGTGAACATCTGGGAGAAACTTCGGGCAAAAGGTGGTACCTGAGCTGCATCTTATTAAAGAAGAGAGAGAATCTATGAAGCAGGGTTAAAGACAGCTTGCTAAAAATCTTGCAATGCTTAAACTATATTGCATGTTTTTTTCTTCTGCATTTTAGTCACCTCTAAGTGACAAGGAAGCATCAGAGCAGGACAATAGCTATGAAGAGTAGTGTCATTCTGGTCTAAGTAAATATGAGTTGATTGTTTGGGTGTCCAAATCAGTAGTGGTGTTAGGTAGCAAAATTCATGGATTATAGGCTTCAATTTATAAATAGAAGTGCCTTGACCCATACTGTTTCATCAAGTTTGACAGTTATCAACTTCAGCAAAAGATCTAGGCAATGGATATGCTAAAGTTGCATTAATTTCATTAAGTGATAAAAAAGCACAATTAATTTAAATAGATTAAAATAAATAAAAATAAATAAAAAATTAAAATAAAAAATAGCTTAAAACATGTAAATACTAAATGGGAAAGCTAACATCAATAATCTATCCATTCCTCTAGCTATGTCAGATAGCACTCTCCATCTAAGAACCAAAACAATGCATTAGATAGACTATTACAAGAAACAGACCAGGGGTAGTGATATAGGGAATTCCCAACTGAAGAAAATCCTTCCCTTTCATATTATCTGCAATTTAGTTTTTCAGAATTGCTTAAAATACTGACATATGAAGTGACTTGACCAGGGTCAAATAGCCATTTCTCTTAAAAAACAGAAGCTTTTCATTCACTATGGCACAAGGTCTCTCTGCCTTTATTAATAAAAGTAAAGAATAACTTTATATGTCTCAACAGAACTATTATGATACATTCCATATTTTAATGAATTAAAACTTTAAATGAATCCTTACTACTGATACTTCACATTCCAAAAATAGGGATTACCTCTCTTATTTGATGTCTCCCTGGATATATTCTCAGAATCAAAAGAAATGAACAGAATTCATCTTTGAAAGGTAGCTCAGAAGATATCAATTCTAACCTATTAATGAAAAAGGAATACACTGCAAACCTGACTAGTAGTCCTGCAGACTTTTCTTAAAAATGTAAATTAAGCATGAAACCCAGTGCCACAAAAGTAACAAATTCCACTCTTGGTAGTTTTTTGTTATTGTTGTTCTTAAGAAGTTTTATGCTTTAGTAGTCCTAAATTTACCTCCTTCCTGCTTCCACAAATCGCTATTTCTTACCTCTAACATCAGAAATAGTATAGCTCCTCCTCCTAAATAACCCTATGTTACTTGAAGGAAGCTACCATATTCCTCATAACAGCTTTTTTTTTTCTTTTTTTCTAGGCTAAAGAACACTAGGCTACATGACATAATCACTATACTGTTTTCCCCAATCTGCATATTGAGCTATTAATTAATCTTTTTCCTAATTGCAGTGCTGTAGAGTTAAGCACAATACTTCAGATTTAATCTGACAGTGACAAAATAGATCAGGAATATTCTGGTGTATCCCTAGAAATATGCTTCTCATTGGAATCTCACCTTAGCTCTTTTAAATTCCAGAGAAATCTGTTGAATGATATTGAATTTGTAATCCATTGAAGTCTCCAGGTATTTTTCATTTACCATTGAACTTTACTCCATTCTGCCTTCTATTACTTCTCCATCTTAACATTAGAAATTCCATCACTGGGAAATCTTATTCTGCATGATCAAATAAGCTTTCAAATAAGCTTTGGTTCTCATACCTCCTCAGTACCCTCTGATTAGAAGTCAGAGGCACAAATTTCAATACTTTTATTTAAGAGGGTAAGGGAAGGCAAGGGAGTCATCTCATTTCACAGACAGCTATATTTCATTTGGATTTCTTTGATTCCCGCTATCTGACACCCTCCGCTTCTTCCCACATTTACATTTATCTAAGCTTTCTTTTGTGTGTTGTCTTCTCCCATTGGATTGTAAGCTGTTTGAAAACACAGATGATATTTCTTTTTCATATTTATATCCTCATCAATTGGTACAGTGCTCGGCACATAGTGTTTATTAAATGTTTACTGACTTACAAATAAATGATAATTCCTCCATCCCTACATAAGTGATACTTTAATACTTTTTAAACCAAAGTTTAAGGTTTCACATATTCCTATTAAATTTTGTCTTATTCCGTTTGGTCCAACATTCTAGCTTGTCCAAACTTTTTGAAATCCCTGTAGGATGTTATACACTGTTAGTCGTTCCTTCTAGTTTTGTATCATTTACAAATTTGATAAAATATACTACCTATTCCTTAATCTTCCTAACCAAGTAATTGGTTAAAATATTAAAAAACTCAGGGACAAGGGCAAATCTTTGGGGTAACTATTTTGTTGGATACTTCCTGCTCAGATAATATAAGAACATTAATTAAAGCTCTTTTAAAACATGCATTTAACTAAGTCTAAATATACTCAATTCTATGTCATCTAACCCTAATCTCCTCATCTAGTTCACAAAGAATAACAAGAGAACTTTTATTATTTTGTTAATATTAGCCTAGCCATATCACAGGATATCTCTGATCTGCCAATGTTCTTCATGAGGAAAACAGATAAGGGGTCACTGATCCTGTGATTTCATTGGTATAGGTTACTCCCAGGTGAGAAACACACTCCTACAAAGCAGATTGCCATTTTCTCTGCAAATTATAATTCAAGAGAATTACTTACAGTACCAGTTTTTGCCTTGCTTAAAATGTCATATATAGTATATCTGGACTGGAATTCAGGTCTCCCTGTTTTTAATACCATCACTTCATTCATGAACATTGCCAATCTTATTGTGAATTTTTTTTTTATTTTTTTTCCTGGTATGACATTTTTCTTCAGAATCCTTTTGGTTCTTTGTGATCATAATTTCCTTTTCTAATTATTCACTAACTGACCTTCTAATGATATGTTACAGAATGTTGTAAGAAGTTGGACTTTTGAGAGCAAATTTCCTTTATCAGATTATTTATAGCCTAGTCAGTGATGATGAACCTTTTAGAGGCCAAGTATCCAAGCTACAATCCTCATGTTGAATGTGAGTCCCCCACCTTACCCCTAACAGGGAAGGGAAGAAGCACTCCCATTGGACTCCTGGGCAGAGGGAGGGTGATGTGAGACATATAGGAAGGAAGGAAGGAAGGAAGGAAGGAAGGAAGGAAGGAAGGAAGGAAGGAAGGAAGGAAGGAAGGAAGGAAGGAAGGAAGGAAGGAAGGAAGGAAGGAAGGAAGGAAGGAAGGAAGGAAGGAAAGAAGGAAGGAAGGAAGGAAGGAAGGAAGGAAGGAAGGAAGGAAGGAAGGAAGGAAGGAAGGAAAGAAGGAAGAAAGGAACAAAGGAATGAAGGAACGAAGGAGGGAGGGAGGGAGAGAGGAATGGAGAGAGAGAAAGAGAGAAAAAGAGAGATAAGGAAAAGAACCTGACCTTATGACAGGGAAGAGCAAGACACAAATTCAGAAGAAGACAAATCAAAACACTTATAAGCAAAAGCTCAAAGAAAAATGTAGGCCCAGTAATAATTCCTGAAATAACTAAAATTTCATTTTCAAAATCATATAAAGTTGGCAGAGGGGAAATGGATAAATAAATGAAAGAAAAGAAAGAAAACTATGAAATGACAATGAGATTGGTAAAAGAGGCAAAAATATTGAAGAATATAACACCTTTAAAACCAGAAATGGCCAATTAGGAAATACATAAAAAATTAAACAGTGAAAATAACCCATTAAAAAAGAAAACTAGCCAAATGGAAAAAAGAGAGTTAAAAAATCACTGATGAAAAAAAAAAAGAATTTTTAAGTAGAATTGGCCAAGTGACTCTATGATATATCAAGAAACAATGCAACAAACTCAAAAGAATAAAAATTTAGAAGAAAATTTAAAACATCTAATAGGAAAAACAAATTACCTAGAAAATAGATCAAAGATAAATAGTTTAATAATTACTGGACATCATAAATCTTATGACTAGATAAATTCTTTCTGTGAATGGTTTAGTGATTGTGGGAAATGGGGACAGAGTCAAGTTAATAGTTATATGGAACAATTTACCTGAATTCTCTCAATATTCTCCTCCAAACAAATTTAAAATACCACTTAAATCAGATTTTGTTGTGAATGGACCAGCAACAGTTCAAAGGGAAACATTTTCTGGATTATGAAGACTTAGAACGTTAGAATGATAGATCTATGGCAACAGAATGGACATCCATCTGGAGCATACTCATGTAGCAACAGGAATAATGGCCACATTAGCAGCAGCTGGTTCAGGAACTCTTACCACACAGGTGGTAAGGGGATCAGACAAGTAATCAAAAAGAAATTACAGACAATTCTTTGCTGGCATTAGGTGCCATATGTATTGATTACCAACTCTATTGACCACATGCAGTTCTGGGTTGCATTTTCAGGGCAGAGATGAGCACTTGTGGTCAGCCACAAGGAAGAAGAGGCCCTGGTCCCATTTCACACACAGACAGGAGTGCTAAAAAGGTGGCTATAGGAGAATGGGGTTCTAAGGTTATAAGGAATACTAGTGCTTAAGGCTACAGGAGAGCATGACCTTTTCTGACTAAAAAGCAAAGCAAAGACCAGTAGAGCAGTGACCACATCAACTTGGGAGGGCACTGAAAATTTGCAGACTCCCAGAAATATCTCTAAAAACAGAAACAATAAATAGCCTGAAGTTGTGGTAATGTCTCTTCAAATCTGCATGAACAAAGTTCAACTTAATTATAAAATTCAAAGTCAATAAGTAGGCTGGAAAATGATAAAACAGATGTCTACATACATACATACATACATACATACATAGATCATCCAAGCATTTATTTATCACTTACTGAGTTTCAAGCAACATACTCACCTCTGTAGCTAAAGATAGAAAGAAACAAGGCAATCCTTGCTCTCAAGAAGTTTACATTCCAATGGAGGAAGATAACACATCAAAGGGACTTGAAAAGGAGAGTAAGGGGTTTCCATAGTGTTATACTATGGATAGTATTCAGGCAAAATAAACCAAAAAGTAATTTCAGATCCAAGGCATCAAACAGATGCCCATCAGAAGGAAGGAACAACATACTGATATGCTGGAAAATAAGGGTACATAGCATTGTCTTAGAGAACAGCCTTAGAGTTGAGTATCAAAGAATGATGGTAGGCAACCTTCCTTTCCACCTTCATATTGGCTAATAATGACAAAACCTTTTGGATAAGTCCACATTAACCAGGGGACCACAGACCTCACTTTGAAAAAATATATATACCCACTCCAGAAAGTTGTTCACAGTGAAAATTAATATTTTTTGCTTTAAATTCTATTATATACCAATACTGGCTTTAAAAGAAATTGTTGTGGTCAGACAAAAACTTGAGATTGTTAAAATTTGAAGTTAAAGAATTTCAAGAAAAACCTCAAACATTAAACAAAATAATTATTGTGGCATTAAGTTATTATTCACCATCCTATGTCTGTGCCTACCTAGAAAGACAATGGAATCAGTAGCAAATTAAAAAAAAAACCCTTAACTTGATCTATATGGATGCTACCTTCTGAAAGGATTCTCTTTGGTAAGTATAAATAACATAAGCAAAACCTTGATATGAAGAAGTAAATTTGATAAGCCTATAATCACAAAAGTACTCTCTCTGTGTCTTTCTCTCTCTCTCTCTCTCTCTCTCTCTCTCTCTCTCTATATATATATATATATATATATATATATATATATATTACATATTCCTTTTCTCATTTATGCACAGAGGAAAAGCTGAATGGAAAATGTTGTCTATGATTTGGTTGCCCTCTTTGAACATAGCCTGTCATTCTTTAAGTAGGTGTTAAAGGATCAAGTAAAGTAACAGCTAGTATTTTAATATAGCTTTAAGGTATGTAAAGTACTAAGGATATACTAACTTGATCCTGATAAGCACAATTAGATTAGATTAGCTTTATTATCCCCACTTTATAGATGAGGAAACTGAGACTGTGAAAAATTAGGTAAGTCACTTGCCTAAACTCATATGATTAATGAGTGTCTAATACAAGATCTAAACTAGTTTTACTGACTGGAGGCCAGTATTCTTACCTGCTATACCACCTGATTGATTAAGGAGACTGAGCAACCATGGTAGATGGATGGGTGAAGTCATGGTAAGCTGATAAAAACTGGAGGATTTGTTTGTCATTGAAACTCAAACAGGTCATAGATTGAATTCAAAGCCAGAGAGCCATTAGAAATATCAGATGATTTTCAAAAATTAAGGCTAATGAGTTAATTAAAAGAAAAGAGATTTACTGGTTGTCTCCAAAACCGAGATACTTTCTGCTTTCATGATTATAGGTACATCAAATTTACTGCTTCAGAACCACACTTTGCAAATGTTATAATCCTTACCAAAGAGTGATCTTGCAGAAAGTAGATATGCCTCTAGAAATCTAGTCTTAAGAGACCAATGTGTAGAAGATATCAACATTTGCTAAAAGGAAATGGTTGATTAATTGATTTTTCATTTGTTCATTCCACAAATAATTCTGAGCACAGCAATTGGTTAAATAATGTTAAGAATATGGGACTTACATGTTTATCAGTTACTCAAGTTTGGTTAACAAGAAGAGTTATCAATGATACCAGGTTCTATGAGGCTAATCAATCTCCAGATAGTCACTATTCACAGAAGGGAGATCTTCACAGTTGTTTTCAAAAATGAAAACAAAAGAAAGGAATAATTACCTAAAATTCCATATGCATAAAGAATAATAGGAAAATAATATAGATAAGGGTCTTCACAGGGGATTTTGCCTCATCATAATTGCCTACCAGGAAAATGGTTTTGGGTCATTATATCGATTGAAGTCTGATGGAGGTACTTATGACACCTTCCAGATATGATATTGAAATGCTATTTCAGATTCACTAGGGGCAGGAGCCAAAACTTCTAATACAAAAATATCATCGTAACAAGTTAGACAGAGAGAGATAAATAGAGAGAAGGAAAGAGATACACACAGATATACAGCTTTTCTACCATTCTATAAAAAACACATATACTCTAATATACATATTATAAAATACATTATAAATGACATATGCTATAAATCACATAATATATAATGTGTATATAAGTGCTTATCTGTTTTCTAGCTGGAAATATCTGAAAGCAAAAAATGAAACGTAGTTTAAAATTCTAAACGAACTTTATTCATGCTATTCATGCTATGCTATGTACTAATTTTTTTTTAATGGATACTCTAAAAAGAATCATAGAAGACACAGTTCAAAAGGTCCTGCAATGAATGGGTAAACTCTATCCTTTGACTTCAAGAAGCTTATAATCTCACGCTCATATCCTAAGACAGAGTCTGTTTGCTTCCTCCTAGTATTCCTCCTAGTAAACCATTCATGAAAGTAGAACTCCAGTTGTTGGGCTTCATGAGTGTGTCAGGGTGAAGAACCTCCTACATAGTCTGTTTAATTTACATGGTTTATTTTCATTCTTTTGGATTACTCTACTCATTTTTCTAGATAATATATTAGTAACATTTTCTCAAGTTATTCTCTTCTAAATTCCTACCTCCCCAAATTTTTACACCACATTCTAATCACCTCTTATTTTTTAATTTGTAATCCCACTTTTTCCATAAGAGATTTCAGTGCTGCATCAGACAAATATGTATTAATATTATTTATGGACCATTTATTATTTTTATTGTTATTATGTGGACTTTTCCCTAGATATTCTATTTTTCTGATCATTTGCTTCCCTCCTGACCCACCTTTAACCATATTCAAACTTCTATATTCTTATCCCCATTTTCTTTAATACTTTTGGCCTATCAAGTACATTTCAGTAGGCATTTTTATTCTTCCGTTGATCTTCAAGTATGAAATTTCTTTTTCTGACACAAGGAAATGGAAGTGCCTAGAATGTTCATGAACAGAATATTTTAAGTGATGTTAAATTTAATATGAATAAAATAGTTAGAAAGTAGGTCAATTCACCAGATTAATAACTTTCTAAAAAGTTTTTGCATCGCAAACATAAAACTGGTGGTCTCATTCTATTTCCTGAAATAGCCCAGATGAAACTGATAACTATATTGTCAGTTTTGTATATCATTCTCCATTTTCCCTCCAACATTTTTTTCTCATTTTGATTAGGATTCAAATGTAGCCATAATTATGAGTGTTTCCAAAGTTATGTTAAGTCAACTTATGACTGATCATTTAAAGATAAAAACTATGAAGGCATTATTTAATTAATATTTATAAAACTTAATAATATAAAAGTTAGTAATCATCCAGGAACTAAATTGGGCTTTTTAAAAGTTGGATTTTTAAAATAATATTTCCAGCAAATTTTATCCATTATAGTCAGTTTAAATTTTTTACTTGAACACATTTATATTAAAATATAAATCACTTCATTACATAGATATGTGATAAATGGATTTAACAATGTAACCAGTAATTTTGGAGTTTGAATTATATACACTCCTCAGTCAATCAAATTCATATAATGCATTATTAATATTAGAAGCCTTTACTAGAATCCATGAAATTTTGTTTATTTTAAACTATAGGTCTGACATTGTTAAAAGAAATGTTATTAAGAAAGTCAGATTATTTTCAATCTCAGCACTATATTCTGAAATTCAAGAAATATAAGAATATCAACATTTCATTGGGAAGATCTACAGAATAATCTTGATAAAAGTAGTTTTACTAATTCTGTATTAGACTAAGAAAACACATCTTACCTTCACTATTATGATGCTATTTGACACAGGCAAAAATAAAACAAAAAATACAACTGAATTATTATGTTCTACTTTATCTCAAGAATTCAGAATAGTCTTTGATTTTTGATTTGGACAGTAGAAAGAAGTCTGAACTTGATGTCAAAAGAAACCATGGTTATGTTTCTATACTTTCCTAATTGTATACCCATAGAAAATTTGCTAAGGTGCAGCTGGGTGCCTCAGTGGATTGAGAGACAGGCCTAGAGACAGGAGGTCCTAGGTTCAAATCTTACCTCAGACACTTCCCAGCTCTGTGACCCTGGGCAAGTCACTTAGCCCCCATTGCCTAGCCCTTACTGCTCTCCTGCCTTGGAATCAATCCACAGTTTTGATTGCAAGACAGAAGGTATGGGTTTAAAAAAATTGCTAATCATTGTCTATTTTTCAAAAATAGTTATGATAATACCTGTAGTACTTACCTCATAAGGTTTTAAACTCTTTTTAAAAATGATATACACCAGAAATTAATGTTTCTTATATAATCTTTTGTAAAAATGAGGTTTATTAAATTAATTAATTAATTTAGAATATTTTTCCATGGTTACATAAATCATGTTCTTTCCCTCCCCTCATTCCAACCCCCTCCTATAGCCAACAAGCAATTCCACTGGGTTTTACATGTGTCATTGATCCAGACTTATTTCCATATTGTTAACATTTGCACTAGTGTTCCTTTGGATTCTACATCCCCAATGATATCCCCATCAACCCATATGATCAATCATATGGTTTTTCTTTTTCTGTGTTTCTTCTCCCACAGTTTTTCCTCTGAATGTGGATAGTGTTCTTTCTTGTAGATCCCTCCAAGTCGTCCAGGATTACATTTGATTGTACCACAGTGTATCAGTCTCTGTGTACAATGTTTTTCTGGTTCTGTTACTTTCTATCTGCATCAATTCCTTGAAGTTGTTCCAGTCCCAATGGAATTTCTCAACTTTATTATTCCTTTGATCATAATAGTATTCCATCACCAACATATACCACATATGTTCAGCCATTCCCCAATTGAAGGGCATCCCCTCATTTTCCAGGTTTTTGCCACCACAAAGAGCACAGCTATGAATATTCTTGTACATGTCTTTTTCCTTATTATCTCTTTGGGGTACAAACCCAGCAGTGCTATGGCTGGATCAAAGGGCAGACAGTCTTTTATCGCCCTTTGGGCATAGTTCCAATTTTCCCTCCAGAATGGTTGGATCAGTTCACAACTCCACCAGCAATGAATTAGTGTCCCAACTTGCCACATCCCCTCCAGCATTCATTACTTTCCTTTGCTGTCATGTTAGCCAATCTGCTAGGTGTGAGGTGATACCTCAGAGTTGTTTTGATTTGCATTTTTCTAATTATGAGATTTAGAACACTTTTCATGTGCTTATTAATAGTTTTGATTTCTTTATCTAAAAATTGCCTATTCATGTCACTTGCCCATTTACCAACTAAGGAATGACTTGATGTTTTTGTACAATTGATTTAACTCCTTATAAATTTGAGAAATTAGATCTTTGTCAGAGGTTTTTGTTAAAAATATTTCCCCAATTTTTTGCTTTCCTTCTAATTTTGGTCAATTGGTTTTGTTTGCACAAAACCTTTTTAATTTGATGTAATCAAAATTATTCATTTTACATTTTGATATATTCTCTATCTCTTACTTGGTCTTAAAATTTTTCCTTTCCCATAGTTCTGACTGTTTCTTACAATCTTAAAGAATTGTTAAGAATACTAGATAGTTTCGGTAGTTTGCCCAGTATTATACAGCATGTAGGTATTAAATGTATACCACAGTGTCTTATAAATCATTATATAATTGTCATTTAGATCATCATTATCATGTTATTTTCTCATTAGATTCTATTATCCTCTTTATTCTCATTATTTTATTTTTATTAATGGGTTCATAATAATTACAACAATAATAATTATTTTCTCTTCTTGTATTTTTAATGAAGTTACTTAGAAATGGTCATAAGACAAGTCACTGTCTGAATGTAGTCCAGTTATGTTCTCTGTTATTGAATAGATGTAATAAATAGCTGTTTTAAAAAATGAAAAGTATTGATTTATAAGTCAGTTTTCTATGAAAACAGTGAAAACATCTTTGTACCTACAGCAATAGACAGGACAACTGGGGTCATTCTACCAAATCTGATTTTAACATGATTTTTAACTCTTCAGCCAAGTCTCTTATTTTCAAAGCTTCGTATTCCAAGTAGCATAAATGTTAAAATATTTGGGAGTATAATGTTTATTTAAAATATTGCTTTATGTTTTTTTGAATCACTGTTAAATCAGGGTGACGGTAAACAAGATTTTACAATGTAAAAATGGTAATATATACATATATTATTGGTTTACTTCTCTATGATATTTTGAAATCTGTTTTTGCATTGCTCCTTCAGAAATGGCTGACTTCTCATGTCATCTCTTGATAGGCATCTGACAGGTGCTAAACTTTTATAGCCTACAGTGATGTTTTGCATAGTTCTACATCATCCACGTATGTTCTTTGTTCATCACTAAATTTGGCCTTTCTAATATAACCTTTCTATGATTACTCAAAGCAGTGATTTAATCCTGAATAGTTCTCACAAACCTTTCTGTCTCCACAAAAAAACCACATATTTCATCTACTTGTTTGACACATCTTTAACATATCTTTGATATACTGTTTAGCTATGCTCCTAGAGATGTTGTCCATGGAAAACATTTTGATTTCACTCCTTGGTTTAAATAGTTTCATAGGCTTTTACTGAAGGTAAGCCACTTTTATGTACATTTGATAAACCCAACTGGGGCCTCCACTTTTCAGATTTCATTGTTGCTTATTGAAGTGATGTATATGTAATTCCTAAAATATTTCTGTAAATTTATTACCTGTTTATAAAATATTCTACAAAAATCCATTTTTTTTCCTTTTTCATGTAGAAACCTTAATATTTTTGCAGTTGCCTTAGGGTAAAGATCCTTATATGTTATTAACAGTTTATGAATTTTTATTGAATACTTTCCAAATCCATGGCAATCCATTTTAAAATACACAAAGTGAATATTAAATCTAATACTATAGAGATGTTAAGTGTTTTATAGATAATTTTTACACTCAGCTTTGATTTCAGTATATCAGTAATTTTCTTAGCATATTCAACTATATACTTCTCTTATATTTCTATTCTCAATATGTTTTGCCTAAAAAGAGGATTATGTGTTTTTATTATTCTCTCTATTAATTAGATAAATGCGACCTCCAGGTTCAAAGTCTGTAGCCTTCAATGTCTACATTGCCTTAGTATATATTAAGAAATTTGTACTTACTAAGCATAAATGACATTTGGATGTCAATGGAGAAAGATTGTACAAGATATAGCAGCTACTTAATTTATTTTTCAGTAGAACCATACAGCCAGATGTCATCCACATATCTCCAGTAGTTAATAAGATATTTTAGTTTGATACCTTCAATATAGGAGATTTAGTTATTTTTTATTTAGGAGAAAAGATAATTTAAATCTCAAAAGAATTATAATGGAATGACACCTTTTCCCTTCACTCTAATTTAACATGTTTCCTTCATTATATATATATGCATATATATAATTTTCATTTAAATATATTGCTTTGAGAAAAATTCTATAGATTTCTCTAGCATGCCAAAGTTTCTATGTCACACACATATTCACACATGCATACAAACACACAAAAGTTAAAATGGTTTTGATTTAATAAAGAATCAATAAAACAATGATTTAGACATCTAGGTGGCACAGTGGATAGAGTTGTGGGCCTGGAGTCAGAGAAATCATCTTCCTCAATTGAAATCTTGTCTCAGCTGTGTGACCCTGAACAAATTAAACTTGTTTGCTTCAGTTTTCTCATCTGTAAAATGAGCTGGAGAAGGAAATGGCAAACCACTACAATGTCTTTGACAAAAACAAAAACACATGGTGTCATGAAAGTCGGACAGAATGAATGAAGTTTTCTCCTATATTTTCATTGAACAAGTATATCATGAACAATATGAACCTAGAAGTTAGTTCGGTGCTATAGGGATACAAGAAATGCATAGCAATCTCTACCTTGAAAAGGTTACCAATCTCCTTGAGAAGAATATTTTCCCATTTCTCAATCTAAAGACTATGCTGCCATACCCCTGCAAGAAGCCATTATAAAAAATGACTAGAGGAGTCAGAAAATACTCCCTGAATGCATTCTAGTCCCTTCATCTTGCTCCTTGACATATTATATCTCTATGCCTTTGAAATATACATTACTGGAGATTTCCTTTTTCTAGCTACCCATTGGAGGAAAGCCAACTGGTAGAAGTCTTGCATTGGTGTCATGCATTTCATGCTCTGTTGATCTGGACAATCCTTTTTGCTTAGGTAGGAATATTAGTAGGCCTAATCTGAAAAACAATTGGAAAGTGATGACTTGATAAAATTTCTGAATCCAGGTATCTCCTATACTGATGAAATTATATGTCTAGTACCTTTCCCCTTCTGATTGAAGGAAATATTCTTTTGTAATATATATCAGGGCTCAGATTCAGATTCTACTGACAATTTCTTATATTCATGTCTTAAATTAAGATATAAAATATGTCAATACACTGAAGAAAGGAGACACTATTATGTGAAAAAAATCCATATCAGAAAATGATATATATATATACTCTGGAAACTTAAGTCATATCTGGCAAGGTCAAATTTAATAAATGTAAAAATAGGAGGTAAAAAAGCAACACCATAAATATAATTTGAGAAATTACAAACTAGAGTAATGATTTGTTTAAAAAAAGGATTGCTGGCACTGGTGGTGGTATAGTTGTCTCTGAGAGGGGTTATTTTAATTGATTTCAAGGTGAATATGGGATGGCAATGGGAGATAGAAGTGCTGCAAATGCTAAATTAACCTTAGATTGCTCTAATCAGTTCATATCTTGTGTTTTGAGCTTAGTTCTAGTTGTCACATTAAGACAGAAGTAGTAAAAACCAAATATGTCTGCCTTTGAATTATTTGATAACTATAACTATACAACTATATCCCTATTTCTTTCCATTATAGAAGCTAAAAATCTCCATTCCTTTCAAATGGATTTGAAATTTGGAGTTCCCTTGTCACCCTCAATGAACTTCTCTGAGCATACTTGATTTTGTCAAAATCACTTTAAAATGTCATGCCCAGAATTGAAAATGAAAATACTCTCTCTATCCTATTATTACTATAGTATACCCTGGAACTATCATTTCTGTTTCTTAACAACAGTGTAATTCAAGCAAAAAAACTATTATTTATGGAAATCTATTTAGTTGAAACATTGAAAATATAGATAAAATTTTAATGAGTATCACCAGTGTAATGGGTGGAAAAGATGAAAAGACAGAAGAAACAAAGATTAGAGGATATTAACTTACTAAATAATGTATGCCAATTGCATAACAAATTGGGGCTGTGTCCTCAACTTTGACACTTGATCACAAATATGGGGGGAGACAAATTTTCATGCATTAAAAATAATTAATCAAACGAGACCAATTAATTAAAAGAAAATAAATAACCAGAATAAAACATTAGGTAATCTAATTTCTTTTGGAAGAAATATTAGGACCTTTCCAAGTTGTGAGGGGGAGAGTAAATGGCTACAATTCCCTGAAATAAAAAAAATGATGTCCCATTCTCCCTAAGAGTCTGTATTCAATCAAAGTAACATGGAAACAATAACTGATTGTAGTATGAGTATGGGGCCAGTTTTCCAAAGACAAATGGGTTGCTCATAATGTATAATTATGAGAAAACTCATCAGATCAATCTTTGGATTCACCTGAGTTTCTGGTCAGCATAACATAGCACCTTATTTAAAGGTCTCTAAGCAGCAGTCACTCTGAACGAGATTCAAACAATGCAAGAAGAGCTTTTTTTACATGTCACAATCTGAACTAGTCCCATAATTGAATAGAAAGAGAAACTGAGCTAGATCCAGAATTGAGTCACTAAATAGAGACAGTGTGGTTCACTTAAATTCCACACCAGATACTGAAGAATATGAATGTTAAGTAAAAGGTAAAGATCCATTGAAGTATTATTATAAAAAGTGACATGGTCAAATTTAAATATATGAAAAATTCATTGTGGATAGAATGGATCAGAGTCAGAAAAATCTCTAAGTATTTTGATGAGGGATTAGGCTTTTTCTACTAATCCTTAGAAGAAGTAATGGGTAGAAAATGCGGAGAGGTCAAATTACATTCCATGTAAAGAAAAGCTCCTTAAAATTTTAAACTATTTCAAAGTAGACTAAGCTATCTCAGAAAATAGTAGACTTTTCATCTTTGGAGATCTTCAAGCAAAGACTAGTATAGGTATAATTGAGGGAAAATTCACTCAAGTATGAATTCTCTCTAGATGGTCTCTGAGTTGCTTTCCAATTCTGAGCTTCAGTCATTCTACTGGGAGGTTCTTCTCAAGGTGTGTATGGGTGGTAATGGGAACTTGTACTCAGGTTCTGGACATGAGAGAGGCCATGGTAATTTTGTATAGGATTTGGTAGCTGATGAAATGTGACAAGTAGAGGGGAAAAGTGTCCAGGATTGCTCTTGACAGTAGCTTTATTAATGCAATCTTAGATGATATTACATTTTTTGGTTACATTAGATTCTAAACTTATGGTGAGCTTGTTCACAGATCTAAGGTCCCTAGAATACTGTTCATTTGCTTTTTTTCTCATCTCTTCCCTAGAAGTTATCAGCTGCTATTGGACATTTTTTTTTAACTGATCAACACCAACTTTATGTCAACCAATCTACTAGGTACTAGCATATCCAAAGGAAAATATATGAAACCATTCTTGTCATTAGAGAAACAAACCAGGCCAAGCTACTACAAATGGGCTTGAGTGTTTAGTTATAAAAATAATGCACATGAATTTTAGTGCCTGGACCTTATAAAATTTATTTTGGTTATTTGGGGACATTGTATAATTACTCTTGTTTCATTGTAAAGTAAAACAATTATGAGAATAATATTATCATTATGACAATGCAAATTCTTAAATTTCCAAAATTAAATTGAGAAGATATTTCAATTATTTGAAAAAGGATCAAAAAACCTTAAAGATTTCTACAAAATAATTGCATTCAGTGAGAGTTCTGTCACATTCCTAATACTTAGGTAAAGAAATGCAAATTATCTGGTTGATGTATTATTTTCCCATTAGTATAACTTTTCTCCTGTTTCCCCTTTATAAGAAAAAAAAAGTAATATATACATGATACAAAAAACCCTCTAGGAATCAAATTGGTATTAGCATCATGAAGACAAACATCATCCTAGTTAATTGAGTCACTTGTTCATTTTTCAGCCATTTCATTTGTCATCATATGGACACAGCCAGATATTCCGTTTGTATTTATGTGGAACGATGCACATTTAGTTGTGAATTCATGTTGCTTACTTACAATTTTTAGATTTCACAGTGTGTTCTACTTTCTTTCTATGCTATATTGCTTTCTTAATGTTTGAGCTGGTTCCATTTTCTGGTTCATTTAAGTGCATTTCATCCTGCTGGGCTGGTCATCAATGAGTCACTAAAATCTTATTCAAATAGCCACATAATGCAATGTGATTTGAAATGTAGAAGATTATACATCTCAAAGCACATAGAATTTTTGTCCTGGGATGGTGAATGCAGGTGGAAAGTAAAGGAATTTCAGGTCTCGTTTTATATGGATAAAAGAACAACCCTCCAAAAAGGTCATCTATAACATGTCACTGCATTTAGGGAAGGCTATATAATAGAAAGAAAACCCTTTTCTTTTTCTTCCAAATATATGCAGAAGATATTTTGACATTTTTCTTGCTAGCCAATTCCCTTGTCTCATTTTTACCCAGTAATATTTTACTAATGTTTCACTTAGAACACTAAAAATGTAACACGTCAACATCACCATTGTCTGCTGGGGAGAAATGTCAACAAAGTCTAATCAGTAGAGAAAAAGGAAAAAGTGAAGGGTAGGAAAGCAGGCAATGTAGAGTGTGTATGTGTGCGTGTGTATGTGTACATCTAAAACATATGAAGGTTCAAACATTTCATAGAGATGGAAATTAGATCTGTGGTTCCATTGGTATAAGGAATGACTAGATAAGAAAGTTGTCTCTACCAGTGAAGATCGGTATCTAATCTGTAATTTATAGTCTAAATGAGTTGCCTAGAATTGAAAAGTCACACAGTCAAACACTGTGAGAAGTGCTGAGGAAATAAAAAGAGTCAAAATACTGATGACATTGATTTTCAAAGTATTACTATAAATTGAAAAAAGTGTTTCAGAGTCCATTAGACACACTTTTCAGAACTTTTCACTTACAGATGTAAACATAATACATTCTTTAGCATTTCAGGGGGCTGTGATTTTATTGATGTGGCATCCTCTCCATCAATGCAGATCACAGAACCTCTAGGAGTGAATAGATGGTGTTTGAAAGTTGATGTGATCAACCCAATCAGTGATGAGACTCTCTGAACTTATCAAGACTGTTTCTGGAATATCATCTATATAGTCTGTCACTTCAAATACTTAAAACCTTTCTAGATTGGTTAACTGTACAGGTTGGAGTATAAGGTCATAGTTTTTTTTTTTTTCTGAAAGCAAAGTCATTTCTATTTATAATGATGTGTCACTCTGAAAGGTCATGGGAATTGAGTTGATTGAAGAATTTAGCTTTTAGGATGTTTGATGGAAAATTAATACACTTGTCTAAGTCCGTTCTTATGAGAGTAGACGTCAAAGGGAATGAAAAAATATGAGCCAGGTGCCAAACAGATTAAGGAAAGAAAGAGAGTGACCTGGAAGTCTAGAGAAAAAGCTAACAGGATTTTGACTGGGTGGTAGATAACAGTAATGAATGAACTTCAGAGGCGGAAAGGTTACTCTGTGATGGAGGTAAGTGAAGAACCTGGAAATGTCTTTGACTAGTGAGCTGAGGATGAGTAAAGGTACAGCCAATACTCGAAATGGTTGCCTTGAAGGCTGTGCATTCAGAACCCTTTTTTTAGTTCATGGAAGAGGTGGTGGAAGAAGAAAAGATTTTAAATGAATGGTTTGTTGTCCATTGAACAAGTATTCCAGAGGGTATAATGGAAAGGCTGGATAAGGGAAGAGGAATAAAAAGGTGCAATTGAGGAACAGGGTTTGGATAATGAGTCAACTACAAGGTTTCAGGATGTCTAGAATGTGAACTACTTGCAGAGGTGTGAGGACATTCTTCAGTGAGTGAAGGATGCTACCTCTCTTTCTAAAGGAAGCTAGAGTTTGGGCTGGAGAGCAGTGCATTAGGAAGCAGATAAGTCAGGTAAGTCCCTGCTTTATTACTCCATATCCCTCCAAAGACTAGATAGTAAGCAGGAAAGGAGAACCTATAAGAAAGCACAAAAAGCTCTATTCTCTACCTGCTTTCTCTTTCCTCTTAATTCCTAGAACAGACACAGTAGATGGAAGGTTGAGGTCAAAGGGAAAGTTGCTTCTCTTTGCCTTCTAAGTTTTACACATCCTGTTCAGAATATCTGGCAGACAGCAGGAGGTGGAATTTGTCTAGATGAGTGTGGGTTGCTTTGGGGCAGGTGCAAGACACCCAGCCTGGCCCCTTGCCACATTCCCTCCTGGGACACACTGGGCTCAGCAGAGCAAGGGAAAATGGATTTGGGCAGATTGAAGATACTGGCCTGACCCCTTTCTGCCCTTATTTTCCATGACATTTGTAATTCTTAGGGCTTTTTACAAAGATGGTCACCTACAGGTTCAAAATTAAAGGTATTTGCTGGAAGTCTTTGTCTGAAATTCACCATTAGAGACACTTTCCATGGCAACTTGAAGGCTTTTAATCCACAGGGGTGTATTATTCAAGTGTAGCTACCCTGAGGAAGGTCAACACCTGAAAATTTTGTCAGTTAACTTGATGAGGGATAAATTGACTAGGAGCAAAATTCTGTTCAATGAGCTACAAGATTAATTGCCAGGGAAGGGTTGATGCTAGCAATAGCTAATGGAAAAATGGAAAGATGGTAGCAGAGAAGTTAGGTGAAAAATAATCCACTATTTTGCCTATACTAGCCCTAATGGTTGCTCCCTACAGCTTTTCATGTCAGCTCTACATCCTGCACAGCTAATAAATTGATCTACAATTTTTGCCACCATTACAAATAATATTTCTTAAATTCAGCTGCATTTCCCCCTAATTTGGATGTTGGTGTTTCATTCCAGATAACAACATAACTAATTTTGCATGTGACTTTAGAGATGGCATCCTTGCCACATTATAAGATACTGCTGATTTAAAAAATTGCCACTGAGTCATCAGAGGATTTGTAGACTTGTGTGGATGCCTTTAATCCTGTCTATAAGTTAATGCTGGTTTTTGTTCCTACATTGTTTTTTCTTTAGCATATTGACACAAATCCAGAATTAAAGTGAGCCAAGTGGACATAGAAGTAAATGTTATTCATGTTTGCTATTGTGGATGAGCTAAATGATAATACAGAGCAGCAGTCATTTTTAATTAGTCAGTTTGTATTTGCAGTCATGCACCTAAAACCTCTTAGGAACAACCTGCAACCACAATCTTGCTGAAAAGACTCCATTAAAAGCAGTGGGGTAGAAAAATTCAACAAGTGTTTTGTATCTGAGGACTAGTGATGGGCACTTTTCATTTGGTCTGAAGCACTTAGCATTTCCATATTCTTTCAGTTTAACTAGCCATTGTCAGACTTAAGTTTATTACTTTAACATAAGGATTGTTGAGTATTATTTCTCCTATTAAAGTCCACCACATGGAATGATTGATTGATCCTTGTTTTAGGGAGGATTATGAAGCAGTGTGGCTAATATCTCTTTTCTTATTAACCTTTGTTCACTTGGGAATAATGAAAGAAGTGAAGGCCAAAAAGCTCATGTTGTTTCTTGGGAGTAGACACAGTTTTTCCATAGCTAGAACAACACACCATGCTGTGCTTTGGCAGCCTCGTGCTGGGATTTGATTTTATACCTATTCATGTATTTTTTCACAGCTAAGAAAAATGATTTTTTTTCTCTGAGTGATTTCATTCCATTTCCAATTAATGCACCTGATCTAACACACCACTTCGCAAACCCAGGCCTTAACTCAATGCCAGAACAAAAACTTTCTGGATCCCTTACCAGAAAAATGATTCTCTAAGTTCATGCAAATATCATGATGAAAATTCATTCTTAGTTTCAAGTAGACTCAATATCTGAATCTGTGATTTACTTTAGATAAAGGAAGTGTCAGAAGATAATATATTCTGGGATTTATAATCCAAACACATGTAATCCAAATAAATGCAATTCATCTTTTGTACCTGAAGAGGATGAACAGCTTCATGATGTTGGCATCAGGGTACATTGCATTTGACTGACTGATCAATACAATGTGAGCCTAGAAGGCTCTGAAACTGGTCAGGCAAAAATAGTCACTTTGAACTTTTGCAATGAAGATGTCTCTAGATTTGCACATCTCACATTTCCTTTGGAGAGCAATTTGGCTTTGCTCATAGCACACAAGCACCTTCTTTAATGCCTTCTGTGAGATCTCTATAAAATTGACTTTTAGTATGTTTGGCATACAAATAACATGACTGACCAATCAGAGTTGTGATTTCTGTAGTAGACTATGAATGCTTCACAGTTCAGCTTGAGGGAGGACCTCAGGGTGTGGTATTTTATTGTTCCAGAGGATATTCAGAATCTTCCTTAGACAATTCAAATGGAAATGGTTCAGTTTTCTGGTATAACTCTCCTAGACTGTCCAAGTTACACAAACATAACCAAGAAGTCAGCATACAAGCCCCCATAGACCTTCAGCTTGGTAGCCAGTCTAGATAGCACATGTCTCCCACCCTTTCTTCACGGCATCTCAAATGTTGAGCTAGCTCTGGCAAAGCATAGGTCAACCTCAACAGTTCAGAGACAGAAGACCTGGATTTGGATCTTGGCTGCAACTTTATAGCTTTGTAACTCTGGGCAAATCATTTACCTTCTCTGCGGCTCTTCAACTGCAAAAAGCAATTAATATTTAGACAAGTACTTTATGAAACAACATTTTTTTGAAAATGAATTATTTCCTTTAAAGTTTATTTTTTTTAATAATGTGAATAGCAGTGATAGCAACTCTGAAGGAATCCAAGTTCTAACATATACCAAAATATTCATAACAATATTGTTATGTGGCTATTATGGTAGCAAAGAACTAGAAAAAAACAACAACAAATATCCATGAAATGGAAAATTGTTGAGAAGATTACAAGAGTCAATCAGGAAACATTAATTAAGCACTTGCTATTTGTCAGACACTGTTCAGCAATGCAAATACAAAGGTTCATTGGCCTAGCCAAATCAAAATACCTTGAATTAAACATTTAGCTCATACAGATGCATCATTAACATTAAAATGTGTATGTAGATTTTTGCCTGTGTTATTATAAGTAGTAATGAAAAAGATGAGGTCCAAGGTTGATATTACTGTTGCTGCAACTGCATGCTTCTTGAAATTTCATGGAGAATCTTCGAGATATGGCAGTGTTATTGTCTAGAACAAGAACGAATAATGTCCAAGGAAAGATATTCCTACAAGGAATGTTATTCTATGAATAACTTAAATCAGCTATTTAATGATCAAAGTAATTATGGATTATTTTCTCCTCTAGAGAGCAAAAGAATCAAAATATTTAAATCTGGAAGCTTCTTAGATATGATCTAGTAAAGTATTCTCATTCAATTTTACAGGTCTGAATACTAGGTTATCCAACAGCACATATAGTCAGTTAGTATTTGAACTAGAACTAGAATTCAAATTGCTTTATTCTAATTTAACCTGTAATTCATTGTACCTTCAACTGAACTGCCTTTTCTAGCTTGCATCAGTCTTAAACTACATGTAAGTGGACTTTAAAGTGATAACTACCGCAGAAAATTTCTTGGAGTTTAATTTTGCTTTGTTATTATAAACTTTTTTGCCTTTAATCGTGTAGCTTTTGTAGGAGCTGGAATAACAGCATAATTTAAAAAAATTTTTAGTAGTGATCCTCCAGAGATTTGCTATTTGCTTGTGTATCCATGCCTATATAAAATTTTAATACATATTTTTGAAATTTTTATAAAAGAACGTTATAATTATGGAAACAAGACTTCATAGCTTGTCACATTGACTTATTTTGACTTGGGTAGTTAGAGATAACAGTAATATGGTCTCTATGACAAGGCATTTTTGTTGTTCAGTTGTTTTAATCATGTCTGGCTCTTCATGACCCTATTTGGGATTTTCTTGGCAAAGATAAGGGAATGATCTGTCATGTCTTTCTACAGTTCATTTTACAGATGAGGAAACTGAGTCAAAAAGGTCTGTGTGATTTGCCCAGGGTCATACAGCTAGTAAGCATAAGAGACCAAATTTGAACTCTGGTCTTCCTAAATCCAGACCTGGTACTATACCTCCTATGACACCTAGCTGCCTTATAATAAGACATATGTAATATGTATAGAACTTATCCTTTACTTTTCTTCTGATTCACTCCACCATCTTGGCTCCACCCTGAACATACCTCTTATTTTTAAGAAATCTCATTTGGAGAATTTGCACATACAGTAGTTAGCCTTTGATAGATCATTTGCAGTGAAAGAGCTATAGTGTTACTATTGAAATCTATATTGACTCGAACACATTATTAGTCCCAGCCCTTCTGGTCAATCAGTGTTGGGAGATAGGTTTCCCTTTACTTTTCTTTTGAGAGAATTCCCCCACCACTGGCATGTTTAGAGAGGCATCATTTTGATAATTCACTGCTCTGTTTTATATGTTATCATATTGGTAAAGGGCATGAAAATTAAATTTAACTATTTATTTTTTATTAATTTCCATTTTGACTAGAAAGGAGATCTTTACAGAGATGAATGATTTAAATGAGAGAAGTGCATTACTGCTCAAATTGGGAAAGTTTCAGTGTTCCCAAGAAATGAAAATATGAGGTTTCTGTATTATAGAACTGGTCTCCAAGCAGTAAGACTACCAAAAGTGCATCAACATTGTCTTATTATTGTATTAAAAAATTAAATTCAGTAAGTGTTTCCTATGTTTTCAAATGTCTGCCATAATAGTAATAGTTATTACATTTATAGTGTTGTACAACTTATAAAGCATTTTCATGTTTTTTTTTATTTAGAAATTATTTATCAGTTTTATAGATAAATTGGCTGAGGATCAGTACATTTATATGATGCCCCTAAGATTAGGAGTTGACAGACTGGATTCAAAACTAGGCCTTGTATCTTTAATCTTGGTGGACTGTATAAAGAATATTTTTTTTAATCCTTGCCTCCCATCTTGGAAACAATACTGTGCATTGTTTCCAAGGAAGAAGAGTGGCAAGGGATAAGCAATGGGGGTTAAGTGACTTGCCCAGGGTCACACAGCTGGGAAATGTCTGAGGTCACATTTGAACCCAGGACCTCCTATCTGGCCCTCTATCCACTGTGATACTCATCTGCACCATAAAGAATATTTTTAAAAGAACAAATCCTTTACATTTTCTTTTACTCTGGAAATTTTATTTTTGTCTATGTCACTAGACCAACTCACAGCCTCTATCAAAAGGACATTTACTTATCAGAGCTCACTAATTACCAAGCCTTGATTTGATCAATCTGAACAGATGTAGTGAATTTGTGATGTCTTTAAAAAGCTATTGTACAAAGTATCTGGGACATAGCTAAAAATCGAGGACCCCAAGGGAAAGAAAAATTAGGAAGTATCTCTTTGCCTTTTATTCATTTCAAAAATTTGATTTCTACTCATTGTTCATTTGCAAGTTGGACAGTAAACATAAAAAAGAAGGAAAAAGGAAGAACAGCTGGCCTCTCCTATTTGCTAGCATTATCTTGCTTGCCTTTGACTTTTGGTAGTTTCTTCACAAAGATCAGAAACTTGAGAGTTTACCTTTCCATTGTTTTTGTTCTCTTGTCGATACTTAATATATACTATCTGGTTGATTCCATAGGTAATTTATTTTAAGTTCTGAGGGTAGCACAAGATCATGGCACACAGTTGATGATAAATAAATTTTACTTTATTATTTAAGAGACATTGAGTTCAGAGGTATATATTGATAGAAATCAAATGTATTTTGAATTCCCATATCCTCTGATGATTAATTTTTTTAATTTACTTATTTAGATTATTTGAATAAGTAGACAAGAGCCATTGCTAAAAATATTTTTATTCTGATTTTCATAAGTTGATTTCTTGTTTAGTGCTTGAAGTTCTTTAAGTAATAAAAATGAATTTTGCAATAATTATTTAAATATTGCAGTTATGCTTCTTTTACTGGTTCAGGTATGGCCATCACAGATTCAAGAATCTTGTATCCTTCAGCATACTGAATTTTCCCACATAGTTGATTCAGTCTTAAATCATACCATTTTCAAATAAAGCAGTTACTTTTATAACTTTGTTTTTGATAACTTTTCTAAGAGACAGTTTCTGTTTTCTTTAAAAAATGACTGTACCATTTTAAAAAGACATTGTGAGAAACTCTTCCAACAAATCCCTGCCTTTTAAAAATTCCAAATGGAAACTATGAGGTTTGTCATAGCACAGTGAGGAGAAATACTACCTTCTCAAAAGAATTTTGAATTTGGCATCAATATGTCAAAGGCTCTTCTATTTTAATCCTCAGGAAAATGGATACTCAACAGCCAGTGATACAAGTGCTTCAGCCAGCTATCAAGAACAAAAAATAGGAGCAGGCAGCCTTTTTTCATCCTCCCTGACTCAATGATGGTCTCTCCCCTCCTTCACCATTGGCTGGTCCCTTGAGAGTTACAATCTTATCCCAGGAAAGTGCAATTTATGAAACCATTTAGCCTAACTAAACAAGTGGGTTCTAACCAATCAAAATAAGGGATGTTTCAATCCTATTCATCTGACTGAAAACAACTGATTTTAAAATAATTGCATTAAAATTGGAAAAAATAACACCTGGGCAGGGGAATGATAAAGAGTTTCACAGTAGAAAATGGGAAAACAAAAAAAAGTATTCTTTGTCTAGAAAAGTATTAAAACCTTGAAAGAATACAATATTGTGAAAAAAAGACTCAATAAAAAGTATTTATCTCTGTGTTCTATGTTCAAAATACCATGCTAGGAAATCATCTAAAATTTGAATAGATTCTATAATTTGACAAGATTCTCAGGAATGGAAAGAGTCTTCCTTTGATACGTTTTGTAGACATTTTCTTTTAAATCACTATTTGTTTCCTTTCTCAGTAAAGCCCCAAAGTAGAGCTCCAAGGGATCTGAGAGAGAAATCAGATCAATTTGAATTTATTGCTCATCAACTCTTTTTTCTTTTTGTGACCCCTCAGGCAGTGGAAATGATCATCATGGACAGTTGTGAGTTGACTTCAATAATAATGACTTTATACAGATTTTCATTAAAATACAGGGAAGTTATAAACATAAAGTAAATTATTTTTTATCTTCATATGGGAGTGTTTCACTTTAGTCACAAAAGTCACATGATATTTACCTAAAGGAGAAAATAATTTTTATTTACATAATTTGTTAGTTATGTTGGCAGCTATGTGGGACAGCATATAAAGTGCCATGCGTGAAGTCAGAAAGACTTCAGTTCAAACGTCACTTGAGATGCTTACTACCTGTGTGATGCTGGGCAACTCAAACCTGTTTGCCTGCATCTTCTCGTATGCAAAATAAGATGAAGAAGGAAATGACTAAGCACTCCAGAGCCTTTGCCAAGAAAACCCCACTGGGGTCACAAAGAGCTGAACACACCTGAAAACAACTGAATAACAATTAGTTGTATTATGAAAGTATCATGACATAGCACATTCCATTGAACAAATAGAATCCAAGATATGGTACAAATTTTGCTGAACTTGTGTTTTTAGGAAGTTTGTGTCAGACCAGGAAAACAGGCTACAAATACAAGTTACAATCTGGAAAGAACAAGTGAATGAGAAAGACAACAACAGTAATAATGTCCACAAAACCTTCCCACAAAATACAAACACCAATAAAATCATAGAAACAGATACTTGGCAAGAATGTGCAGACACAGCTCTTTAACTAAAATTCCACTTACCCTACAGGGGATATATCTAGATCAATAACAGCTAGAGCTGATGTGGCAATAAAGAGATAAAAATATACAGAGAGTTACAATCCTTTCAAGATACCAGTTACAGAAAATTTTCCCCCAAACAATTAGCCCATTCCCATTCTGACTCTACTTAATTAAGACTTATCTTTGTATACTGAAGCATTAATACCAAACAGATTAATCAGTCTGTTATTGCCCATGGCTTGAACAAAACAGTTTCCAATATCTCTTGTTATAAGAACATTTGCAAAACTAAAATTAAAATACTTAGTGTTTGAAATTATTCCATATATACTCCTATTTGAACCAGATCAGCAATTGTAAGATTGATTTTTGTTTTTTACACTGAGAAAATAGTCATTCTCTGGAATCTAAAAAAATTTAAAAAGACAAACTCGTTCAATGTTCCTTTGGGAAAAGGAGAAGAAGAAAATAAACATTTATATATTGCCTACAATGTTCTAGATACTATGCTAAGAACATTTTACAAATATTCCACTTGATCCTCAAAATAGCCTTCAAAGAAAAAAGGCTATTATCACCCCCATTTTACAAATGAGGAAACTGAATTTCTCAGGGTCGAAGAACTCAGTTCTTATTCTTAATAAGGCTTAATATTCTATCCACCAGAATATTCAAGTGGCTTGTGGCAGTGCCCTCTCCCTACCCTTATCGCTGCTGCCTTCCACTAATGAAGTCAGTTAAAGTATAAAACAGAGAGTTATCTGCTCCACAAATGTATTCACCACTGTCATATAGATGATAGCATATATTGCAAAGCAGATTGAAATTTTCTAAAGATGAGAGAGTCTTCCATGTGCTCCTGTTTGGTTTTGGTATTGTGTACAATACCATGTACAATGGCATCAAGCCACAGAATAAGGGAGATGCTCCAAAAAGAGATCAATAATCACCATAAAAAGTTCAGACTAATTATCCACAGAGGGAAAAAAACCAAATAGATGAAAAATACCTAGAAGTCAAAATTTTAATATTACTTTATATAGAACACTTTTATATGTGCATTTGTGTGCGAGAGAAAGATAGAGACAGAGAGGTTTGGAAAAGGGGATGAAGATTGAAAGAACTGGCCAGTTTTCTAAAGGGCTATTAGCCTATTCTCCTATTCAATTGTGAGACTAATGAATAGTCTAATTACAATGTATATCTAAGATATATGCCTGCATACAAACCCATAAATATTGAGGTGTCTATGTATCATGGGTATATACTGCAAATGTACCATTAATTAGGTCTAGAATGATCAAGAAGAGGAAAGCAGACTGAATTGCCTTTTGGAAATTTCAGTTCTAGTCATCAGCCCACATCTCTCTTAAGATCTAATCCTTTTCCTTCCTTAATACTGGTAGTCTTTCAGCATTGCTGCATGCCAGAGCAAAGTGGGGAAGTGCAGTCTCTGAATCCTTGAAGTTGAGGCACTCATTGAAGGCAATGTAGGGGGGAACAAAGAATTACACAAGAAGTTATCAAAGAAGTCTATGATGATAAAAGGCGATGGTTTGAAAACATGGTGATGATAATAAATGAAATAAATAAATAATATTAATAAAACACAGTGTTTATAATGAGCAGTCTGCATGTTTCTTCAGAATCCTCATGAATTCAAGAAAAATTTAGCACATGACCATTAGGCCAAACATTGAAGGAGAACATTGACAAAAGTCACACAGAATAGGCAGGCATGAGGAGGTTCTAATTTATCTTGTTATAAGGAATACCTATATTGCTTAGATCACAGATCAGTTGAAGTATTGGTCTAGTAAATGGCCTCATGTTTAATGCTATTTGGTTTTCTTATAGACCAAAATATTGATGCAATTTTGACATGTTCAAGCCACAGTATATGTGTAGGAATGGGTGGGTGATGGGGAGAGTGGAAGAGATGGATTCTATTGTTTGTACTAGTCCCTTTAAGTGTGCTGGTCACATCCTTAACCTCATTTCTAAGCAGTAAGCAGAATTCAAAATAGTTAGGTACAATTGGTAGTGGAGTAAACGTGACTTTCCCTGAAGGAGAAAAAATAAAAGAATTTTGCCTCAAAAAAAAAAGAAAGAAGGAAAGAAAGATGGAAAGAAAAAAGGAAAGAAAGAAAGAAAGAAAGAAAGAAAGAAAGAAAGAAAGAAAGAAAGAAAGAAAGAAAGAAAGAAAGAAAGAAAGAAAGAAAGAAAGAAAGAAAGAAAGAAAGAAAGAAAGAAAGAAAGGAAGGAAGGAAGGAAGGAAGGAAGGAAGGAAGGAAGGAAGGAAGGAAGGAAGGAAGGAAGGAAGGAAGGAAGGAAGAAAAAAAGAAAGAAAGAAAGAAAGAAAGAAAGAAAGAAAGAAAGAAAGAAAGAAAGAAAGAAAGAAAGAAAGAAAGAAAGAAAGAAAGAAAGAAAGAAAGAAAGAAAGAAAGAAAGAAAGAAAGAAAGAAAGAAAGAAAGAAAGAAAGAAAGAAAGAAAGAAAGAAAGAAAGAAAGAAAGAAAGAAAGAAAGAAAGAAAGAAAGAAAGAAAGAAAGAAATCCCAGAGATATCAAGATAGTTTAGTGGATTGAGAGGCAGACATTCACCTTTATCCTATCAAAGCAACCTGAATGATCTTTTGTCTACCAATACTATTTTGGGCACCTATAGTCAGGAAAGATAAATAAGAATTTGGGGTTCAGAGATAGCAGTGTAGAGTTAAGCAGCTTGGAAGCCACAGAAGTGAGACCCACAAGGGTCTTATAGCTTGGGGGAGGAGATCTAGAGAATTATAGATTAGGAAAATCTCCCTTGGCCCTCCTTCCTTCCCCTGTGTGAAAACACCCAAATAAACCCTTTTTGTTTGGAAAAGATAGCAGTCAGATTGCATTGTGCCACCAGACTGGCCTACAGCCTTATACTACCAGAGAATAGCACTTGACCATCTACCATCTTTAAGGGTCAAATAATTCACATATTTCAATAGGCGAGTCACCATTTATAGAAAAAGAAGCTACAAATCTGGGAAGGTTTGAGCACTGTATTTTAGCATTATAACAACACAGTAGGAAGTAATAGTAAGCAGGTTACATATATGAATATATCCATATTTGTATATGTATGCATATTTATAAATATGTTGTATATAAACATAAATATATGCATGGATTAATATTTATATAGCACCTACTATGTGTGAGGCACCTACTATGTGTGAGATTGTGCTAAATGCTTTATAATATTAATATATTTCAGACTAAAACATACTATATTTTTGTTTTTGTTTAAGATATATTCAACAAAATGATTAATATGGAAAAATATTTTACATGATTACACATTTTAAGTCTTTATCAGAAAAAGAAAAATATATTTGTACCAAAATACTTATAGTCATGCTTCTTGTGTTGGAAAAATTTTGAAAAATGAGGGGATGCCCTTCAATTGGGGAATGGCTGAACAAATTGTGGTATCTGTTGATGATGGAATACTATTGTGCTAAAAGGAATAATGAACTGGAGGAAATCCATGTGAACTGGAAAGACCTCCAGGAACTGATGCAGAGTGAGAGGAGCAGAACCAGGAAAACATTGTACACAGAGACTGATACACTGTGGCACAATAAAATGTAACAGACTTTTCTACTAGTAGCAATGCAGTATTCCATGACAATACCAAGGGATTCATGAGAAAGAATGCTATCCACATTCAGAGAAAACTGTGGGAGTAGAAATGTAGAGAAAAAATAACATAATATCAATCACATGATTCAATGGGAATATGACTGAGGTTTTGGCATTAAATGATCACTCTATTGTAAATATAGATAACATGGAAATTGGTTTCTGATATATAGATAATGATACATAGATAACCTAGTGGAATTGCATGTCAGCTTGGGGAGGGGGAAGGGAAGAAGGGTGGGAAAAATCATGAATCATGTAACCATGAAAAAATATTCTAAATAAATAAATTGGGGAAAATAAAATATTTATCAGATTGTTTAAGATAGGTAGCAGTGTGAGGCATTGTGGGATAGTAGGAAAGAATATGAATTCAATTTTTAATGAATATTTAAAATTGTTTTTATATGTAATTGGAGAAAAATAAAATATTAACTCATTTTATCTTCACAACTCTGTGAAAGAAGTGCTGTTTTTATCTTTATCCTTATCTTCATTTAACACATAAGGAAACTGAGACAAACAGAGGGTTTTATTTGACCAAGGTAACATAGCTAGGTAAGTGACTGAGAACAGATGTGAACAGATGTCTTTTTGACTCCAAGCCTTACACAGTATCTTTTGTACCACCTAACTGACTAGAAAATGCACATTCATTTTATCCTATTAATTTAATTGGCCCAAAAAATTATTTTTTTTGCTAATATGAAGTTAAGAAAAAGTCTTGCTTTGAAAGAAACTAAATACTGGACACTAATCTTGTCAATTTTTAAGGATATGATCTTTAAATAAAAATACTACTGAAAGCATAGACAATATTGACTAATCTCATTGATATTTTGTGAATTTCATTTTAACAGAATGTTTGCCTTTTCATTAATTAGTGCTTCATTGATTCAAATACAGGGGGAAAGTTCAGTTACCTTAATATGTGCAAGTACTAAAAGGGGAAATTATATATAAAATTTCTGTATCATAAATTGTTTGATTCAAAATGGAATGGTCTAAATGTTTTTACTCAAGCCTCATACCTTTAATTTCAATAAAGACTTCACTAAATTGTGAATTTTTCTGTTATTAAACTCTACTAGTGATTACATATTAGAAATAAATCTTGAATTCTTTCATTAAGATGTTAACTGCCAAAGAACAAGATATTTTAGTCTTTGCAAAACTGTATGTTTCAACTTTTCTTAAAATTACAATTATAGCAGAATAGATTTTACCCATTTAATCATATTTGTAGTTCCATGTCTGAAGCATTCAGTCTAATATAAAAGCAATGGCTCATTTTAAATAATTTTACCATGATGTAGTAAATCAATAATAGAAGACAGCAGAAAATAATTCAAATTATCTAACTAACTTAATGTATACAGAGCTATTGTGAAACAACTAGTATTTTTAGTATATTTGAAAAACTCTTAAATCTGCTTTTTTCCCTTTTAAATAAATGATGATTTTATTCTGACTAAATTCTTACAAAATCTAGGGTTTAATCTCTATGCAAGTTTTTCAGTGACAAATGAATTTTATAGTATTTTTCTTGGATTTTTTTAAAACCAATGACAGTGAGCAAAGAATTTTATTTTATATGCATAGAGAAATCAATGGTACATCCACATTCTATTGTCTGTCTTAAAGCAGAGAATCCAATTTGTAGGCTATTGTTCTATTCAAATAACTCACTTAGAACACAACTGCCTCTTACTTATAGAGTAAACATATTATTCACATGCTTCAAAAAATTAACACACTTGCAAATTTGAATTGTAGCCCAGATTTTTGCCAATATTATTATTCTCCTTTACCATTAATATATTCAAAGAATTCTAAGAGTGAAAGGGACCTTAAGCATCATTTTCACTTCTCTCAAGTTCACTTCACATCAAGTTCATTTCTCTCATTTTATAGATAAGGTTTTCCTAAGGTTATGCAATAAGTCCAGTTTGTACAATGTGGAAAGGAAACTAGGCTAACAGTTGGTGGGGGAAGGGGCAACTGGGAGTGGCAGTTGGGTCTTGTGACTAGCACTTCCTTCCTGCCAGGAGTGGCAGTTGGGTCTTGTGACTAGCACTTCCTTCCTGCCTGGCTTGGGTCTTCCTTCTTGGTGTGGGAGGAGAGAGGAGCTTGTTTAGCACAGTCTGGTGTGGTGTGCCTCTTCTTGGTTCAGCCCAAAGATTCAGGCCCAATTACTTCTGAAAGTCAGAACTGTTCTTGTTTGCTTTCTGTCTACTGCTAAGATTCTGAACTAGACTAAGCAGGACTGACATAGAGTGAATGGGAGTGGGAGAAACCCTCCGCCAGCCTCTGGGGCCTGGCTTCAACTCTGAAGCTAAGGAAAAAAACTCCAATCCCAACTGGTTATTAAACTTTATATTATTTGAATTCACAGTCAGATAAGTGGACTATCTTTTCTGGTCATAGAGGGAGCTGAACTTCAGTTCAGTCATTCCAGGACAAACAGTCCTTATTGGACTTCCTCTCAGCAGAGGTCATCTCTCTCCTTTGCTTCACCGAGCAATATTCCCTCTCTCCCCCCAACTCCTCATTACCCCCATACAAACCTCCATTTATCCCCCATATTTCCAATCCCCCCCTTTCTTTTCCCAATAAATATTACAACAATGGGGCAAAAGAAGAAATTAAAAGCAGGTCTTTCCACTTCCAGGGCAGTGCTCTTCCTACATATATCATTAGAAATAAAAAATGAAACATCTGCTTCCACTTTTTCTTTCCCATCCATGTTTCAGTAGGGAATATCAGATTCCTCTTTACTAAATTAGCTAATTTAATTTAGTAAATGGTGATTAGCTAAATCACTTGGAGAGAGATTTAGTTTAACAAAATTTTTAAAAACTGTTTTTTAACATCCTGTACACTAGTATTTAAGCCTATACACTGGTATTGTGCTAGCCACTAAAGGAAATACATTTATATCTATGATGTAATTATTACACTCTAAGAGTCAAACTATAGTGATTTAGGAAAAATACTACTTACAGAAAATGGTTCAAATAAATATGATAATCTAAATGATAAACTAAAAGATAATTAAACTGAATTTTGAACAGTTTATCATTTGAAAATCTTATAATTGAGGATCTATTCATTAAGAAAAGAATTAGAATGAATTTGTCTAAATTACTTCAAAAGATCAAAATGTCATATCATTGTGGTTATTCCATTTACCAGCACTAATCATGTTAGTAGAAGGTTTCTTAAAGTATTATGGACAAAATAAGTTAGTCATGAGGTGCCTGGATTTTTGATGATTAAATTCTCTCAATATATTTAGACTGATCATCTGTGTATTCCAGACCTATGGTCAGTTTCCCAGTCTTTACTCAATGCCTTACCAGCTGGTTAGAATCTTCCAAAGCCAATGCTCTAACTTCTGGCTTTTGAGTATGCAATGATACCTCCATGCTATGACAAGGCATAGTATAGCATTTTAATGGAAGACATCAATTATCTGGTATAAAATACATAATATTGAGAACAGTATCTTCCCTTGGTTCCACTCTCCACTCTTTTAATCTCATTTAATTCTGCATTTCTCCTCCAGAATTCCTATGTTTGCCTCTACTCTTCTTCCACTATGCCTTCTGAAATTTTAATCTATTGGTAAGAAACATCCACATAATTATAGAGCTCTTTTTTTTTTAATTTCCCAACTTCTTGTTTTCCAAGAAATGGGGCTTTCTTCATTATACTGAATCCCTATCTTTCCTTTCCAGAGCCAGATATTCCTTTTCTTAAACTCTTGAACATACTTAATAAGAATAAACAGTAGACACACTTTTCTTCCTCATTGCCACTTTCCAGAGCCCAGCTCTACTATAATCTCTTATTAATTTCTTCTTTTCTAGAAGTCAGTCCCATCTTGTTCACAGAAGGAGGCAGTGTGGGAGAGTAAAAAGTGCATTCACGATCACAAAAAAACTTCCTGATTTTTTTTTCTACCTTTGTAAGCTCAAGGAACATCATGCTTCTATTAAAAATGTATTATTAAAAATTAATCAAGTTCAACCAACAACATGGAAATGGGTTCAAATCAAGAACACTTGTGATACCCAGTGGAATCGCGTGTGGGTTATGGGATAGGTGGGGGGTTGGGGGTGGAGAAAATGATCTTTATCTCCAATGAATAATGCTCAGAAATGACCAAATAAAATAATGTTTAAAAAATTAATCAAGTTCAGTACTGAATATGCTCCATATAATAGTTTTAGGTGTCTAGATTTATAGCAATCAATTATGAAGAATGAAAGGGTAGTACATATTGAAGTTCATATATGTGACTAATATTAACAAGTACTCTACAATATACTAACTGTGCAAGATGCTTTTTAAAGCATCTTTTAAAAAAAAGATCTTTTTAAAGACACCTTCTATTACTGAGCAAATCTGTACCTAGTACTATTTTTTTTCTGAAAAAAGTATGGGTTTAAGTAAAACAGCATTGCAAAAGACAGCTCCATGACAACAATGATACAAATGAAGATATGTTTCCAGGCAGCCAAAATTGGGAATATAAAAGCTAAATTTTTATTAGACTCCTGTATTTTTTAAATAAAAATTTGGAGCTTTATTAAAGTTCATCTTTGACATTCACATGTTAAAGTTCACCTTTGACATGCCTAAAGATAAGCTGTAACAGCAGTTACAGCTAAGCTTGGCTGACACTGATTATACCATAATCAAGTCAGTACTCTCCAATTCTCTCCCAGAGTAACAATCATTATATATTAAATTATAGAATCTCTAGGATAGATAGGATTGTGTTGGACTCCTTGGAGAAGAGGTTTCATTTATCAAACACATGCATCCTAAAAGTCAAATATGAAAGATGATGGAATAGTGGGGAAAAACAGAGTTTGGGTTAAAAGGAAAGGAATATGGACATCATTCACATTGTGTAAGGAAAATGAATTAAAAAACGATAAATCCCTCCTTCTATGAAGTACCTTAATTACTAGACTAAGATCTAGGTAGAGGCAGAAAATTTTAGATGTTTTGACAGTTTTTCTTTAAAAAAAAAAAAACAAAATGAAATATCCACCAAAATAAAGGCCACAGTCTACCTATTAGAAAGAACAAAGTACTAGGAAAATATTAAATGCTAATGTGATTTTTGAAAGGTACAAAGTAGTTTATTAGAACTGATGCTTTAGAGTTCAGGTACCAAATATATAACCCTTTTCTATCCTTACTTTCTTTAACTTTCTTCAATTCCCCATCAACTCTTGCCTGTGCTGTGTTAGTGTCTTCCCAATTATTCGCCATTCTTCAAGCCTCTACTTCCTCCAGTCTATCCTCCACTGACCAGAGCTATTCTCAAACACAGTTCTGATCATGTTATTAGTTTACTTAATAAACTATGGCTCCCTGTTGCCTCTTTTGGATTTTTAAAGTTCTTCACAATATTATTCCAACATAATCTTCCTGCCTCATTATACAATAACCGTTTTCTACCATTTTAGTCTAGTGAAACTGACTTTCTTGCTATTTTGTACACATGGCAGTCATTCTACATTTTTCGTCACATTTTATTGGGAGTCCACCATCCTGGAAAAGTGCTTCTTACTCACCTTTCTTTGCCTAATAGAATCTCATTTTCAATACTTGACTCAAGCATTCTACACAAATTCTTTCCTGATGCTTCAGACCAACCACTAGTACCTTCCCTCTCTAAGTGGGTTTGTATTTCTTCATTCTATGTGCACTCATATATGCACAGATTATCTCCTGTGATGGTACTTAAGATCCTTCTGAACAATTATTTTCCAATTTTTTTATATTCCTGATAATTAATACATTGCCTGGAGCATAGTAGTTAATTAATGTTGCTTACTGATTAATTAACAAAAAAGATAGTCCATTGTGAAGTGACTGTGAAATGGTAGAAGTTGGGATAATTGCTTATATTTTTTTTCTTTTCTCTTTTTTCTCTAAGCTATAGAAATAGTTATATAAAATATAAAATTTAAAATGGCCATTCACAAGGCCAGGTCCTTTTAAGGAAAGAGATATCACTCTATAGTATTAAGCAATCTAAGTAAAGAATCAAGATTTAATTTTGCACCAGGACTGAATTAGGCCTGTCTCTTTGTCTTTGGATTGACTACAAGATATCAAGGGTGGGAAAATTGAAGGTAAAATATTTTTAGGGTGGGGTTTGGTTACAATTCATTATTCAAATTATTGTAGTATAACAAATTTGTTTTTAATTTTATATGAGATATCATCATTTTTACATTATAAAAGTGATTAAATTGGATTAATGATATTTGGATAAAATAAAAATTTAAACAAAATATATTTATTGTATCTTTAAATCAGACATTTAAAAATGATTTTTATCTTGGAATATCAATTTTAGTCATGCTCATTGAATACCTCTGAAACCAAGCAAGGTTTAAGACACCTTCAAAAGAACAGTCTGATAGTCAAAATAGACAGAAAATTTTATAAATGACATTTTTATTCAGACTTGACATTTCATTATACCAAAATCTGGGTATAAAAGGTGTCTGTCTATCATTTTGAATAAAATTTATAAAAATCAAGGGAGTATTTCTAAACAGTCCTATTCCATTGAGGCATTAAAAACCTGCCTATCTGAAGTTTACAAATAGAACTAAATGTCTCAAATGTCCCCATTTCTGATGTTCAGTGACTGTTAAGAGGATAGTATGAATTAACATGTCAGGACTAGTGAGTCTTGAAAAACTATTGCTGAGAAATACTGGTGCTAGTAAAAGCATAAGAATGGAAAAATAGAATAAAAAATCATATTAAGTAGATTCCTAGAATCAGGGACCCAAATGCTCAGGAACTATAAGGAAGCATGATATAGTTGGGATACCTTATTTAAGGGTGGTTTAAACTAATATTGAAAAGCAAAAGTCTTGAGTACAAAGAAAGGCAAGGATTATATAAAGAAGATGCTAACTTGTACAAGTAAGTCATAGGGCCCCAGACTAGATTATTGAAATTTGGCAGAAACAAGATTATAATTGCTAAACTCCAGCTACCAGAAGAGGAACAGTGAGTTTGGAAGAACACAGGATTCTTTTTTTTTTTTTTCAATAAGAAATCATTGAACAGGAGTTAGGTGCCAAAAGTAAGGAGTGATTACAAACATCTAGAGTAGCTTTATTAAGAATAATTTGGAGGGCAGCTAGGACACTCAATGGGTAGAGTTAGATCTACAGATGGGAATTCCTTGGTTCAAATTTGACTTCAGACACTTCCCGCTGTATGATCCTAGGTAAATCACTTAACTCCAACTACCTAACCCTTATTGCTCTTCTGCCTTATAATTGATACTTAATATTGATCCTAAGATGAAGGTAAGAGATTTAAAAAAATAGCTTGTGACTGACTAATCTCATTTCCTTTTAAAAAAATATTTTAAACTATCAGATGAAGGGAATTCAATAGATGCTCTTTATTTAGATTACAGAAAATATGATATAGTATCTCATATAATTATTGTGGAGAAGATAGAAAGATATGGATTAGATCAGCATGCCATTAGATGGATTCAAGACTACATGGATATCCAGATTTAGAGAAAATGTTAATAGTTCAAGTCAGGATGGCAAGAGATATTGCAGGAATATGTCTAGCTCTTTGCTACTTAACATTTTTATCAATGCCTTGGAGGAAGTAAAAGATGTCACACTCATGGACTTTAGTGATGATACAACATGGGGAGGGACAGATAATACAGTGGATGAAATTATCAGGATTCAAAGGGGTCTTCACAAGCTAGAACACTGATCTTAATCCTATAAGATAAATTCAATAGGGATAAAAATAGAGTCTGATCTGGTTTAAAAAATAAATAAATCTGCTCTATCTATAGAAGAAAGAAGAAGAAGATGACTGCTCCTGTGCCTTCCAAAAATCTCATATCAAATGATTGTATGACTAAAGACAGGCAAAATTATCACAAATTTTTAAAAAGGACAAATGATTGGGTTTAGAAAGTACAGTTCAGTAAACTTGGTATCAATTCCTCCAAAATTTAGCTTGTGGGGGCTTAGAACAAAATTGATGAGCATTAAAATCCAGCTTTGCTAAGGATAAATAATGCATTAATAGCCACATTTCCTTTCTCTCATGAAGTTAGTAGACTGAGAGATCACAGGCATTCCTTTGCTTTGGAATATTTACATTTAAGCAAAGCATTTGACAAAGTATCTAGTTATATCCTTCAATGAAATAAACTTAATTTATAAATATTTAAGAAGTAATTACTTTGTGTGGACCACTGTATTTAGGCACTAGGTAGGATATAAAGTTTAGATTAGACATTTTCTCTCCATGCATTTTACAGTATGGTAGTAGGTTGTAAACTGTATTAACCTTGTAACAAGAAAGATGAATGGGAATGATTAAAAGGCCAAGGCAAATTCATAACAATTTGAATAACTATACTCAAAGTCTTGATTAATGAATAGAAGTCAACACTAGAAGAGGTCTCAAGTGGTAAGTTATTGATCTCTGAGCCTTTCAATATTATCCGAAATGACTTTGCTCAAGATGTAAAAATTATTGCAATCAAATGAGTAAAACGTTGAGGGGGTGCAGTGAGAGGAAAGAAAGGGGATCTTTAGTTGGTAATATCTGCATTCCAGAATAAGCTTTTACATATACCAGATTTGTAAACATGGGAAAGCCATTTAATGTCTAAGTGCTCCCAGGTAACCTATTAATTATAGAAGTGTTAAACCAGTTGCAGATAAAATGGTAGACAAAGATTATAAACTGGAATTTCCTTACAACAATTATCAAATTCAAGAACCACTTCCAAGTGTCTACTAGCAGATATGAAAATGTAATTGGAAAATGTTTAACAGAAAAAAATGCAACACAACTTAGATAAAGTAATTTATGGTTTTCTAAGTTAATATGAAACTGGCAGGTATTCATTTCAATTTATGTCTGTCATACTACCTTAACAGTAATGAAATCCTAGATTTAGAGTTTCTTCCACCTGTCTCTGCTACCCTCATCCAAACCCTGAAACTAAAATGAATTTAATAATGATATAATCAACTTCAGAAATATAGAATGAGAAATATTTGATTTAGCACTAGTTTAATGTTAAAGATCTAAGATTTTTAGTCAATATAAGCCAATGGTATGATACTGATGCTAAAAGAAAACAAAACAAAAAGAAAGCTAATATACATTTATATACTAATATAACATACATAATATACATATAAAACTACATTAATTAAACCACATTTTTTCAAATGAAGACAACATGGTATTATAGAAAATGAACTGGATTTAGAATCAGAGAATAAAGAGTTGAAATACCAAATCTGCTCCTTAACATCTATGTGAACTTAGGTGGTTTATCTTAACTTAGAACTCAATCTTCTCATCTATAAAATAAGGAGATAGAATAAGGTTCTTTTTAAATGTCCCTTTGCCCTTAAGATCCTAAGAAAATTTATAATGCTATTGTATTCTTTGGTTCCACATTGGAATTGTTAAATTCAAATTGGAGTAAGAGAATGAATGATCTATAAGCTATATCGTGTGCTGTGTCTTAAAATTTCAACTGAATCAAAAACAAAAAGACTTTGGATGTTATGAGAGCTTGCTTCATGGTTTTGTGGGTTTGTGCTAGAAAATAAAGTACTCAATATCTATAACTCTTAGAAGAAATTTGACATTAAAATTAAACGGAGGCAACATAATGAAGAATTTTCTAACATCTGGAGGGATAACACACATACACACACACACACACACACACACACACACACAAATAGACTAGGCAACCTTTTTTATCTCCTGGAAGTGTGTAAAGATATCTTGAATAATCATCTATACAGTTTGTTGCAGAGAGGAATTATATATAGTATAGAATGACAGCTAGAATCTTTTCTAAATGTAAAACCATATTTGTTATTTTATGGAAGGGATTAAACTGGATAAATTCTATAGTAATCATGTTCAGATCAGATTAAATTTAAGCACATGACCAATTATTGTCTCTATGTCTCTGTAACTATTTTTATTGCTTGATGTGATTATAAACTAAAGAATGATGACTAATTACCAGTAAAATTACAGAGAGGAAAGAAAAGGGGGAGAATGATAGAGAATAATGGCTATTGTCAAAGTTGAAGGGTAAATAAGATCTAGACTTAAATTCAAGATTGGGTTTTTGCCCAAAATCAGGGGCAGAGATTAAGTTAATGTATATAATCAATGTAAATTACAATTAAAGTGAGATATTAGGAAAGTGTATTTAAGTGGCATTTGAAGTAGAAAATGAAATGTAAAATAATGAATATTACTTATATAAATAGAAACATTTTAAATTACTATTCTGTAAAATTCAATAGAAGGTCATGACAGGAAATGGAGAAAGTATGAAGTATTTGTGAAATTATTGTTTTACTGTTTTTTTTTTGTTTGTTTGTTTTTGGTGTTGAGACAAATGATCTCTGTGGTACAGGAATATTATTGGAAGAAAATTCCATTAACCAGTGTAGATTTACAGTGGTACAAATTATGTCTTCAAGTTGTCAAAATCCTAGAGAGGTTAACTGAGTTGCCCAGGGTCACACATTTAGGCACAATGCAGAAGAGGGCTTTGAACCCTGTTTTTTTCTTACCTTAAGGCCAGCTCTGTACCCATTTATACCATGCTGCCTCTCATTTTGACCTGTATAGAGATAATCTCAGGATTTCCACATCTATTTCCATTCAAACTATTTTAATAATAATTTATAAAAAAATTAAGGCTGCCAAAAGATTTTTCTTCATGACTCTGTCAATTAAAGCAGTATTTTCCACCCTTTAGACACATGGAAAATATGTTTCTGAGAAATTACAAGTAACTTAACCAAGGTTACACAGCTAGTAAGCATCTGAATCAGCAACTGAACTCATGTGCTCTGAATTTATGATTAGTGTTCTATTCCACTATTCCAGGGATTATTTTATTTTTTATTATAAATATTACTAGTTACCCTCATTCAAAAAGCATTAAATATCATCTTATGTGCAAAACATTCAGCATTGTATTATGAAAAATACAAACCTAAATGTGATACTTTCTCTCATCTTTGCTAGTTTATAGCCAAAAAGGGGAGGGAAGAGAGAGAAACAAGTATAATATAAGGCAATTATGTAATAAGTAACATATGGAAGTTGCTATAATTTGCTCATATCCTTCTATTGAAAGAACAACACATTTGTTAAGTATGCTAAACACATTAATTAATTTTAGTTCATCAAAATGAGATCATGCAATTGCTTCTTTTAAGAAATTGTATAATATTCTCATTTAATCTAATAGTTTTCTTTTAACTTGTCCTTGTGTTGAAAATGCAACATTTTTACAGAGCACAATTTGTGGAGAAATGAGAGCATGTCCTCAAGAACTTGAGACATTTCATGGCAGAGAAAATAGACATATTTTGTTAAGTGCCAAGGAACAGAGAGAACTAGGAGTAATTTGTAGAATTTCTAAGGAATCAAATCTAAGGTTATTGAAAGGAAAAGTTTTCTAACAATTAAAACCATCCCAATATACTTACCCAAAATATAATGGGCTACCTTAGTGTAGTATCTTTCACCAGAAGTGTTGTAGGCAGGGGATGGGTGATCATTGGGGATCCTGTAGATTATAATACCAAATTTTGCACTTTTATTACAGGAAAGTATTCCAGGGTTTAACAAGTCATGAACTTTTAGGTTGTCTTAGAAAAGTATTATATTCAAGAATATGTTAAATCTCTGGTTCTTAACTTGGGGTCCATTAGGTCCCCACTATGCCCATGGCTGAATTTCAAGATATTAGTGAACTAATCTAGGAAATAAATCACTTTTTTCCTTCATTAAGCCATAACTGAAATTTAACATTTATTTTAGTGATGAATATGGACAAAAATATTATTATGAGAAGTGCCCATAGGCTTCAAAAGATTGCCAAAGGGTACCATGACACAAAAATAAGGTCAAGATCTGCTGCCTACAATGAAGAATGTATGCCCTTAGTAATTTACTTCCATGTTACTGAAGGCCCTTCGGCAATATTACAGCAATGCAATTTAAATTGTGATAACATTATTGAACACTCTTCAAAACTTAGTCCCAGAAACTTATTTAATGCCTAAGGTCACTTTCTTCATATTCATTTTTAAGATTGTTGGTTTTCCCCCCGTAAGGTACATCTATGCTTTGATAATTTCAACTATCTTCTTTTCAGAAAGAAGTTGTGAAATGTCACCCTTGACTGATATATACGCATACACATTTATAGAAATAATTCTGTAATAGTAAAAACTATGCCTCTAGCTTCATTTACCTTGACACAGACAAGCACAAAGTTTATTTCTTTTCATAAATAAACATAATTATCTTTTTTAGCTCTACTTCAGTGTTTACACTTTTATGGTCCATCTTTCTTTCAGTTTTTGACATTACTTTGATCTACTGTCAAGCTGAAAAGAGTTAACAATCAAACTGGGGGCTAAATAGCACTTTTTAAACATAATGTTAACATAAACATAATGTTAGCACAAATGTAGTTTCAGAGAAGAGGAATGAATCTGGAAAATGTGGTTACTGAAGAACTAGGTATATTAGTCTAAGGGGATAGAAAGTGCTTATATGTCATGAGGAAGACTGTATACATACACACTAAGTGTCTGAAGAAAATGTTTATAGTGCTACCAGGTGTAAATTAGCACAGTAAAAATCGTCTATTGAAGCAGAGAAGAAGCTGTGGAGGAGTGGCTGAGGGAGAGTGAAATCATCCATGATCTACAGAAGGAAATGAGCTTTTGAAAGAAGTAGGTTAGAAATGCACTGAGAAAATGGCATGCACAGAGATCAGAACGAGCAGATTGTGTGCAGTGGACAGCAGATAGATTGGTGCCTCTGAAGCTGAGGGTCCATGCAGAGGAGTAAATGGGGAATGAGGCTGGTGAGAAGCAGATGGTAAAAGGCCTAGAATTCTGGGTGACTGAATTTAGATATGATAAGGAGGCAAAAAAAGAACCACTCTACACCTATGGTGATTTAGATTACATTGAATTCATTGCTCCTAGAAATAATGTGACCCACTGGTTATACTAAAGATGCTTTCTTAAATGAGCAATAAGACTCTCACATTTAAAAATCATTTATATGGACACTTTTTCCCAGTGATATGTCTAACCTTTCAAATTATATATGAATATGATTGTCTGCTAGAAGTGAAACCCATGAATTTTTTCATAAGGAAATTTTTTTGCTCTGAAACATTATTGGGTAATGTTCCAAAAAAGTAATTACAGGCTAGTTAGTAAATGTATACTGAGACTTGAGTGTGCCAGATAGGAACAGATGTATGTTTGCCACTGCTGATTAATCAGCTAAGGCACAGACCAATTGCTTGACAATATTGGATAGGGACTCCATTAGAGACAGAATCTGTATCCCAGTGATTAAACAATCTGCCCCCACTGCTTTCATTTCAGTTTTTCCTCACTATATTTGTATGTCTGTGTATATTTCTTTGAGTTTTATTTTCAGTTTATTGGACTGTCAGAAAGGGCTGCTTACCCATCTAAAACATTCTTTTTTTTTTCCCCATGACTGAGTTGCTAGAGATTATAAAAGATTTCAGGGCTTAGAAATAAAACCCAACTCCATGTCCTTTTCTTGTAACTAGAACAGCGATTTCCTTTATTAAAACTATTGATGAATTTTGAATAAGATGAAGTGAAATGGTTCTATTTAGGGAAATGTCTTCAGAAAAGGAGAATAGTACTTTATCAATTGATGATCTAAAGTTATATGTTGATGCTACCTCCCTTCCACAATAATAAAAAAACAAGCATAAGTTTCAATGATTTGATCAGTATTTTGATTAATATCAAATTTGATAATCTGATCAAATATCCAAGTGTTCCAATTTCTAGAAACTATTGACTGTCATCTATTATATTACAAATTGCTTACTAATAAGATATGGCTAGAAGCATTGGTCTCCATTTAAAAGGAACAACACATACAATAAAGCTGAATAACATAAATTGTCTTTGGATGTCAAATTTCAGTAATCATGGTCTTAGATTCTATACATAGCTACTACTTGTTGACTTGTCATTTTAGAGCTTAAGTCTTTTGTGTCTGTTGCATTATGATCTAATTCACTTCAGCTTCTCATAGTTAAAGCACTCTGGCCTTTTTGTCTTTCATTGACCATGATCTCTTATGACCTCTGACTACATGTCCTGATTAACCTGGCATTATCATCAGGTACTCACTCATTCCTCTTCAAACACCAAAACTAAATGTTTGTGCTAAAAAGTAGCCAGATTCCCAAGCTGAGCCTGCCCCCCAAGGCAATCAAAACTATTCCAAACATATTTTTTAAATGATCTTGAGACAGTTAAGAAGCAGCAGATAATCTCAAAAGAAGAGGAAAGGTATTCAAAATATATCTAGCTACACAGACACTAAAGCCAATCCTCAAGATTGTTTCTTAAAAATTCTTGTAATTATTCTTCCTCTTACTCCCTTCTTTCTGAATATTCCAAGACAATGAAGTTACAGAGCTGAATATAGAGTTAAGGATCTGTTGTTGTTGTTAGCAGTGTTTAGCTAAATATGGATCTGAGTGAATGTTATGGCACAGAATTCTTTCTGGATTTCCTTGAGTGCTGTAAGTTCTGTATAGTCAGTAAAAGCTAAAGAGCTTAATTAAACTGCTCTGAATGCACAGTTGTTTGTTTTGTAGCACATCTATGTCAAACATAGAGACTTACCATGTAGAAAATAACCTCATATGGATTGTGAAGCAGAGGAAACTTAATTAATAAAGTAAAGGGCATTGATAAGTCTTCAAAAAGTTAATTATGTTCTGTTAAGACAGCATTACCTCAAGTAATGCCATACCCAAACAATGTAAACACTACTAAGTTTTAGAATACCGTAATAACTCCATATTTTCCTTTTGGCATAACATTTAATAACCAATCAACAAAAGAACAGGTCCTCTACCTGAATTGCCTTAAAAAGTTGAAACCAGAAAGGATGGTATTCTGACAAATAACTTTGAAAGATTGGTAGATTAGGCTTCAAGTGATCTTTCCCCTCAGTATCCTGGATAAAGTAGCACAGAGACAGACCAAAAACACTCTGGGACTGGCATGGAAATATGTGGGAACGTATTTTTATTTTTTTTCCTGAGCTACTTCATGTAAACAGTTTACTTAAAGAATAGAAGCAAAAGATCTTAAAGAGACATATCCTTTTCTACATTTACTGTCCATTCCACTCTCAAAGTTAGGCTGCTCTTATGTGATTTTCTGTCCCTTATACAACTTCTTTCTCTACTCTTTCAGAATTCTTCTTCACTCTTCCCTTTTACAAATCATCACTACCAATAAGCCTAAGTTTCAGCAGTGCACTGTGCTACTAAATTAATTAATTATACATGTAGGTTTTGTCTGCAGAGAACACAATGAAGAGTAAGTCCTATTTCAAAGAACTGTAATGACAGAACTATAGAAATAGATGAACACAAAAGAAGAACCTAATTATTTGACAGAACAGTACTAAGTGTTTTGGGGATTGAGAAAAGGGAGAAATAACATCTTGCAAAGAGGATCATGGAAGCTACAGAATTTAAAATGACCCTAGAATAGGTAGGATTTTGGCAGGCACAGATAGGTCAGAAGAATAGGGCATTCAAGTTAAAAGAATAGCCAAAGGAAAGTGGAAGGCATTTTTGTAATAAAAGGGAGTATTTCAATTTACTTCAAATAAAAATTATGTGTAGCTTAGGAATAAGCCTAGAAAGGTAGATTAAGTTTATATTGTAGAAGTGTTGTGTAATTTTGAACCACAAGAATGCAACTTGGAGTAACTGAGTCACCAAGCCAAGAAATAGATTTATTGTTAGATGGCCAGTCCTACAACAAAGCCAGACTTCTGGTCAAGACCATAAGACCCTGAGCACTGTGAGAGACCTTCCTATATACCCCAAAGAATATCACAACCTATATATCAGTACAGAAATAATTCAGGACAGTGATAAAAATAGAGTTATGGATTGGCTGAAATAATCAGGAGATTCTTCTTATTGTTAGAATAAATCACTTGATAGTGACTTAAAAGTCACTTGTTGGAAAAAAGCAGGGAGCTGAGAAGCCTGGAGTAGTGATGCAAATGGGCAAGGAGGTAGCAGTGAAGTCTAGAATAGTGATGCAAAGGAAAAGAGTGGTGGTGTTGCGTGGTACCAAGCTTCAGACCCCAAGTCAGGCCTAATGATATATATTATATCACAAGTTCCTGATATAGCACAACTTTGAAGGGTGAAACTGACACTAAGACCTATGCTAAAGCAGTTATTTACTTAATTTAAAGCCTTAATACTTTATACTGGAATAATCACAAAAAGCCTTCTAAAATTTTGACATACTATCTTAGAATTACAATTATGATTATCTAAAGACTACTGGTAACATTAAAATCTAATCCTCATATAAAGGGGTAGGGGATTTTTCTCTCACAGAAGGATTTGAATTCTACACTGAGGTAGTTGAACTTGATTTAATAGTAAATTGAAGGATATACTAAATTTTTATTATTAACAATAATGGCATAATGACAAAATGATTTAAGGTTTTTAAAGTACTTTCCCAGTAACTGTCCTGTGAGATTGTTTAAATATTATTTCTTTGTAAAGGTAAGTAAAATGGAGCTCAGAGAAGGTAATTAACCTCATCACAGTTGCCTAGCTTCTTTGTGGCTGAGCTTGAATCAGGTCTTTTGATTACCAGTCCAAGGTTTATTCTGTGAAACCACAAATGAAATGATTAAAGTTGTGCTTTAGAAAACATAATCTAGCAGTTGTATTGGAAATGGTTTGGAGGGGTAAAAATTGAAACAGGAAAGTTAAAGACCTATTGTGATAGTTCAGACAAAAGTAAATGCAAATGAAAGAAAGGAATAACTCTGTAAGCATTTGACAATATGTAACTGGAGCTCAGGAAAAAGAACAGGGCTGGTATATAGTTAGGAGACTAATATACACAGATGGATAATAGAAAGAGAAAGACAGTTATGATTGTACAACAAGAGACTATAGACAGAGAAAAGAGGGTTGGAAAGAGATCCTTAGAGAATGTAATGTTTAGAACAAGTGAGAAGATGAAGGACTAAGTAGACAGGTAAGAGGGGAATGAAGTGGACTAATCATTACAGAAATCATAGAGGGGAGAGATGTTAGCGACAAAGAACTAGAAATTGAAGGAATTTTCATCAATGGCTGAAAAAGTTCTATATGATTATAAGGGAATACTGATAGCCATAAGAAATGAAGAATAAGATAATAACAAAAAACCTAGGAGGACATATTCAAAGTGAAATGAGCAAAAGCAGGAGAATATTGTACACAGTAATAGCCATAAATATAGGATGATGAACTGCGAATGACAAAATATCATAAGCAATGCAAGGATCTAGCACAACTTCAAGGGACTCATGATGAAAAAGACTATTCATTGTATAAAAGTTAAAATTAAATCCCAATAATAAAAATATTATATTTTAAGAGATTTATTAATAATCATTAAAAATCAAGGAATAAAGAAGATACAAAATAATGACCATGTGCCCATAGCTGATCAGGCAGTTCAAACACCTGCCTTACCACCACCAAGCTTGGGACCAGAAGCAAAGAAGAGGTGAGACCTTCCATGTCCCCACCTAATGTGCCCTATCTACAGGAAGTACATGACAGGAGGTCAGTGGGCTCCTGGGAAATGTATTTTTTTTTAGGGTAACAGATTTTCAATTATACAATTGCCATAGGAGGAACTCATGGAGTATGAATACATATTGAAGCATACTATTTTTCATTTTATTTCGTCCATGAATTTTTCTCTAATGTGAGTTTTCTCTAATGTGAGTAATGTGTGTGTGTGTGTGTGTGTGTGTGTGTCACAGGCAATTTTAAGGAAAATAAATTAAAGCTCTCTCTATAGTTAGGCAAAAATGCTTTAAATCACTGTTAATTGGAAAAAAATGCAAATTAAACAGCTCTAAGAGTATTGTGCTTTATAAAATGATGAGCAGGAGAACTTCTGGAAAACTTGAAAAGATTTACTTGAACTGAAGTGGAGTGAAATAAGCAGAACCAGGATAACATTGTACATAGTGACAGGAATACTATACAATGAACAACTGTGAATGACCTAGCTATTCTCAGCAATAGAATGATCCAAAATAACCCCAAAGAACTCATGATAAAATTACCATCTGCTTCTATAGAGTCTGAATCTAGATTAAAACAAACTTTTTTGTCACTTTCCTTCTTAATTTTTTTCCTGTTCAAGTTTCCTTCTACAAAAGGATTAGCATGGGGAAATGTTTTACATAATTGCATGTGTAAATTTTATATGACTTCAAAATGTATAGGTCAAAAAACAATCATAGAGACAATCACTAATTCCATTGAAGAGAATGAGAATGAGGAGAAAATATATAAAAATTTTATGGGATATAGCCAAAGTAGTACTCAGGGGAAGATTTATATCCCTGAGTGCTTATATCAATGAAATATAAAAAAGCAGATCAATGAATTGGGTATGCAACTAAAAAAATGGAAAAAAGAACAAATTAAAAATCCCCAATTAAAAAAATTGAAAGTCATAAAAATCAAAGGGCAAATTAATCAAACTGAAAGTAAAAGGACTATTGAACTAATAAATAAGACTAGGATCTGGTTCTGTAAAGAAAAAACAACAAATATAATAGAATATTGGAAATTTGATTTAAAAAAAAGAAAAAAGAAAATCAAATTGCCAGTATTAAATAAAATTAAAAGGGTGATTTTACATTTAATGGAGAGGAAATTAAAACAATCATTAGGAGCTATTATGACCAATTATATGATAATAAGGCTGACAATCTAAGAGGAATGGATTGTTTACAAAAATATAAATTGTCTAGAATGACAAAAGAGGAAATAGAATACTTAGATAATCCCATTTTAGAAAAAGAAATAGATTGAGCCATCTATGAACCCCCTGAGGAAAAAATCCCAAGGGCCAGAAGAATTCACAAATGAATTCTATCCAACATTTAATCCCAATACTATAAAAACTATTTAGCAAAATAAGTAAAAAAGTAGTACTACCAATTTTTTTTAATGACACAAATATGGTGATGATACCTTAGACAGGAAAACCAATAACAAAGAAATAAAATCACAGACCAATTTCTTAATGAACATTGGTGTAAAAATCTTAAATAAAACACTAGCAAAGAGAGTAAAGCAATATATCATGAGGATTATTCACTATTACCAGGTGGGATTTATATCAGAAATGCAAGGCTGGTTTAATATTAGGAAAACCATCTACATAATTGACCACATCAATAATCAAACTAACAAGTCACATGATTATCTCAATAGATGCTGAAAAGGCATTTGACAAAATATAACACCCATTCCTATTGAAAAAAATGTGAAAACATTGGGAATAAAAGGGCCTTTACTTAAAATAAAAAGTAGTATTTCATTAAAACTATTAGCAAGATCACCTGTAATTGGGATAAATTAGAATCCTTTCCAATAAGATCAGGAATAAAGCATAGATGCCCATTATCACTACTATTACTTATCAATGTACTAGAAATGTAGGAATTATATGAACACAATTACAAAACATTTATCACACAAATAAAATTAGATCTAAACAATTAGTAACCATACATTGCTTATAGGTAGGCTGAGTTAATATAATAAAAATTACAATACTATATAAATTATTTTACTTATTCAGTGCCATGAAAATGAAATTACCAAAAACTTTTTTATAGAACAAGAAAAATAATAACAAAGTTCATTTGGAAAACAAATTGTAAAGAATATCAAGGGAATTAAGGGGGAAGAAATGTAAAGGCTGTTGGTCTATAGATTCTAATTATTAAATTTTACTAAAGCAAATAATTATCAAAATAATCTTATACTCCCTAAGAAATAGAAGGGTGGATCAATGGTATAGACTGGTGATAAATGACCTCAGCCACATAGAAGAGCTTGATAAACCCAAAGATCCCAGCTATTTGTCACTATTGACAAAAACTGCTAGGAAAATTGAGAAACAGTAGGGCAAAAATTAGTTTTAGATCAATATTTCACACCTTTTACCAAGATAATGTCAAAATGGGTATATGATTTAAACAAAAAGAGTGATATTGTGAATAAATTAGGGGAACATAGAATAGTTTATATGTCAGATCTATGGAGAAGGGAAGAATATATGATCAAACAAGAGTTATAGAACATTACAACAAAATGAATAATTTTGATTATATTAAATTTAAAAAGGTTTGGTACCAATGCAACCAAAATTAGAAGTGAAACAACAAACTGGGGGAAATTTTTACAACAAGTTTATCTGACAAAAGTCTCATTTCTCAAATATATAAAGAATATATATGAGTCTAATTCATGAGAATCCAAATCATTCTTCAATTAATAAATGGTCAAAGGATATGAATAGGCAGTTTTTAGATAATGAAATCAAAGGCATCAATAATCATATGAAAAATGTTTTAAATTCCTACTCATTAGAGAAATGCAAATAAATAACTCTAAGGTACAACCTCATACCTCTCTGATTTGGCCAATATGATAGTAAATAAAAATGATAAATGTTGGAGGGGATGTGACAAAATTGGGACACTAATACATTGCTGGTTGAGTTGTAACTGATCCAACCATTCTTTAGGGTAATTAGAAATTATGCCCAAAGATCTGTAAAAGGATACATACCTGTTGATTCAGTAATACTACTAAGGGGCTTGTATCACAAAGAGATTTTTAAAAATGGGAAAGGACCTGTTTGTAAAAAAAAAAAAACAAAAAAAAAACATAGCTGTTCTTTTGTGATGGCAAAGTATTGGAAACTAAAGGGATATCCCTCAATTGGGGAATGGAAGAACAAATTATGGCAAATGATGGTGATGGAATACTATTGTGCCATAAGGAATAATGAACAGGATGATTTCAGAAAGAGCTGGAATGACTTAAGTAAACTGATACAGAGTGAAATAAGCAGAACTAGGAGATCATTATACACAGTATTCAATATTGTGGAATAATCAAATATAATCGACTTTGCTACTAACAGCAATTAAATGATCCAGAACAGTTCTGAGGACTTATTATATTGAATGCTATACACCTACCGAGAAAAAAAAGTGGTTGGAGTAGAAAAGCTGATGAAAACATATGATGTATCACTTGTTGATTTGGGTATATGAGTTGAGGTTTTGGTTCTATAAGATTATTTGCTTAAAAATGAATAATATGGATATATGTTTTGCATAATACATGTAAAACCCATATTGAATTTTTTATCAGCTGTGGGAGGGGAGAGAGAAGAAGAGAGGGAGACAATATGAATCATATGACTTTGGAAAATTTATTTGGAATTTTTTTATTAAAATAAAAATTTTATAAAAGGAAAAAAATAAATTCTATATGATAATGCCTACCATCCCAGGAGATGAGGCAAGGGAGGAAGATAATTTGAGATTCAAAGCTATTTTTAAAGTCTTGGATACTGTTTTTACATATAATTGGGGGGAAATTAAATAAAATTAAACAGGAAAAATTGCATTGACAAAAAATAAAAATAAACATTTTTAAAAAGGAGGGTGGAGAAACATGGTCATCAATGACAAATGGTATGAAGAGACAAAAAGATCAGAACTAAGAACATTGTTGAATTTTTAAAGTAAGGTGATTGGTCATCTTAGAATTAAAAGTTAAATGATATAAATCTGTAAACAATGAATGGTTAATCATGATAAGGAAGTGGAGACATAATGTTGAGTACCACATATAATAATTTGATGGTGAATGCAAGGAGAAAAATAGGAAAATACCAAGAAATGAGGAAGAACTAGGATTAAATAAAGTTATTGGATTTTTTGGAGGATGAATGGGATGAGAGATAGGATAAAACAGTATTGTAGGCAGAGAGAAAAGAAATCATGAATGAAAAGGGAAAAAAAATTACATGTGCAGTCATGTAAAACATTGCCATGATACCAACATGAGAAGTATGGATCTAAGTCCAATACAGGTGAGAGGGAGGAAATGGTATAGAGTTGGAGGGGACAGAGAGGAGAGGAGAAACATTTAAAATTCATATGTGGTATCTTAACACTTTGGCTTTTAGATTTAGTTCCTTGTAAAAAGTACTTTGGTAAAACTTTATACACATTCCAGGTACAATAAGCTCATTCCAATACAGCCCCTAGAAGACAACTCATGTTTCTTTCTATTTTGCAATAGAAACACAAATAGTGAGTCCTTAAGACAGTTAGATATTAGATAAGGGACAGAGTTATTGTTAAGGGGAGGATCAAAACAATTTTGGGGATAGGAAGGATAGAATGGTATCCTTCTGGAATTAGATTAAATTGTTCTATCTCTCCCTTATAGAACAATGTCAGGGAGCCTAGGGCTGAGCAAGGATTTAATGGAAACTCTGTGTTTGCTCCTGATACCCATTAATTGGATTCTATTTATTTATATACATATATTCCTCTCCAGTAGATCATAATTCTTTGTAGGCAAGGACTGTATCTTCACTCTTGTGTCTTTCCTGGAATCTAGTATATATTAGTAAATGAAAAACTTCTAGATAAAAAGGAGTTATGTAGAACCAACTTTTTTTTAAATTTTGCTCCATTGTTTTGGTATTAGGCTTTCATAGCCTTCTGAGTAGGTAAACACTATAAGTGAAATGACTTCTTTTTTTCATGATGTCATAATTTACTTTTTATTGTGGATACTTTTAGTCCATTATGATTTTACTATATCTGCAAAGTATCTCTTAGTGGGATAGTAGACTGTTTGAATGGAAACATCATATCTATATTCATCTTATGAATATGCTTATTTAAAAAAGGATACTTTTCCTTTACCCTATAGTCCTAGGAATTCATAATAGTGGAACACTACCAAAAAGTATGAACATGGGTGGGAACAAAAAGACAAATAAAAAAACCCTGATGTATCCCCTTTAATGGCAATAATTTGCTTGTGAAGTTCTGCATCTACAGAGGGCAGAGGAGAAGTAAGGAAGCTGTTATAAGTTGTGTAAAATTTAAAATTAATGTGCAATGATAAAAATATATTTTTAAGATTTATTAATGACCACTAGAAATAAAGGAATAAAGGGAATACAAAAAAAAAAAACACATGTTCATGGTTGAGCAGCCATTTTCAAAAACCCACTTTGCCACCACCATGCTTGCTGTCATCATGTCCAAGAGGGTGGGACCCTCCACGTCCCCACCTAATATTCCCTGTCTACAGAAAGTATGTAAGGACAGGAAGTCAGTGGGCTCCTGGGAAATGTTTTTTTTTAGGGTATCAGATTTTCAATTATACATTCCCCCTGATGATCAATCTGGGGGGGGGCTAGTCTCCCCAAGTTGATCACTTAACATAATCAACTTTTAAATTACAGTAATCTGGGGATAAGAGGGAAAAGAACAAACCCATGATTGCTAGGTGCATTGACAAAAAGCCAGGTAAGGGACAGTCCTCTTTGGCATAAGAGTATACATACAAAACAAATGCATTCAACCCCATACAGTTCAAATCACTACATCCCAAAGTTCACTCTGGATCTTCTGGTGTGGTCTGTGAAGGCATCTTCATGGTGCCTTCTCCAAACAGTTTACTTTCTGGATTCGGAAAGGTAGCATGTTTCTTAACCTAAAATTACTCTAAAAAAGAATTTAAACTTTGCATTTTAGAATAATAATACATTCCCCTGAAGAGTGTGTTGAAAAACACAGGGATCTCTTAAGGATGCATGGCTGAGTTATGAGGCATATTAATCAACTGGCAAGAGAAATCAAAAACATCAAAAAAATCCAAATAAAAGATAAAAGAACTTCTGGCTGAAATATAGACCATCAAAGTCTTATGTGAAAAAATTCTAAGTAAAGGAAAATAAACCTATAACAGGTCCTTGAATCAGGGTCAAATTAAAGTGATTTCTGTCCCACAAGTCTGTAGGAAAAAATGTTGTAATATTTAACTTACCCATTTGCAACCAAGATTACAGGAAGTTGCATACTCTAAGAGAGTAAAAAAGGACTAGATTTTTGTGTGATAGGGAAGTGTCACTCCCAGGTCCAATTTTACATTCACTCTCAGGGATTGGGAGAGCCAAGATGATAGCCAAACTTCAGTACTTGTCTGTGAGTATTTCATAAAAAATGTGGATACAAGGCATCCTGCATCTTAAGATATGTCAAGTGCCACAATCTTAAGTCTCACACTAGGTACAATTCCTTTTGTATTGGCATAGAAATTCATCTGCCCTACCTGGATTGGTTTGTACCTTTTTTACCTTATGCTCCTTTGTTGCACTGTGCATATTCTCATCAAATCCATTGGGATTGGTTGGTCTCCTTGACTTTGTGCTTCTTGGCATTGTATAATGGCTCTTTTGTTCCCTTCCCCTGGAATCAGACACAATCATTAATAATAGTCCCATAATATTTATCAATAAATTGCAGGTTTCAATAGCCTAAAACTTTTATAGCAAACATATTTTTTAACTTAGATTACTGCAAAATAAAAAAAAATTTAAGAAAATCTCAATACTGGTAATGTGCTTCAAATACAAAAAGGAGAGAAAAAATAAAACTAAAATAGTATATTGCAGAGCTTCTGAGTAAACATGGCAGCTGTTGAGATGCAAGATTCTTCCTCTCCTCAACACCCACCAATATAGACTACTGCCAAAGATTTAAAAAAAAAAAAACAATTCATGAGAACAAAAGGACTCTATAGTAGGGCGCAACATTGAAGGTATGTGGGATTCGGGCATTTCCACACTATAAGGGGATGAAAAAGCTTCCACCAAAACTGTGAGCTGATCTACCCTCTCCTACCCCACATACAGAGCCAGAGTCAGAGCAAGCATGTGCCCATATCAGTGAAGGAGGTGAAGATCAATGAAGAGACTTTCATAAAAGAATGGAGTCTGAAAAGGCTTAAAATTTTCACTTCCCAGACTCTTTAAAGTGCCTTTCTCTATCCGTTCAGATTCTTTTTGTCAGAACTCTGGTATTTCCCATAGTGAGGGAGAATATGATTTTTAGGAATCACAAACTGGATGAATCTTAGAGACTGGGCAGTCCCAAATGGCAAAAGGTTGTAGGGAGATGAATTTCTCCCCTGAATCTCAGGCAAGATAATCGAAAGGATCAGTACACCCATGAATGGTAGAAAACATCCTAAAACTGGAAGCTGTTTGAAATAGGCAAGGTATTGCTCTGTCATAGAGAATGCCATGCTTGCAAATTTCTACTTCCTGTTTGGAAGAGTAATTTCCTTCCCCTTCCCCCCTGAAGTAAAATCCTAGGGATCAGTTTGATTCCCCTGCCACGTAGACAGGTATACCCCAGTTTTTACCAGCTGCCCTTAGAGGGGCTCCAAGGACTCCTAGCTTCTTGGCAGCAGCAGTCAGAAGCTCAACAGACTCAACAGCAGTTGGGGCTGAGGCTAGGGCAGGATCAAGCAGTATCAGCAGTATGAGCAATGCCACAGGTAGCAGCGAGGAACTGAGGAACACGGGCTCAAGCTAGAGAAGCAGCTTATCTCTTCTTCACCAAGAGTCCCACACCTAAGTCCCTCAAACTAAAACAGCCAGACCAGTAGGGAGGGCGACAGGGCAAAAAGCAACTCCAAAACATGGAAATGGGTTCGAATCAAGGACACATGTGATACCCAGTGGAATCAGGCGTTGGCAATGGGAGAGGTGGGAGAGGGGGGAGGAAAAGAAAATGATCTTTGTTTCCAATGAATAATGTTTAAAATTGACCAAATAAAAATAATGTTAAAAAAAAAAGAACGATGCAATAGCACACTAAGAAGAGGTGGAAAGCAAAGTCCAAAAAACTAGTAGACCATTGTGGTTGGACTGTATAGTTTCTGATGGGGAATAGTATACAATGAGGCTAAACTTATTCTATTTTGTTGCTATTGCATTGATTTTTTTTTAAATTAAGAAGTATTGTCATTTTATTATATTTGCATGGCCAAACTATGAGCAATTAATCTCCCTCCAATTATTTAGCTCTGACCTAATTTCTGTAACAAGTGTTTTGTATTTTTATTCATATAATTCTTCTGTATATCTTGGTAGGTGTACTCCAAAATATTTTGTGTTTTGTATTTTTTCCAATCTTTATCTTCTGTCTTAGAATTGATACTAAGTATGGGTTCCAAGGTGGAAGAGCAGTAAGTGCTAGACAGTTGGGGTTGTGATTTGCTCAGGATTTGAGGCTAGATTCAAGCCCAGGACCTCTTTTCTTCAACTCTGGCACTCTATCCACTGAGCCACATAACTGCCTCTGATACTTTCTGTATTAAATGAATAATAATAAATGTAATTTCATTATCTATTAAAAAAAAGCAGCTCCAAAAAGAATTCGGAGTTCTCCTGGAGTTTTTGAGGATGGGTGGGTAGGTGGGGTGGGCAAAGAGTCTTGGTAGGAGGAATGTGGCTTAAAAAAAATTTATCTAGGCTATCTTAAAAAAATCGAGCAGTTCTTCTCTGACTAGTGGTTGCCATCAATGTAAAAATTAAAATTAATGTCAATAACAAAAACATTATATTTTAAAGATTTATTAGTTATCATTAGAAATAAAGGAATAAAAGGAGTACAAAATTTAAAAAATAAAACACATGCCCATGGCTGATCAGCCATTTTTTTTAAACCCTTACCTTTCGTCTTAGAGTCAATACTTTGTATTGTATCCAAGGCTGAAGAGTAGTAAGGGGCTAGGCAATGGGGGTTAAGTGACTTGCCCAGGTTTACATAGCTAGGAAGTGTCTGAGGTCAGATTTGAATCCAGGACCTCCTATCTCTAGGCTTGACTCTGATCAGTCATTTTCAAAAGCCCACTTTACCACCACCATGCTTGCTATTATCACGGCCAAGGGGGTGGGACCCTCCATGTTCCCACCTAATATTCCCTGTCTACAGAAAGTACATAAGGACAGGAAGTCAGGGTACTCTCAGGAAATGTAGTTCTTTTTTAGGGTAACAGATTTTCAATTGTACAGTTGTCAAGCTAGACCATAGGCATTAGTGGATGGATCAAGACTTGAGTAAACCATGAAAGAGGCTGGAACTCAAAGGTAAAGAGATATTGAAAAGATATTCAAGATCCAAAAAATAGAACCAAGACAGAAGTTGAAACAGAACCAAGCCCTAAGCAAGTAGTCAAAAGCAAGGGAATATGGAGTAGTTGGGGTTCTGTTGCTGCGCAATGTTTCACCACAAATGAAGCATGAGACTGCTAGGTGCTGCAATGGAGACAGTTCCTGGAATCAGGAAGACCTGTTTTCAAATCCCACTTCAGTGTTCTTATTAACTATGGTGTCCCTGGACAAGGCATTTAACCTCCATTGTTCTCTGTAAAATGTGGATAATAATAGTACCTACTTTCCATGGCTGTTATGAGGATCAAATTAAATAATAATTGTAAAATACTTAGCACAATACCTGGCACATAGTAGCACCATATTGTTGTTTTTGCTCAGTTGTTTCCATCTTGTCAACTCTTTGTGACCCTGCTTTGAGTTTTCTTCGAAAAGCTACTGGAGTGGTTTGCCCTTTCTGTCTCTGGCTCATCTTACAGAGGAAATTGAGGCTAAGAGGGCTAAGAGACTTGCCCAAGATCATATGGCTAGTTAGTATCTCTAGCCATATTTCAGCTGAGGAAGATGAGTCCAGCACTCTCTCCACTGAGTCACTTAGATGCCCTAATCACTATATGTATATTAGCTACTGTGACTGTTATTAATGAAAACTATTATAGAAAGGTCATTCTTCCACATTTAGAGGTTGGGCTTGAAGCTAATATATTGGGGTTCTTTTTCATTGCAAGAACCAAATTTTGCATTCCATTCACATTTCTGATACCAGAGACTTGACTTCTGTTTTCTTGCATGTAGTGATTCTCCCCTTAAGTCAGACACACACAGAACACGAAGATCACCAGAGGTACGGGACTCAACCTGAAAACCTCTACATCCCCTGGGAGGGAAAATAGCTAACTAAATGTAGACCCACTTTATTATAAGCTGCTTAAGGACAGGGATTTCGTTAATCAAAACACAGTAAATTCTGAGCCATCAAGTATAGTGTACTGCACCTTGTGGGCACTAGATAGATGCTTGTTGATGATAATGATGATGAAAATCAGGCTCATCATTTATTTAAATTCAAGTTGATTACCTTTCTTAGCCTACTCATGTTATGAAATCTTTTTAGTACACCCTCAATAAACCTGACATGCAGTTACATTTCCCATTCAGAATGAATTAAAACGATGGTGAGCTGAATAGCAACAATTGACTTTTTTTTTTTGCTTTGAAGGATATCATAATAAAGTTGCCTGACTGAATCAAACTTTTTCCTCCAAATGATTTTCCCTAATTTTAGTTATTTTCTTTCTATTTTTACTCCTGTAAGATGTAGCAACTATTTCCTGGTCCATGGGGAACAGTAATCAAAGTCAAAATTATAAGCAGTGTTCTCTTGGGATGCTTTAAAAACTGAAATGTATGAAAAAAAAATTTCTGTTAGTGCACTTCTTGTGAATTTGTACTACAAAAACTAAAAGTCATGTCCTATTTGCAAAGGAAGGCTTAGTTAAAGATCAGCCATTTGTTGTGTGAATATCTGGGGTAGTGTGGAGTATATAGTTTTAGCCTTATGTACGGTAAAATAATATTTTTAAATGAGTATTTGTTGAAAATATTTTTAAATGTCTCTCTGAATTCAATCTAACCTGCTTTTCTTTTAAATGAATAACTTGGAAATCTCACTGATAGCCTTAATTTAAAATCAGCCCAGGCATTCACTTATATGGGGTTAAATAAAAGGTCATTTATCAACAATTAAGTAATAGGCAGCATCTTGCTCATATTCTACCAAGAAGGGTAAAGTGATCAGTCTATGCCATTGCCAAGGTCTTTACCAAAGTCAAATACCATGCTCCTTTTGGTACAAAAATAACACAACATATAAACAAAAAATATACACATAATCATTCTTAAGCAACCTTGGATGCACTCCCAAACTAATGTATACTTAACTATTTCACATATGTTGGTTGTCCCCAAAGGTTGTAATGCAGTTTTAAGTTTAGGGAGCTGAAATCTGCACTGAGAATTTTGGGACACTGAATTTATGATTGAACTATTTGAGAAAGCTATCTTCATTTGATGCCTCTACTTCCTCTTTCCTAACTCTTCTACTCTCTACTGTCTGGCTTCAGATATTATCATTGAAGCCAAACTCCTCTCTCCAAACTTACCAATTGTCTTTCAAATGCCAGGTCTAATAGTCATTTCTCAATTTTCACCCTTGGAGACATTGTGTGTCAAACTTCTTTTTGATACCATTTTCTCTAGGTTTCAGTGACACTATTCTATTCTGGTTTATTTATCACACCACTCCTCCGTCTCCTTTTCTGAATCATCATCAAGGTCTCGACCACTAATAGTGAGTGTCCATCAAAACACTCTTCTGGGTCATTAACTATTCTCTCTCTATGCTCTCTTGACTGGTGATATTGTTAATATTCACACATTCAGTAATCATCTCCAGGCTGATGATCAAAACTATTTACCTAGTCATTTCTTCTCTCTGATTTCCAGTCTCACATCTCCAACTTCTATTAAACAATTCAAATTGTATGTTTCATAGATATCTTAAATTTAACATGTCCAAAACTGAATTTATTCTTTTCTCCAAAACCTTTCCTTTTTTCTTAACTTTCTTGTTACTTTCATGCATGTCACCATCCTTCCATTTACTCAGGTCCCAACTTCTATGTCATCATGAATTCCTCTCTCTCTCTGTCTCTGTCTTTCTGTCTCTGTCTGTCTGTCCTTCTGTCTCTGTCTCTGTCTTTCTTGTCTCTGTCTCTGTCTGTCTCTCTCTCTGACTGTCTCTCTGTCTCTGACCTTCTCTGTCTCTCTGTCTCTGTCTCTGTCCTTCTCTACCTCTGTCCTTCTCTGTCTCTGTCTCTGTCTTTGTCTCTCTGTCTCTCTCTGTCTCTCTGTCTCTCTCTGTCTCTGTCTCTGTCTCACTCTGTCTCTGTCTCTCCCTCTCTCCTCTCTCTCTCTCTCTCTCTCTCTCTCTCTCTCTCTCTCTCTCTCTCTCTCTCTCTCTCTCTCTCTCTCTCTCTCTCTCTCTCTCTCTCTCTCTCTCTCTCTCCTCTGTTTCTCTTCCAGGAGACAATCTGTTAACAAGGCTTATTGACTTTTTTCCTTTGATATTCTTCTATACATCCCTTTCTTTCATCTAATACTGACACTACCTTATTACAATCAATCAATAAACAATCAAGACATTTATTAAATGCCTACTATTTGCCAGGAAATAAGTGCTGATATAGGTTTCCATCTATTACTTAACTATTTATGGATGGTATCTTGGACACATCTCTCCTTACTCTAGGCCATTCTCTATTCAACATTCAAAATAATATTCCTAAAGCAGAGGTCTGACCATGTCTCTTCTCACTCTAGTGAATAAATTCCAGTGCCTGGGAAATTGCTAGGTCTAGATTATAATTAATGCATTTTAAATGTCTTCAAAACCATATACCCTCAGAAGTTGACCAACAATGTGATACTTGGCAAGCCACATAGCATCTTTAAGACTTATTGAAAGTGTTGAAATTTATTGCCCCTAATGTTCCTTCTAGTTCTAGCTATAAGATCCTATGATCTATATAGCAAGGAACACAACATCATTGAAGAAATTGCCCTAAAAAAGCAAATTAAGGGAACCATAATGCCTGCCCTTGATATTTTTAGAAAGGAAGCTTTCATTTTTTTAATGAAGCACAACATCAGTAGCATTATATGTAAACTCCTTTAATTTGGATTTCCCTACCATTAAAAGGAAAGTACCATGTAAACCAGGAGTATCTTTAAAAGTAAAATGTGGCACATAAATAATATCCTCTCTCAAACATGAAAAGATGTACAAAAGCTTATGAAATATTTTAAAAGTATTTTTCATGCTCTGAGAATTATCAAGATCACATATATTAATAATTTGATCTTTCTATGGAGAATATTTTCTTTAAAAAGTGATATTATTGATAAAAGCTCAGCAAAATGAATAAAAGGTAAATCTATGAGAACCATAATATTTCACATTTAAATAGCACTATAATGTCATAAAACAGCTCTCTCATTGGGATCATCAGATTTTATAGATAAATGAAGAAACTTGCCTATGTTAAAAAAAAATAGTTGTCAGGATCACATATTAATAGCTGGAGGGCACTACAGAAAGTTTCATAATTTGTCCCTCAAAATCAACTTTTGCTTTACTCAATAAAAATTCAACTTTAATTAAAAAACAAATTTACTTTGAAATAAATTATTCCTCATGTTGACTCTGTGTGTGCATATATGTGTGTATGTGTGTGTGTGTACATTAGTTTCTAATCTTCATTTAGTCTTTATAACCACACTCCATGGTCAACAACCTATCAGTGAGACTGGAGAAAAGGTTTCATTTTAGACATGAATTAGCTCTTTCAGTCTAATCAATAAGAGGGAATGTTTTGTCTGTTCTGGGAGAAAAAATTCAATATATTAATGGATTAATGAGGGTTTGTGGAGAGCCATCATGATCATGTAGAAAACAGAAAGGGTGACTAAGGGTCAGGCAACTGTCTTAAATAGCATTTTTCAGCCTTACTTACTTGACAAGTTGCTTAACTTCTCTGGTCTTTATTTTTTCTTGTCTCAAAAATGAGATATCTAAGATCCTTCCAGCTCCAAGTTGCTAAGCTTTAAAACCTTTTTTTTCACTTGAAGTTCTATGATCCTCTGAACTTGAAATAAAGATTGGTGTTCAAATTATCATGTCAGATGTACAATTCTTGTAAAGGCAAAAGGATACTTAGAGTGAAGTCACAGCTTTGAAAAGTGAGCCCCATGCTTTAATAACACTATCTCCTTTCCTTTTCCTTGTATTGTTACTTATAAATTTGTAGCGCACCAAACGTTGAAAGATATAGTATTTTTTTGTGACAGGCAAGAGAAAGTATTGGTCCTCACCTGCAACAACTTATATGGAAGTGTTTATAAATTTTTCCTTTTTTTTAAAATTAATTTGGGGAGGAAAAAATCCTATAGAAAGAAGGGGGCATATAGAAACACATGAAATGTAGAAACAGTTTGACATTTTGAGGTTAAATTGAAAAGAAATCTTCTTGCAATGATCACTTCTGATGCCTTTGGAAGATTTTCAATCCCTGAAAATAAGCATTCTCTCTTTTTTGGGGGTCTGTAATAGTTTGCAGCGCTGTGTTACTCAGAATTAGATGACTGCTGTCACTAAGGCATAATTTGGCCATGTGATATCTGGTTATTTTCTTTTTTTAAATTTGATCTCATTTTACCAATTAAACAAATTGTGTAATTTTTAAGTTTCCTACATCTTGAAAAGAATTTTGGATCTTGCATTCTGTGCCTCCTTCCATTCCCTTACCTCCCCCAGATGATAAGCAATCTGACATAAATTTTACATGTTCAGTCACTTAAAACATTTTTCCATTTTAATCCTTTTGTCAAAAACTCAAACAAAAAATTAAGAAAAAGAAAAAAATTGCTTTGATATGGATTCAGACTCAATCAGTTCTTTTTCTGAAAGCAGGTAGCATTTGTTTTATCATGAATCTTTTGGAATTGTGTTGCTGAGAATAGCTAAGTTATTTAGAGTTCATCACAGGATATTGCTGCCATTATGTACAGTGTTCTCCTGTTTCTACTTATTTCACTCTGCTTCAATTCATTTAGGTTTTCTGAGGTTTTTATGTTCTTCTGCTAATCATTTATTTTAGCACAATAGTATTCCATTGCAGTTATATACTGTAACTCGCTCAACCATTCCCCAGTTGTTGGGTGTCCCTTCACTTTCCAATTCTTTTCTCCCACAAAAAGAGTTGCTTTAAACTTTTTCTATGTATAGGTCCTCCCATATTTTTAAATCTTTTGGGGATTACACACCTAGTTAATGGTATTGCTGGGTCAAATGATATGGGAATGTTTTTATAGCCCTTTTGGCATTGGTCCAAATGGTATTCCAGAATGGTTAAGCATGTACACAACTCCCTCAACAGTGCACTGGTATCTCAATATTCCTACATTGCCAAAAGTAATAAATGTTGGAGGGAATGTGGCAAAACTGGGACACCGGTGCATTGCTGATGGAGTTGTGAATTGATCGAACGATTCTGGAAGGCAATTTGGCACTATACCCAAAGCATGCTAAAAGACTGCCTGCCCTTAGATCTAGCCATAGCACTGCTGGGTTTGTATCCCAAAGAGATAATAAGAAAAAAAAAACATGTATACAAAAATATTTTTAGCCTTGCTTTTTGTGGTAGCAAAAAATTAGAAAATGAACTGGAGGAATTCCATGTGAACTGGAACAACCTCCAGGAACTGATGAAGAGGGAAATGATCAGAACCAGGAGAACATTGTATACAGAGACTGAGACACTGTGGTGCAATCGAATGTAACGAACTTCTCTACTAGCAGCAATGCAATGATCCAGGACAATTCTGAGGGACTTGTGAGAAAGATGCTATCCACATCCAGAGAAAGAACTGTGGGAGCAGAAACACAGAATAAAAACAAATGCTTGATTACATGGGTCAATGGGGATATGATTGGGGATGTAGACTCTAAACAATCACCCTAGTGCAATTATCAATAACATGGAAATAGATCTGGATCAATGACACATGTAAAACCCAGTGGAACTGCTCTTTGGCTATGGGAGAGGGGTGGGCATGAATCAAGTAATCATGGGAAAATATTAATTAATTAATTAATTAAACTTTAAAAACATATTCCTACATTCCCTCTAAATTTTATCATTTCCCTTTTCTGTCATGATAGCCAATTGATAGTTGTGAGGTAATACCTCAGATATCTTAATTTACATTTCTCTAATAGTGATCGAGAGCATTTTCTCATGTGACTATGTAGATCTTTATTCCTTTTTCTGAGAATTACCTGTTCATCTGTTCATATCCTTTTGCCATTTATCAATTGAGTAATTACTTGTATTCTTATATATTCAACTCATTTATATATTTAAGAAATGAGGCTTTTATGGGAGAGAAATGTAAATTCCTCACCATTATGATTATTGTATCTTACTCTCCATACTATTTCCTCTCCCCCCCATTTATCCTTTACTTTTTCCTTTCATTATGCCCAACCTCAAAAGTGTTCAGCTTCAGACCACCATATCCTCCAGTGTGCCCTCTTTGCTATCAGCCCCACCCTTTCTCTTATCCCCTTTTCCTCCTACTTTCCTCTAGGGCAAGGTAGATTTTTATATTCAAATAATTATGTATTTTCTTCCCTCTTTGAGCCAATTCTGATGAGAGTAAAGTTGAAATGCCCTTCTCCCCACTTCCTCTATCTTCCCTGTAATATAAAAATCTTTCATGACTCTTTTTTGTATAATCTAGCAGAAGATATATCTTCCTTCTTATTGCCCAATGCATTCCTTTTTCTCAGGCCTTGATTTTATTTTTTTAAGATATCATCTCCTCATATTTAAGTCACATCCTTGTCTTCTGTCTATGTATACTCCTAAATGCCTAATTATGAAAAAGTTCTTAGGAGTTACAAGAACCATCTTCCTATGTGTGTATGTAAACAGTTTAATCTTATTGAATGTCTTTTGATTTCTCTATGGAGTCTTGAATTTGAGTGTCAGATTTTCCATTCACTTCAGGCCTTTTCATTAGGAATATTTGAAAGTCTTTTATTTTATTGAATACATATTTTCCCCCCAAATGACTGGGTCAGTTTTGCTGAATTGATTGAGGTCCTAGCTCCTTTCCCCTATGGAATACTGTATGCAACTTAGAACCTGCCAAAACTTATATTATTCTGACTGTGGCCCCACAATGTTTGAATTATTTCTTTTTGGCTGTTTGCAAGATTTTCTCCTTGACCAGGGTAGTTCTAAAATATGGTTATAATGGGAGTTATCCTCATAGTATCTCTTTTAGAAGGTGATCTATAGGATTCTTTCAATTTTTATTTTATTTTCTATTTCCAGAATATCAGGGCAATTTTCTTTGATAATGTCTTAAAAGATGAGGTCTAAGCCTTTTTGTTTTATCATGACTTTCAGGTAATCTAATAAATCTTAGCTTAACTCTCCTGGATTTTTTTTTCAGGTCCATTGTTTTTTTCAGATGAGATATATCATTTTTTCTATTTGTTTTATCCTATTGATTTTGCTTGATTGCTTCTTGATCTCTCACTTGTCCAATTCTTATTTTTAAGAAATGAATTTCTTCAGTTAACTTTTGTACCTCCCTTTACATATGGTGAATTCTACCTTTTAAGAAGGTCTTCTCTTTAATTAATTTTTGTAAATCTCTTTCTATTTGTCCAATTCTGCTATTTTTTAAAGTTCTTTTCAGTGGATCTTTTTGCTTCTTTTACCAACTGACCTATTCCATTAAGGTATTAAATTTTTTCAGTATTTTTGTACCTCCTTTACCAAGTTTTTGTCTCTTTTTTCATGATTTTCATAATTAGTCTCATTTATTTTCCAATTTTTTTCTTCTAACTTTCTTATTTGATTTTTAAAATTCTTTTTGTCTACCTCTAGGAAATCTTTTGGGGCTTGAGACCAAGTCATATTTTTCTTATAGGTTTTGGTTGCATCGATAATGACTCTGTTATCTTCTTCCAAGTTTGTGTTTTGGTCTTTCTTGTCTCAAAAATAATTTTCTATGTTGAATTTATTTTTGTTTTTTTTTGGCCATTTTCTAGCCTTTTTAATTCTTGTTTAATCTTTTAAAAATCTGTTCAAGTTGGGCTGTTTCTGTGGTGAAGGGAACATTGTTCTAAACTTCAGGTTCTTTGTGCAATCTAGTTCTGCACATCTATAAGTTTCCATGTCTTCCAAGGTGGTATGATCTAAGGACAGATGTACTTAATATGCTACTAGCCTGTGCTCTGTGAGTCACTATAAGCACTCTTTTCCATCTTGAAAGTGTGACCAAGGTCCCTTGCTTCTCTGTGATTGCAAATGTTCCTTCTCACCCTAAGCCTGGGACCCAGAACTGTAACCTGGATCTGTATATGGACAGTGCAAGAGTCTTGTACCCACAGCCAGCAAAGGGACCTCTATATCTTTATATGTAATGTCCTTCCCAGCAATTATCCCACAACCCTTACTATCTATGACTGAGAGCTCAGGAAGCTTTTGCCCATGAGGCTTGTGGCCAAGATGGGGCTTGGCTTGGTTTGCTCTTTTGTGTAATAGATCTTTTATGCCAACCTTTTTGTTGTTTAGAGCTAAAAAAATTATTTCACCTCATCTTTCTGTGTGTGCTACGCTACTGTAGAATTCATTTTGATGCATCATATCATAGTTGTTTGGAGGGTAATTTGGTAGAGATTAGTTGAAATGTGTATTTTCTCCAATATTTGGTTACTTTCAAACAAAATAACTTAATACTGAGGCTTGTTATTATTTCATTCTTTCTTACTGAAAATGGGAGTTATATTTAAAGGTTTATCTCTTCACATCAAAAACAAAAAAGGGAAAGAAAATGTTGACTTCTCTCTCCTCCCTGAGAGTAATTCTATTTTCACTCTATCAAAGGAAAATGTTATCTTCAATATATTTTCTATATGAAATACACAGGGCCAGATGCTTCAAATGTTCATAATTATGAGGGATATGGAAGAGTAAGCTTCTTCCTACTGTGTTTCATTTAAATGCAGAAGCTAGGAGGAGGGAAGCCCTTTGGGTAAATTAGCACAAGGAGGATTTAGCTAAAGTGAATTAACTATGACACAGTCCCCTAACACATCCATTTGATGATCTTGCAAGTCTTATTCTTGGTTACCTAGGATTCTTCGCCTGCATAGGTATGACATAGGATTCATTAAAAGATTAAATGACTTCTCTTGAGTAAAAATTATCTAATGAAGCTATGATTAAATAGAAAGCACACTTCTCTCTCTCTCTCTCTGTCTCTCTGTCTCTCTCTCTCTCTCTCTCTCTCTCTCTCTCTCTCTCTCTCTCTCTCTCTCCTCTCCTCTTCTCTTGTCTTTCTCTTTCCTGCTCCCTTCCCTTGTCCTCCCTCAATATCTCATTGTCTCTCATTTTGTGCTACCCTTCCCCATCTCTCTACAGCTCTTTTCTTTCTCCTCTCTCACTGATGCAAATCATAAGGTAAACATCTGAAAGCATAGATGACCGGGTAGGGAGCTGTGGCTGAAGAAACAGAGAATACAATTTCTGAATCTACTGTGTCTAGCTGACAGTATATATTGATGGAAAGTTCTCTTTACAATCAATTAATAAATTGTGATTCTAGTTCTAACTCAACTTTTGAATAATTCTAGTCATTTTGGCCAAGAAATTTAGCTCCATTACTGTCCTCATTTACTAATTGAATACTTTTTTAAAAGGACCTTATAAATGCATAAGAACATTGAATAGGGAAAAGATGCCATTTGCCATATCTTTATAATTCATGTCATCAATCAGCCTTCTCACTTTATTGGGCAATTTAGTATTTTAGATATGGAAATAAGGATCTTTGCAACTGTGGAAGGAATTGGAGGTCATACAAAATAATGTTTGCCATGTTTTCTCCTATACTAAAACTAGTTGATCTACTATTGACTCACCAACCTGTACTTTTGCCCTTTAGAAAGTGAAATGAGAATCTGAACAAAGATTTGGGGGGAAATGAGGTAAGAAGGATCTAAAAGAGAATAAAATTCATTTAGAAACATTTCTGCTCTCTCAGAAATTGAACAACATTAGAATTTCAGATGTGAACAACAGTTTCAGTGTCTTGAAGATTTCATAGTTCCAATTTTTTTTACCTGATCACCAGGCCTGGTCTTCACCAGCTAAAGCTGAGTTGGTCTCATATTACCTAGGTAGAGGCCAAAGTGCTTTGAGCTAGATAAACTAAGAAAAAAGACAGAAAATCTTGAAGATGAGTAAAGTGCCTCAATTATCAGAGCTTAGTGCTCAATACTGGGGTTTAATTATAATATTTCAAAGTGAATTTGGCTTACCTTAAGAAAGAGCTGAACTTTACTAGAAGGTAATTTTGAAATTGAAAAATTATCAACTTATATTTTTAGTTTCAAGTAAAAGTGATGACTATGAAGATGTTCCAAGAGAAAACATAGGAACTAAGAATAAGGAAATAGAAATAATAGATTACTAAAATCCTTCCCTTCAAATTATGAGGATAGAATATGTTGTCATTATGTTCACTTGTTAGATCCCAGGCAGTAATGGTTGTTTTTTTATATATAAATTAAAAAAAACTTCTTTACCTAAAACTTAATAAATATTTTAAAGAAATTCATACTTTCCATAGTTTTTTTTTCTCCCCCCCTCTTATAGTTTATAAAAGTTATTTTAGTTGGTAAAATTGGACCAAAATTACTGTTAAATTCAGCACCAGTGTGAGGGAGGAGGGAAAAATTAAATGGAAATGAAGGAACTAAAATATAATTCTTTTTAAAATTAAGAGAGATGAAAAACTCAACTTTCCTAGATACAACTGTGTTTAAAACATGAACAGTATTAGAGAAATAAAATAAAAGAGATTACATTTACCCACAAACTGGAGTGGAAAAATTTATTAAACTCTATCCTTAAATGTGTATCAAAACTCATAAATAAGTAGACACATCTATAAATTACAGAACCATGATTTTAGTCTTCAAAGGGACTTCTTCAAAGTTCAGCTTCCCACTAATTTTACTTTATCAGAAATGAATTGTCTTCTTCAAAGTTATACAGATAGTATATGCACAAAGATGAGATTTAAGAATTAAAGTTTCTTTCTCCAAAACCAGTGCTTTCTACATCTTCTATGCTACATAGATAGGGGATATCATTAATTATTAGACCAATGAAATACTAATAAATATTACTGACATTTACAAAGCACTTTAAGGTTTGCAAAACACTTTAATCTCATTGGTTCTTCTCAAAAAATCCAGTGAAGTGCTCCAGCTATATTATCCCCTTTCTACAGAGCAGGAAACTGAAACTGAGAGAAAATAACTAGCATGAGACAAATTTTGAACCAATGTCTTGACTCCCAGAAATCTATATAATTTATCAAATGAAATAAGAGTAGTGTCTAAACTTTCTCTGCCTTTCAAAGTCTTATATGATTTGGCCACATTCTATCTAATCAACCTTAGTTCCCATAATTTTTCAACTTAAACTTAGGTATAGTAAATGGACTTTCTTGTATAGAACAAAAGAGTCATATTGGACAGTAACATATTCTAATCAAGTATATCCTCATTCTATTCTATTTATGCTCATTCCTCTCCTCCTGATTGAATTTATTTTGCTACCTTCATCTCAAATATCTTTCCCTTTCTTTGACCATAAAAATTGTGTTTATCTCAAAAAATTAAATTCCTACATTGTTCATTAAAACTTCAGTGAATGTTTCAAATGGATTTAAGCTTCCTAGTCCTTTGGAATCTGAACTACCTAATCTTTTTTCTCATAATAATAATTTATCATATTACATTATTCAAGAATTGTTTTTATCTATATTTAACCTAGTATAGAACTGGAAATACTCACTCAATAAATTCTTCTTGGATGAGTGAATAGATAAGATCGCAATAGAGGAGGATGACTGGTTTGAAAAAAGTGAATAGATGAAAAAGGAATTGAGGGAAGAAAGGTTCAATAGGGAAGGAGAGCCAATGAATTAGTGAAACTAAAGAACAGGATGCTTGTATTTATGCAGCATCCAAGCACCTTGGTAGAGACCATTTAAAATTTAATTCTAATATGAAATATGCTTATCTCTCAAATATAGCTTTATTAGTCCTTTTCTTCAAAATATTGTTCATTTCACTAAATATATCCCAACTACATATAAAAAATTTACATTCTTTTAAAAATTTTTTGAGTTCCCAAATCTCTCTCTGTCACCTGCCTCTGCCCTCTCCTTGAAAAGATAACCAATTTGATATTGATTAAAAATTTCATATAATACAAAGATTTCCACAAAAACCATGTTAAAAAAAGAAAAGAGAGATAAGCAAAAATAAAAATACAGAAAATAAAATAGCGTGCTTCAGTTTGCATTTAGGCTTTATCAGTCCTCTGGAGGTGGACAGCATTTTTTATCATGGATCCTTTGGCATTCTCTTGGATCATTTCCTTGATCAAAGTATCTAAGTTTTTCACAGTTGGTCATCATTACAGTATTTGTATTAACTTGTACAATGTTCTCTTGGTTCTCACTTCATTTTGCATGACTCCATATAAAACCTCTTGGGTTTTTCTTAAACCATCCTGCTCATCATTTCTTGTAGCACAATAGTTGTCCATCATAATCACATACTACTTGTTCAGCCCTTCCCCAACTGATATGCATCCCTTTGATTTCCAGTTCTTCACCATAACAAAAAGATCAATGTCTTCTGATGGACATCTGTGGGATGAAATAAAGTGACCACCCAACCAAATTATAATTACAAACCTGGAGTCAGAGGGTGGATAGTAGAAGATCCAGTCTTTTATTCTTCTTCATGAGTATAGGGGGCATGCCCTAATGGCAATGCCTGAAGCATATACAAGCATTTGATAAATTCCTGACACAAGACCCCTATTCCCTCTGTCTGATACCCCTTGATCTGTGGGCCAAACTTATAATGTAGGCACAAAAGTCTACCCAATCAGAAACCAATAAGTTACACAGCATGAGCCTCATCAGATCTTTCAGCAGAGGAGGGGAAAGTTACAGAGAGATAGCCATGTTCTTCAGGAGGGACTCCTCTGGCTCCTAAAGGTCAGAGGACATTAGGAGGTAGTTTAGCCAAATGGTTTGCTTTCTTGAGATAAGCATCCTCTCAACTCACTGGGCCTGATACAATAACAAAGATACCCTTGAAGTCTTATTTTGAAACCCTAAGCAGACTCCCATTCCCTAATGGAGTCTTAGTTGGAGGTCCCTCCTGAGAAGAACAAATTAATTCTTTTCTCTCCACACAGGCAGAAAGTAACTGCCTAAGAAATGTATAGCTTTTAAGTTAATAGACCTTTTTACTATGTCTTGTAACCATGAAGTCTCTTGGGGGTCCCAAAATTATATCTTCAGCAAAAATATGTACAAATCACATTTTCATTAGTCAATTATATTTTTTTAAAAAATTATCTAGCTTGAAATTACCTTTATATATTAAGCTATAATTCCTATAAATGTATAAATGATATAGTATAGATTTCATTATATTTTATGTTTTTCCCATCTTGTACACTATGGTCTAGCCCTAGTCAAACTTACTCTTTGTTCCTCACTCATAAGATTCTAGTTTTCTATTCTGTGCATTTCCACTGACATTTCCCCATGTTTAGAAGTCATTCTTTCCACATAGCCTCTTTATAGGATTCCCCATTCCCTTATCTTAGCACCTTATCTCAGCAATGTTCTATGAGAATTTTTTCATGATACCCTTAAGTGCTAATGGCCTCTCTTCCTAAATGACTGGATTTATATTGTAGTCATTAAATATTTATATAAATTTCATTTTCTCCAACAGAGTCCTCTTCTTGAGACAGGGACTATTTCATTAGTTTTGTACAAAGCCTACTACAGTTCCTGTAACAAAGTAGGTACTTAATAAATAAATGCTTAGTGATTAATGTTCATGTACTCTAAATCATTTTAATATATAGTATTAATTATGACATTTAACATAAGGCTAAAGACTTTCAGCTAACAATCATCAACTCCATAAAAACTAGACATTTGATGAATTGTGAGATTACCATAACTTTTGCTATGAATAAACATGGAGTTGATATTTGTATTTCAAGTATTTTAATGTTTTTCTACTGTTTTTCATTTGTTTCCTCTAGAATCCAACTTTCCCTTCACTGATTAATAGTTTATGCCCTCTTATTTAATCCTTGGAATCATTTCCTTGTTAAAGAAACAATAAAAATATTCCTGTTCCTACTCTAACTATCCCAGCTTTTTTTTCTTGGAGAAAGGAAGAGAAATGAATTGTCCCTTCTCTGTACTGCCCTTAATAAAAACTAATGAATAAATTCTCATAAAGGTGATGAATATAAAGCTGAAGTTAGAAGTTTGGCCTCAATAAGTATTAGAATAAAGTCTATGTGGATTTTTTAATGAATGTACTACGTATTAGAAGGATTTTCATAAAACAAGCAAAATTATACATTCTGAATTATATTTGACAAAGAATTTTCATGTTCTGCTTTCTGTCCAAATGGTAAATACAGAAGAATACTTCTTTCAGAGTGGACATTATCTTCAACAATATAAGTCACAAATCTTGTAGTCACAATCTAACTGATATCCTTTGGCCATCTCTGTGTCAATGAGCTACTCTACCACTCTACCACTAGGCTGCTTCTTAGAAGACAGACATATTATTCCATTGCTGGGTTTTTTTCAAGGCTCATATTATCTTTGAAAACCCAGGGTCACTTCCATTCCATGATGAGACATTGAATAAGACTTACCTGGAGAAAAAAATAAGTAAATAATAGCACAAAACTGTAGTTATTGATTGTACCTGCTTTGTTCTCATTTATAAGTGGTAATGTGTTTAAATTCTGGATGAAGAAAATTGGAGAAATTCCTTGTTTTTCTATATAGCTGCATCATTTTCAAAGTCTTTCATTTCCTTTAATTAAAAACTTCCTTCTCTAATCACCCACCATACCACTCCTTCCTTGCAATCAATTTTACCTACTAAAGCCATAACTATCTTTTGAACAGAACTTATTGTATAACTGCTTACTATTTTTATATCAATTATTCTTTAATTTTTATTTATAAATTGAATTGAAAGTATTAGATATATTTATGGAATCTCTAGTTTTTTAATAAAATAAATATATGGTTTTAACCATGTTATGTAGATGATAGTAGATGAGAGATACATAAAGATTTAGCAATTAACGGAATCCATTAGAATGAATGGGAAAGTAGCATAATGCATACTGTATGCTTATTTACCTATTTATTTGTCACTTGTAGAAATGTTTTGACTTACTTGTGTTATGTAAGGGACAGCTACAGGGCACAGTGTATACTATTGGGTCTGGTGTCAGGAAGATGCAAGTTTAAATCTGTTCTTGAAACTTACTAGCTCAATGGTTCTGGTCGCTTAACTTGTTTGCCTCAGTTTCTCCATCTATAAGGATTTTCAAATATTATTTATTGTATCCTTATAGTAACCTTATGAAGCATACACTATTATCATTCCCATTTTATAGATAAGAAAACTGGGATAAGCATAGAGTATCTATGTTTAGAGTATCTCAAAGAATGAGGATATGAAGTGGGATTTACTCAGTTTTTCTATTTGCTTCACCATCCAGCTACCTTAGAAAGCTTACTCTATATAGATGGAGTACTATTAAACTCAGAAAAATTACACATATTTAAAGATTATTAAGTAAATCATTAAACATGGTCTCTCCAACTATGTAGACTCCAAGCCTTTGGGCTTCTTGGCATCAACTTCCTTGCATTTTCAATGTCTACAATAATGCTTGCTGCATAAAAGTTCTACATCTACAGATATTGTAGATGATGATTAGGATGTATTAGTCCTGTCCCTACAGCGCCTCTAGACTTTTTGACAGGGCTAATATTAATGAGATATTTTGTGCTTAACAGTAGAAATATTATATGCAAATTGTTTTACACTTTACCAAATATATATATATATATATATATATATGATTATATATTCATGTGATTTTGTTTGATCATGTTTTGCAGTCAGTATATCATAAAAACCAAGAATGAAACAGGCCAGAACTCCTTTTATTTCCTTTTCATGTTATATTATTTTGAAAGTACAAGTAATACTCATGAACAGGTTTAATATATTGACTTGAAAGAGGGTACACATTTTAATGAACTATGTTGACTTAAATCTGAAACATAATTAAAACCTTAAACTGGAACCAAAGCTTCTGTCAAACTGTAGTCACCTTGGTTGTTCTTTTATTATTTTTTCCACCATTGTTTTCCAATTAAAAATTAAATTCTTTCTCTGCACAAGATCATATTAGTCATGTTCTTGTAACTCAAAAACACAAAGCCAGTCTTGCAAAGCTATATAATGCTGTTGACTGGTGGACTGATAATGAACCTTACAAAGCATCTGGGGAGAGATTGCCTATGTACTTAAAACAAAAAAAAAGCCTATATTTCATATATCCATCATTTTCTTGAACACTATGAGAATCCATATCTGACTATGTGCAATACGGGTTTAAATGACATGCAGGTTAAATAAATTGCCAGTGAGAAATTTCAACCTCGAACTGACTGGTTTTTATCATCTATGTCCTTGGACTGATCTTCCAGAGCAAAACCCAGAAGCAAGGATAATCTATGCCTCTCTGCAAGTTAGATAGTTAGTGAGTCACTCTGAATTGAAATGCTTATTATGTACTAAATGCTGGAAACACAAAGAAAGGCAAAAGCAAAAATACGATTTCTAACCCGCAGGAACCCATAGTCAATGGGTGATTGTATGAAAACAACTATGTATGTACCGGATATTTACAGTATAAATTCAAGCAGTCCCAAAGGGAAGGCACTAGGGACTGAGGGACATTCTTATAACAACGACCTCCTGCCAAAGTTAGGTTTTGAGTTTAGTTGTGAAGGAGCCCAAAGGGCAGAAATTAGGAAAGAAATATATACATGAGGGAAAACCAGTGAGAAACATGAGGTCCAGGAGATCGATTGTCAGAAGAAATGAGCAAATATTTTCATGTTGCCACATTGCAATGATTATTTACTGGAAAAAGGACAATATGTGAAGCCAGAGAACCTGGGCTCAGATTCAAGTTTTGCTCATTTCTAGCTTTGTGACTTTGGCTATGCCACTAAACTCTCTTTTTAGTCCTCCTTGTTTCATATTCAGAATGAGTAAGTTGGACTAGATTACTCTTAAAGAACAATGGAAGAATCAAGAATCAAATATAATCTGGAAGCTTTAAGAATAGAGGCTTCATAGGTTAGAGGAATAATAGAACTGTTAACAGAGGTAGAGAAGTGTAGAGAAGACGTCAAAGTATAAGACAATTCAAATGCTTTAAACAAGGTACTGTGCGAGGGACTGGGTATATAAAGACACAAATGAGAAAATCTCTTCCCTTAAATCAGGAAATAACAAAGTAACTTGATATGGGAGGGAACAATAAGAATTGAAGGTCATAGGAATGGAAACATTTTACAAAGGAATTGAATCCCACATTTAGGTTGGAAGAAGAAGGATTCTTAGAGGCAGAGATGAAAAGGGAATGAATTTGAAGAATGGGAGAAAATGAAGTGGAGAGGACTCAGTTCACTTTGGCTGTAACTACATTGTGCAAAGCAAAATAATATGAAATAAAACTAAAAAAGGAGATGGATGCCAGATTGTGGAGGGACTTTTAATGTACTTCTGTGATCTATCCTGCTGCAACAATACGGACCCACTAAAGTATTAGACTCCCATTCCTAGCATTGTGTCCTCAATAAATTGAATCTCACCTCCCTTTCCAGCTTTTTCATATAACATTTCTTTTTATATGCTCTATATTCCAGTGAACTGAAATTCACTTAAATTTCACTACTACCACCAGCACCACCACCCAGACACACATAAATACACAGTTCTTATACAGTCATTTCTGACTGAGCTTTTGGTAGCACCATTCCCATTTCTGGAAAGGAATCTTTCCTTTCTCATATCTCTATGGCTGCCCTATGTCCTATTCTCTAGCCTTACTCGACCTTTCTAACTGTAGTTTCCCTAATCCTTTCATGTCTAATTCCAGTGCCATCTCCATCACGAAAAATTCCTCCTCTCCCCACTCTCAAGTTTAAAGTAGTCTCTCCAGATTTTTCACAGGACTTTTATTGGACCTCCCCTTAGAATTTATTATACTCTTATTTATTTTACATTTATTTTTATGCTGGAAGACTTTGTAAAAGGGTAAAAGGCATACAAATGAACATAAAAAGCAAGCCACTGCCCACAGGTCTTTGAGTATTTACACAGCTATTATTTGTCAGTCAGCTAGGATTTATTACGTGCCTACTATATGGCAGCACTGTGATATGCACTGCGTGCTCTAAGCCAAATGCTAGGAATAGCAAGAATACCGATGCTTTTTAAAGAGTAGCATATTGAGGATAAGGCATGTTTCACAGAGTGGTAGTAAGACATAGAGCATGAATATTTTTGGATGTGGTAAGGAGTATTTTGGTGGACAAGTAAAATATAACTGAAGGGAAAAGAGACTGGTAAAGTCATGTAATAAAACATGGATAATTTTTTATAAATAAAATGAAAATGGTGGTATAGCTAGTGTGGAATTAGTGGTTTGCAGGTATCTTGGGGGGGGCAATAGTAGGGACTGGCTTGTGAGCACATAGAAAGATTTGGTTCTGGAGATAGTGCCCTCCACTGCTACTTTAATCTGGAGATCATATTTTGTTTTGTTTTTTACCTTCCAATGTGGCTTTATCAGAATTTGGGGGGATATGAAGAAGTATTCCTGGAAGATATTTCTGGTAATTTCAACAGCCTTCATTTCTAGAAGGGGGTTGTGGGAGGGGAGAGAGAGAGAGAGAGAGAGAGAGAGAGACAGAGAGAGAGAGAGATGAGAGATTAGAGAGGTGAGAGAGAGATAGAGAAAGAACACTCTAGGAGATAAGATAATTTGTTCACCTACCAGATATAAGAATATTTACATGTTGGGCATGTCTTTTATTTTTTCAATTTCTCTAAATTATAGATTCCTTGAAAGCTTATTCTTTGCTATAGCACTGTTCATATCCCTAATATGTAAATTAACAAATGCTTGCTGAATTTAATTTAAATTAATATGTTTAAGTGTTCTTACATTATGTTTTAAATAGTTCATCAAACTAATATATAAGATCAATCTATATTACTTTTTATAATGGAAAATAGGAATTATGTCTACTGATAAATTGAATATTTAAGGGATTTATAAGCAATACTGTTATGTAGAAGTCCAGCTAAAATTTGATTCTGATAATTAATGTCTTCTATTTAATTCAAATTCATTCTTTCTGGGATAAAAGCCTTTATTCTCTAAACCACAGTAATAATTTATCAAAAGTAGGTTACAAATGCAAGAATCCTGGCATTGAGGAGGCAAATTTATTATTCATTCAAAAATTATCAAATGTTTACAGCAAATACAGTAGATTGGGGGAGAAAAGTTTTAGATTAAAAAAACAGCTTCTCTGAAGAACCTAACAGTTCAGTACAAGGTGTAGTATACAAAGTCAAATATCAATACACATGATATTACTTAAAAATATCTAAAAAAGCAGAGAATATAATATGTGGAGGTCCAGGCAAAATCAGGACCCCAAGGCTTTAAGGTAAGGTAATAGAGGTACAAAAAGCCAAAGAAAATGTCTAAAAGGAAGATCTGCTGTGACTTATTCACTGAAGAGTCAGTAGGCCAATGTCAATGGATGAAAGAGTACAGTAAGAACATTGATGAAGAATGGAAATAAAGGAAAAAAATTTAGTCTGAGAGACCTGAGATTTTGAGGTATTGAATGACATGATAGTTTATCAAGGGAAGAAGGAGAGCTAGAAAGAGGATTTTAGCATTCTTTTTTTTTTGCAAGGAAATTTTATTTTATTTTTGAACATTATTTTATTTGGTCATTTCCAAACATTATTCATTGGAAACAAAGATCATTTTCTTTTCCTTCCCCCCCCCTTAGCATTCTTAAAAAAGGAAGTGGTTTGTTTATGATTGATGGCAAGTTCAAGGGTATAAATATCTTTGTAGTTGATTGAATTGATCTAAAGAAGTTGGACATAGGAACTAAGGCGAGAAATTGAGTGGTTAGGGTGTTTGAGGGAGCATCAAAATATATGTTAAAGTCAATCACCCAAAATAAAATCGAGGATGGAAGAGGAGAGAATGGAAGTTATTTGCCAAACTCATTGAAGAAAGAGGGAAAATGATGAGGTCTAGAAACAAAAAGTCCCAGGATTTTGAATGGATAATAGAAGGAAGTGGCATGAATATCAAAGACAGCAGTCACTGAATAATGGTGGTAGGAAGAGAAACCAGAAATGGTAATAGAGAACCAGGAGAATTCTAACTTACCTGCTTTTACCAGTAAACTAAGTGGAATGGTGAAGGTACAAACAGAAAAAGTGAAAAATTGGTCAGGGAGGCTTTGACATTGGGGAAGCCTGGCTTCAGCAAGAGCTAGAAAATGAAAGGAGCAAGAGAGGAAAAATTTTAGAATGAAATAAAAGATTTTTTCCAACAATTTTGCTTTTGTTTTTGACCTATGGTATAATTATTCCAGAGGGCACAATGGATGGAATAAGTAACATTTGGTTAAAACTTTGGTGTGGTAAAGTGGAAAGGTTTGGAATTGGTAGTTATATGGTAGAGGTGGGGAATGAAGTTTGGGGTTCACATGGGGATTCAGAATAAAAAAATTCAGGTTACTGAAAGTAATGTCATTCATCAGGACCATAGAATAAGTATGTGGAATAAGAGATAAGACTGGAATATGCAGAGTGGTTCCAATCTGCAGAGTATATTAAATACTAGGGAAATAATTTAAATTTCATATGGTTTTAAAAGGAAGCTCTGGGGATTTTTAAGTGAAAGAGTTACAAGGTAGGTACCTTTTAAGAACTATAGGGAAAAATAGTAAGAATTTAAAACTATCTTCAGTCTTTCTATTTCATGGATTGTGTAGATTTCTTAGATGTTCAAGAGCTTAAAATTGCACTAGACCATTTGAGAACCTGTATTTATAAATGAGATAATATTTATCCTCCATTGTATTTCTTTACCTTTGAATATAACTCTTGTGTTTTGAGGGGAAGGAAAATAATATATTCTGAATTTTTAAGCTTTCCTCATTACTTGAAAACTAATGAATGAGAACCATGATTCCATGTTTCTTTCTTGTCATATTGACTCATCATTGGCTTAATTCTTAATAAGTGCAACATCACTTACTTTCCTCAATAATTGAGTTTGTGAACAGCAAGCTGAATCAGAACCTAACTTTTTTTAATTAGAAAAGAGCACATTTTAGCTTCAGAACTCCTAAGCATCAATAATAATATTTGTAATTTTTAGGTTAAAAACAGAATTTTTAAAAATTTATATCCTATAATAATAGTTTAAACTTGATGATAACTAACCTGAAAACATTTTAAAAGGGACAGATTCCAGGGAAAAACAGTTCCACAGAGGCCAAAATAGAATGGACTCTTAAGTGTTATTTTTGCTAGGATAAAAAGTTGATTCAATTCTCAACATTTTATCTTCAGAATGTATAATTCCTTACAGATGATGTTTAAACTATGAATCACTTTAAGAATATGATGACACCTGACATATTTGGATTTCCTGAATTCTGGCTTCCATTATCTTTTTGTGTTGTCTAAAGAATTTAGTTCAGATCTATTTCTTCATCTTGGTTGTTCCCTAGCAACAATCACTTTGAAAATATCTTGAAATCTGGGGCTAGAAAAATACAGTTAATTGAACGTCAAGGTATTTATTTTCACTAAGACCCCAGTTCTGCAGATTGATTAAAGCCATGCAGATAATCTAAAAGTCAGCAAAGCTCAATTATAATAAGCAATTTTAATTTATAATGTTAAATATACAGGCTTTTTTGGCCTCAGCATATTTCCTATAATCTATTTTCTTCCTGAGAAGATTAAAAATGTTGTTTTCTCAAACTTTCAGAATTGAATCAAAGCTCTTGAAGTGGAATAATAAGTAGCTTTTGAGTAAAACATGATGAAGTATGAAATAATATTGTTTATAATTTATGTAAAGTTTAATGGAAAGAATGCTGTATGTGTCTCCAGAGATCAGGGATTGATTCCCAATTCACAAGCCTACTAATTGTATAAACAAAGGCAAATTAGTTAACCTCTCTGAGCCTTAACTCTCTCCATCTACAAAATCTGGATAATAATCCTCGTATTACTTCAGTATTGCAATGAAAAGAAAATAAGATAATGTATGTTAAGAGCTTTATAAATCTATAAAACTATTATTTAAATATCAGATATAATTTATCTTTATACATGGAAAAGTTAGTATTTGTCAAGCACAACCTAACAACAATTTTTTAAAATTTTAGATTACAAACTAATTTTAAACTAATATTTAAAATTAATGTTTTATGGTCTGCTACATAAGGGATTAACATCCTTGATTTTCATAATTGAGTAAAAGTTTAAGGATGTAAGTTCTTTGGGTCAACTAGAATATTAGACAGGATGGTAGAAATGAAAAAAAAAACTTCATCCTGTACCTATGTGGTTTTAATAACGTGCTAGGTATATACGTTGAAAATTTTTCACTTCCTATAGTTTAGATCTTATGAGTAATTTTTGGCTATATTTATTGAAAACACTGTTCTTAAACATTTTCATTGATGACAATTGTGTCTAGGATGATCATGAGTAAAATGAGTAATAATTTTGTGAATGCAATGCTCTAGTTCCATTCTATTTTTTATACTTTTCAATTTCCCCCCCCAGATTACAAGTCAATGCAATTTTTAATATTTGTTTTTGGACATTCTACACTTCATATTTTCTCTCTCCCTCTTACTCCTTACTTTCCCCACAGTAGCAAGTAATATAATATAGGTAGTATATGCTTTATCATATAATACAAATTACTATGTTTTTCATTTTGTGAAACAACACATACACTCGAGAAAAATTCATGGAGGAAATAAAGTGAACAATGGTATGCTTTAATCTGTATTCAGACTCCATCAATTACTCTTATGGAGGTAAATTGCCTGTTTCATCATGAGTCCCTTAGAGTTGTCCTGGATCCTTGTATACTTTTGGATTTTTTATTCTTGTTATTCTTGTTATTTTGCTTTTAATTTTAAAAAATTATATATAGATACAAATTTTAATAATCGTTTTCTGACTTTTGCAATCTATGTTTCTTTGGTTTATGAGAAAAAATTCAAAGGAATTTTAATCTTTATATTTATAGTGTGATGTTTCATTGATTATTTTATGAAAGATACTAAGCTTCTGTTGTATAATTCTACTAGCCAGGTTGTAGATTGTTAGGTTTTTGGTAGTTTTTAAGCTCCACTGTTGTGATGCATAGTTTCTAGTATTTATTTGGATAATCTTCATTGTTTAATAAACATAGTATCCTTAAAGATAACTTTTCTAAAATTTTTGCTGTCAATAACCTGCTCCTCAGTTACTACCTCCAATCTGATATAGGCCATCCATCTGTTCAGCACCTCTTTGAGGATATGTTGTTGGTTACATTCATTTGGATGCCACCCATGCAATAATTGGATTCCACTCTTGGATCTTAGCCATTATTGTTATTGTTCTTCTTTCTCACTTTGTGGTTGAGAAAATGTTTTCACATTCATTATTTCACTTGATCTTCAGAATAACCTTGTAACTTAAATAATTGAATTTGATAAGTACTTTTAAATTTAATTCTTGTTTAATACATTTACTTGCATGTCAGATTAATTTCTGAATATACCTTATCCTCCAATCCCTTGTAATAACAAATGAATAAGAGGAAAGTTCAGCAAAAGTAATCAACACATTAACTAAGCATGACATTATATGCAGGGTTGCATTCTATGATCCCCCATCTCTGAATAGAAAGAAAATAGCAAAATTTCTTATTTTTCTTATTCATTTCTTATTTATTAAGCATCTATTCCAGTCACTTAGCAAGGTAATGATGATACAAAGACAAAAATGAAAATAGTCCCTGCCATCCAGTATATTATATTGTGCTGGTTAAAAGGGAAAGATATGTGGGATATGTATATATAAAAATTATGTGCAGAGTGAATACAAAATATTTATCAAATGGGGAAATAGCACTTCTTTTTATAGCACAATCTTACAAAAGAATTGACATTAGAAATATTATTTATTTTTCTGAAGATATCAAGTGAAGAAAGAAAACAGTGAGGTTCCATTCAAGAGAGATATAGCAACTTATGTCAACAAAAATATATTATATTTATATGTTTCTAAATAATTATTTATATACATGAAGGTTGCATATATGCATATATACAAATCTATATATATTTACAAATATGTATATTTGAATGTTTATTTATGTATGTTGTAGAAATTGGGGAATCAGAGAGACAGAAAGTAAGACAGAACACATCATTTGGAATTGACAATAAAGTATATTATAATTAAAAATTAGAATCAAGCCTAGGCAGGAAAATACTTAGTAAATAAAATGAGTATAAAGTCAATAGACTTCTTGTTCTCTTCTTGTCTCATGTGAAACTGGAAATTCATGTTATGTCCTTACTTAAAAAAGAAAAATACATTCTATTACTCCTCAGGGTGGTACACGGTAAGAATTATCTTTTCACCTCTATTTTCAAATATCTTTCATCCCTAATACTAGAGTGCCTATGGAGAAAGACCCAAAATTATGTCTGAAGAGAAGAATAAACACCTCATTTGCATTGCATATATGTTAATCATATTTTTCTGTCATATCACCTTAGCTACTGTAAAGGATAATTTTAGCATTGTGACTTAAAAATCTAAATTAATTGGTTGCCAGGGAAAATCCCAAATAATTTAATACCCAAGTCAGCTGGAAATTATGGTGATTTTAATTAATATAGAGAGAAGGAATTAAGGAGAAGGGAGAGGGAGAGGAAAGAATTAATTTAAATTGCTCCGGCTCCTGCTGAGACAGGAAAGAGTTAAAGGCCTTGGCCAAAGGGGCCTCCCTGAGCCCAAGGGAAAAGGAAGTCAGTTGTATACTAACCATGAGACTGTCTCAAGGAAGCTGTCTGAGTGAGCTCCTCCATTCTGAGTTCCAGGATCGAACTGGCTCCCAGGCTACTCATAGGAAGTGATCAGCCAGATCCACCTCTCCAGGGAAAGAGAGTGAAGAGAGGAGGTGACACACCTTATTTAGATGGTTTTACATCACTTTCCTGCATCTTATCGGTACCAATGGTAGCTTAGCTTGACTTAGGACAGCCGAGGGGTCTGTCAGCTGTTTCTGCACATGTCTATCAAAGGTCATCCTCCTAGATACTTAATCCTTAAGTATGGGTAGAGACATTCATGACCTTGTTAGACTACGTAGGGTGGAGCAATGTAAAGTTCCCAAGACATACTTGATCAAGTGTCTCCATTGTTACAATCAGGAAATAGCTAAATCAAATATTCTAAAGTATGGTCTGAGTAGGGTGGAGAGTTTTAAAATTCACACTACCTGTTAGTATTTCATACTACCTGTGGAAAAAAGGAGTTAGTATTTAGATCAAATTACAATAATGACCTATGACAGTGGTTCTCAACCTTTCTAATGCCGTGACCCTGCAATGCAGTTCCTCATGTTGCAGTGACCCCAAAGCAAAAAATTATTTTGGTGGCTACTTCAAAACTGTAATTTTGCTACAGTTATGATTCAGAATGTAAATACCTGATATGCATTATGTATTCTCATTGCTACAAATTGAGAGGTTGAGAACACTGGCCTATGATATTCTCAGAAAATCAGTTGTTTAAAATGTGCCATTTTTCCTTTAAAATAAAAGCTAGCATCTACTTTAAACTTGATTACTATGAAACATTGAAGATATTATTTAACTAATGTGGATATATCTTCTAATAATTCACCTAAAATTCATCTATTACTACTTACCATGTATAATCCTCCTTATTAATCAGGAGTTTTTACTCTAAGTTTAGATCTTTTAACAGTTCAAAGAAACCCTTATAGCAACTGTTCCATAGGAAATGTGTTGTGATAAAAAGAGTGCTGGGCTTCGAGATAGGAAGAAACCTGTGTAAAAATGCCACTTCTTAGAGCTTATTAGAAGTGTGACCATAGGAAATCATTGAGTCTTGTTTTTCTCACCTGATAAACTGAGGGAGACATGATAGAATAGATATGTTGATTGATAGGTAGATAGATGGATAGATAGATAGATAGATAGATAGATAGATAGATAGATAGATAGATAGATAGATCAATAGAATTTACTAAGCATTTATGTGTCACACAATTTGTGGATAATAATATTCCTCTCAGGACTGTGGTACAAATAAATGAAATATTTGTAAAAAAAAAAAAACCTTGAAATCCATTGAGTGCAAATGTCAAATTGTCAAAGATTTCATATTCAGCTTAGGATCCTCTTTCCATTTTTCTTTCATTCTACCACCATTATTGGAGAAATAAAAGGAAACAAAAACTGAGGACATTTTGTAGGTTTTCGTTTATTAGTTTGTTTGTTTTTGCTCTATAGTTACTATAGCAAAATTATTTATCCATCTTCTTTAATGAACTTCTTTATATAATTAGCTCTGTTACACACCAAGGGCAACAGATATAGTCCATTCTTCGGAATACACTGTAAAATTTCTAGCATGGCAGAACCTATGAGAATTTTGCTTCTTAAGCATATTTATGATCACCTAGTTGAACTCCTTTATTTCACAGATGAGATTATTGTGATCCAATGAGATTAAATGACTTAACCTAGGTCATAGAACTAATTTGTTACCAGGATAGTACTAGAATCAAGTGTCCTTACTACTTGTCCAGCACTGATTTTTAAAAATAGCTTTTAAAGCCTTAGATTCTCCCTTATTATCAATTCTAAGACAGAAGAGTGGCAAGGGCTAAGCAATTAAGGTTGAGTTTCCAAGGGTCTCTTTCCAACTCTAATTCTAGTATTCCATACAGGCTTCTGGGTTTAGCCTCTCCTTCCTCCTTCCCCTACCATGTTAGTGCCTGATCTCAAGAGTGTTTAGAATATTTGCCAGAAATGTGTGGACAAGAATCACATAGGATGAGATGATACAAATTAGCTATGATCTGTATCAGTGATAGAGATATCCTTATGACATCATGGATACACTATACTCTTCCCTCTAGTGTTGAAGTTAGAAGATAGTATTGTGCTTCTGTTCTATGTGTTTATGATTATATATATATATATGTATATATATATAAGACACATATACTTATAAATATATACATATATGTATAAATATATGTATAAATAAACATGTGTGATTATAAATATATTTGTGTATATACATGTATGTTAGTATATATTTTCTATTCTCTTAAGATCTATCTATGACATTTGGGTATTATTATACATCAAATTTTCAGTATTTTGTATACTGAATATACTTTGTATACAAAGTACTTTTACATTTTCTCTGATTTTGCCTTTAGAGTGGCAAGGCAAAAGTCATTAACCTTTGGCAGAATGAGAAATTCAGTCATAGAAAACATGCACAGAAAAATAGTTCTTTGTGATTTCTATAAAAATTAATGTGCATGTGTTTATATGTTTATATATATATATATATGTACTATATGTGCACACACCAAAATACAAAACAAAAGCACAATTGTTATAAAACTTAGGTAGATGATTCAGAAAGTGTGGAGGCATCTTTCCTATTCCTACTAACTAATGGACACTGAAAATACTTCCTTTCCCAATGAGCTGAGTGATACAAGGATCTCCTATGCATACTGGCACTTTTCTGACAACAAGGGCATAAACAATCTTATATCCCAACTCCAGTCTCTACAGTGTGGTACCACAAATCCTTAATTGTAGGAGTTCAGAGCAAAGAAAGTACATTTTATACTCGAAGGTAAACAGAATAAAAACTCAGGAGCAACTCCAAATCCTGGAAATCAGTGTCTTGTTAATTGTGTATTCATGCATTCATCTCTAAAGGTGATTGACACCTCTGGTTTGTACTATTTTTTTCCATGTTGAGATCATTTACAAATCCATTAAAATGGAGTTTTACCTCTATATTAACACTTTCTACTAATTAACATTTTAGTTCAGATTCTGATAGATTGTCCAGGAGGGCATGAATAATAGACATTGAATCTTTTTTGTACTTTTTGAACATATAGAAATATATTATGTTATCTAAATGTTACAGTTTGCCAACTCATTAGAACCATTCCATAAAGTAACAATAAAGTCTCTCTGAAATGACTTCATTTCAATTCAAATACTTCTCAAATAGATTTATGTTGTGCCATCTGTTCCCAGGTGTTCACTGTTGTCTTTTAAGACTGAAATAACTGGAAGCTTGATGAAGAAACCCTTTCAGATTACTAAATAGTTCCTTAATCACCCCTTAAGGAATTTTTTTCCTGTATAAATTTAAAAACAAGGGTTGGAAACATGCTCACTTTTTTAGTGGAAATGGATTTTGCAATTAGTTATAATTAATTTGCAAGCTATTTTGTGTGATTTAGAAGACATTCAAAGAGTAAACATGTCTAATTATCTTGTCATAAACATGCATCCTCTACATTTTATTTTACTAGCAAACTATGAAACCATACAAAGGAAATTAGGTCACTTCAGCCTTTAGCACTGCAAAGCTTATTTCTTCCCAATCTTGAAAGATTTCATGAATATTTTAATAACATATTTTACAATTTGACAAATCATGGTATGATTGCTAATGACTGATAATCATTGTCTTTGCACCTCCCCCATTCTTTTCATTACTGCCATGCACTCTTGGAATAATTCTTAAAAATGTTGCAAACACAATCAGCATAGAACTGTCACAGTTTTCTGATGTGAATGATGTTACTGCTTCTGCTATATAATACTACATATTCTCCAGTGTATTTACTCAGTCTTAATAATATGCTGACTTTCCTATGAATAGTTTTGTTTTCTTATTTGAATCTCTTACAGTGAATGGCCACTCTATATTTGTAGTCAAAAAGTTTGTATTGTGAATATGAGGAAATTCCCTATACCATATAAATAAGAAACACTGCATCAAAAATACTTGAAATCTCTGTCAAGGTTGGTCAGCTAGTATTTATTAAGCACCTACTATTTGCCAGGAACTGGGTTAAGCACTGGAGATACAAGAAAAAAAAGGCAAAATATCTAACATTCTTTGATCACTAGAAGTTCACAGTAGAATGAATGAGAAGTTTCGATTCATTGCATTTTACCAGGGTTGGATAAAATTTTTAATCAGGATATCCTAGATTTAGAATTAGAAGAAACTCTGGCAGTTAACTAATCACCTCATTTCATACATGAATAAACTAAGGTCAAGAGAGTAAAATAATTTAAAAGAAAGTTAAATAAATAAATAAATAATTTACCAAGGTAGATAGAAAGAGTCAAAGTTCAGATTTGAATACTGGCCTACTTAATCACAGATCCTGCAGTTTTCCCACATTGCTTCTCCTATTACTTAAAATTAAAATGGGATTTTATTTAGACAATGCAAAGAAAATTTTTAATGTTTCTATTAAACAGTATTTTATTTAATATTAAATTGTTATTAAATATAATTATTAAATATAATTTATAGATATTATTTATTTCATAAAATATTAAATATTATTAAATTAACATTGACACCCCCAAGTGAAAAAGATAGATATATACACACTTATTGAATAATATATTTTCCTTAGTATATAGGATTATAGATTGAGAGATGGAAGAGACTTTCAAGATCACATAGTCCAAATCCTTCATTTTAAAAGTAAGGAAATTGAGGCAGTAAGAGGTCATGGTGACTTGCCTAGCAGTTACAAAATAAGTATTGGAGGCAAGATTTGACCCCAAGTCTCTGATTCCAAATCTAGTATACCACTAATATCACCTTTGTTGACAAGCTTGAGGAATAGGTAGATAAAAAGTCCTTAGTGGGATTCTGAAAGAATAAATGTGAAATGAAGATATTAAAGAAAATAACTGCAACCCAAAGGGAGCCAGTCTAGTAGATCCTGAAAAGTATAAAATTATGCCTAATTTTCATTTTTAAACTGTAGATTAGTATCTCTCAGAAATGACACATTTTGTAAGCAGCAACATATGTGATTTTTTAAAAAAACTAATGTGTTATTGTTTTGTATATTTGTGAACATAGGCTCTTTTCCTTTATGAAATAAAATGTTTTGAAAAAACAAATATCTCACATTTTAGAGGTCCTGTTCACCCTAACCTCTTATTTTATCTGAAGTTACAGTATGCCTATGAGGTAGACTAAGTATTATTCCTGGTATTATTTTTTAACAAATGGATGGGAAAAAAAAACAATAACAGACTCAGAACTTGCATGACTTCCTCAAAGATACTTAACAAGTAAATAGAAGAAAGCAGATTAAAATTCATTTTTTTTGTTTATGTCTTTCCTACTAATCCAGGATGATTGAGGATAAAATCTAGTTTAGTAAAAAAGGAATGTATAATAAATTGAAGGAATAAAGTCCAATTAAAGTCAAGAAAGTAAATTTCTAATGGGACATTCTAGATGTCTTGAAAAATAGAAAAGTAATACAAAAAAGGTTTAAAGTTGAGGAATTTTTAATTATTTTCATTGATTTTTCTCTTGGCTGCTTTAGTTTTCTGGGTAACTTAAGAAAGCAAGTAAAGCCTCATCCACTAATCTACTATATTGAGAAATAGTTTAAAATAAAATTACTGCTTTGAGATATGGAGTTTGAATATTCTCAAATTAAGATACATTTATTTCTGAGTCATTAATGATATTTTAAGATGTCAAATAATAAGAATACACCTTAAGTAAAGAATATTGAAATCAAATGTTTTTACTGGTGATATGAATCATGATTGAGTATTATAGCATATGATTTGTGTTAGATGAAAAATTATTTTCTGACCTCAATAAATATTTTATTAGAGTGCTGAGAGAAGTTGCCAAATCACTATTTATAAATATCTTTCAATATGGGACAGATAATCCTCTGTTGAGGCTTATTTCTGATGCCCAAGTTAAAGTTTAAAATATATTTCAAAACCTTATTTCAGTGCTGAATGCATGTTAACTAAGACAACTTTCTTTCTCTACATGTGTGCGTGTGTGTGTGTGTGTGTGTGTGTGTGTGTGTGTGTGTGTGTGTGTGTGTGTATAATTTGGAATTATCCCTTTTACTTCCCTAAAAACCAAAGTGTCCTTTTTTCCAAAGAAGCTCTTTTTGTAAATAGTATTGATAAAATGGAATAAAATTAAGTGTTTTAGTTGATAACATTAAATAGCCAATGTCACTTTTTCTGGAGAAGATAACTGAATTTTTCATAAACAATGTAATCACTATTCTCCATCTGGACAATTAACAACTTCAAAAATAATACTTTAAAATTAAAAAAACAAAACTTTGCCACTTCTATTCACCACCAGCATAGGTACAGCTTTCATTATACCACCTCTTTCAGGGCTTGGAGACACAATAGGAGGCCTTGAGGTAACTTGCCTTTTTTTTAAACCCTTATCTTCCATCTTGGAATCAATACTGTGTATTTGTTCTAAGGTAGAAGAGTGGTAAGGGCTAGGCAATGGGGATCAAGTGACTTACCCAGGGTCACACAGCTGAGAAGTTTCTGAGGCCAGATTTTAACCTAGGACCTCCTGTTCCTAGACTTGACTCTCAATCCTCAGAGCAACCCAGCTGCCCCCATCACTTGACATTTCTGGGTGCAGTTGCTCAGAGGAGTTGGTGTCCTTTACAAAGTCTTAAATAGACATCTGGAACTTTTTCATTTCATCTTGCTCCAATAGTCAAATGATTATATTGTCTCTTTAGTTTAGAGTTTCTATATAACAATGAAGAAAAGAAATGGATGCACACTTGCTTATTATTTTGCAACTCTAATCTGTGTCTTCTTTTAAGTTCTGCACAAAGTTTTCATCCATTAAGCACAAGCACAGGACTTTCCTCCATTTTTATGGTCATCTCTTGAATGTCAATGGTCAGGGGTAGCTATCCATTAGTTATCCCTTCTTGCCAAATGACCAACCCAGCTTTTTTTGTCATTCATTTTGTCCACATAATTTTTTTTATTTATGATGCATTATACTTTCCTCATATCCACTATGTACCTCTAAAAAGTAATAAAAATTTAATATTAGCTGTGAAAAAAAAATAAATTGGACCAATATATCTAAATAGCTTGGACTTCCCTGCTCCCTCTGGTAAATGTAATAAAGGAAATTACAAAAGGTATCTTAATCACCCAATAATATCATACAAGATCATTTTTAAGTGATCAATCAGTCACTCAGGCAGGAATGTCCCAAGGGAGCTCTTCTCATTCATTTTATTGTATATTTTTCCCATCACTCTACTGTCACCATCATTAACGAACACTTATTGAGTAGTCCTTGAGTATTCTGCATTTGAGAGTAATTAGTATGCCTTATATATTCATGAAAAAGTTTGGAGTGATTGTGGTCATATGCTCTTCCTGAGGATAATAACCATAGTCCATCGCAATGACTTCCTTTTCTTTTCAGATAACAAGGTAGGGGGTAGTAATTTACTGGCATCAACATTCATAAAGAGATAGTTTTGTGGGTTTTTTCCCCTTAAAGGGTAGCTTTTTTGTTTGACAAGTGCTAATATTTAGCTAGTGAAAGGACTAACATGCTTCTTTCCCACTGAGAACTATTTGTTATCTAATGTCACTTATGGGCTGCATGTAAATCAAATTATTATTCCTGGCCCTGCATGGTGCAGTACTGATTAAAAACTTGTCAAGATATGGGAGGAATAAGGCCATTTCTCAGCATGGAATAGTGTTATTTATGAGATGCCCTGTGATTGGTATTGGGGCCAATGCTTAATTATTATATCAGTGACCAGAAAAAGGAACTTTCATAGACTATCAATTTCTTAGGAATCAACATTCTTTGACAATGTTGAATTATTGTAGGAATTATAAGGGCATTTGAAAGGTTACCAGAGTACTAATATGAGTCACAGGGAAATTTTTCAGAACTACATTACCTAAAGAGAAATTATAGAATGATTGATATTAAAGTATCCTTGCAGGTCATCTGTCTCAAGCCTGACCCGAATTTACAGATAGGTAAACAAGGCGAAGTAGAGTAAATAGAGACTAGGCTGGCAATCCTGAAGATCTAATTCCACTCTTACTTCTCCTATATTATGATGTTGTGATGTTGGACAAGTCACTTAACTTATCAGTATGCTCTACACATTCTAAGATTTTAAGTTATAAAGGATTTTGGAAAGAGTTTCCAAAATGGCAGGGTCCTCCATTAATGAAATCACAATTGTTGACTAAAAGTAAAATATTATACATCAGACTTTGAAGTCCAAAGATTTTTAATAAAGTAGGATTCAAGGTATATGTTTAACCTCAGTCTGTTTTGAAGCTTCTCTCTGTCTCTGTCTCTCTCTGTCTCTCTGTGTGTGTGTCTCTCTCTCTTCTCTCTCTCTCTCTTTCTCTCTCCTCCCTCTTTCCCTTCCCTTCCTCGTTCCTTTCCTTCCTCTCTCTCACTCTCCCCCCTCATATACACATGCAGATAAATGTATATTTAATATACCTATTTGTTTAAAGATGTGCATATTGTATATATTAAATTTTATTTAAAATTATTATAACTAGGAAAATAAGATCTATTTCAGAATGTAAAGCAGACCATTCTTTATATCAATATTTTGTTTACTTCAATTTCTTACACATTCCTTAAATAATTAACAATTTTTTGTTATTTAGTCACTTTCAGTCATGCTTGACACTTTATGACTCCATTTGGGATTTTCTTGGCAAACGTCCTCTAATGTTTTGCCATTTTTTCATCCAGATGATTTTACTGAAAACTGAGGCAAACAGGGTTAAGTGACTTGCCCTGGATCACACAACTAGGAAATATCTGAGGCCAGATTTGAACTCAGGAAGTTGAGGCTTGCTTACTCCAGTCCTGGCACTCTATCCATTCTGCCACCTAACTACCGCATTGAGCAATCAGTGTGTATTAATTTTTTTGCAAGACAAAGACAAAAGGTAAATAGATTTAGGTGGTTGTACAATTCACAGGTTTCTGAAAAATTCTACTTAATAAAACCATTTAGATCTTTGTTAGAGAAATTGAATTGTTTTACTCAGTAAACTCTAATTGCATCTTTTTAATATATTTTTATATTAGGTCAAGACATAATGGAACTACATTTTTCTACATTTCTTTCCATTTTGATTACTGTGATCCATCTCCTATATACTGCCTCTGGTCATTTCTTTCATGCTCAATGAAAAGAAGCCAAATAGTCAAGAGTCCAAAGAAGGCAATCTTTTTTTGTGTGTATGGTAATATCTATCATTGCATATAGACAACACTAAATAAAAGTTATTCCTTTTTTTTAAGTAGACCATTTAATTTTTAATGATGCTTTTAAATGTGTAATTGGGCATAAACTAGGTAATCTAGAATTTCAGTGTCTACCTGATCTTTGATTTCAACTGTTCAAGTAAAAGTACTAGCACTAATTGGAGTTAATTATGCCAGCTCTATTAGAAAAGCATTTCATCTTTGCAAAATGATCCATTTTATTTTAAACATTGGTTGTCAAAGCTGCTGTTTGACTTTTTCACATTTCTAATATAACAGGTGGAAAATTGCAATGCCTTTTCCTCAGATTCTCTTTCTATTGACTTTCCATTATCAACAAAGCAAATATCTCCAATGCTGAGTACTGGTACCAGCTGGAAAGGGTTCAAGTCAATCCTTTCAAAGCTAAATTATGCAGCTACACATTGTTTGTAATCCACCCTTTCATAAGGTATGTTCCACATAGTTAAACATGCTGAAGGTGGCAAAATATAGAAATTATATTTAAAAAGCAGGTGTGTCTATCATTTTATAAATTCTATGTTTTATTATTATTAATTGAGCCAATTAACAGTAACATTTACAGATGAGATTACAACTAATATCAAAAGTTTCTTTAATAAGGGAGCTTTTTAAGTCTGAGATAGTTTTTTTCTTATTTTATTTTCTACCCCTCCTCCACTAAGAGTTAGAAGGAAAAAATTAATGAGCAATATTTGCTTTTAAAATATTTTAGGAAAGTTAAACTAATTAAAAGAAGGAAGAGAGTGGATAGGTGGCACTCTTTATATAATACTGCCTAACTTTCCTCTACCATCTTCTCATTTTCCCTGTGTCTTACTGTCTGTCTGTCTCTCTCATCTTTCTCTCAATAGTATTTCACACACAAAATTTAGAATTGCTAAGAAGAGATTTACCTTTCTTTCTTTCTTTTAGAACATTATTCCTTGGTTATGAGACTCATATTCTTCCCCTCCCTCCACTCCACCAACCCTTCCTGCTACCGACATGCAATTCCACTGGGTTTTACATGTGTCCTTGATCAGAACCTATTTCCATGTTGTTGATGTTTGCACTAGGATGTTCATTTAGAGTCTACATCCCCAATCAAATCCCTTCGACCCATGTGATCAAGCAGTTGTTTTTCTTCTGTGTTTCTACTACCAGTTTTTCCTCTGAATATGGATAGTGTTCTTTCTCATAGATCCCTCTGGGTTGTTCATGATCACTGCATTGCCTCTAATAGAGAAGTCCATTACCTTCGATTGTACCACAGTGTATCAGTCTCTGTGTACAATGTTTTCCTGGTTCTGCTCCTCTCACTCTGCATCACTTCCTGGAGGTTGTTCCAGTTCACATGGAATTCTTTCAATTTATTATTCCTTTGAACACAATAGTATTCCATCTCCAACATGTACCACAATTTGTTCAGCCATTCCCTGATTGAAGGGCATCCCCTTGTTTTCCAATTTTTTGCAACCACAAAGAGCACAGCTATGAATATTCTTGTACATGTATTTTTCCTTATTATCTCTTTGGGGTACAAACCCAGCAGAGGTATAGCTGGTTCAAGGGCAGACAGTCTTTTAGCGCTTTTTGGGCACAGTTCCAAATTGCCCTCCAGAATGGTTGGATCAATTCACAACTCCACCAGCAATGCAATCATATCCCAACTTTGCTACATCCCCTCCAGTATTCATTACTTTCCTTTGCTGTCATGTTAGACAATCTGTTAGCCAATCTGCTAGGTGTGAGGTGATACCTAAGGGTTGTTTTGATTTGCTTCTTTCTGATTATAAGAGATTTAGAACACTTTTTCATGTGCTTATTAATAGTTTTGATTTCTTTAACTGAAAATTACCTACTCATGTACCCCTTGCCCATTTATCAATTGGAGAATGGTTTGATTTTTTTTTTGTAAAATTGGTTTAGCTCTTTATAAATTTAAGTAATCAGATGTTTGCCAGAGGTTGTTGTTATGAAGATTGTTTCCCAATTTATTACCTCCCTTCTAATTTTGGATGCATTGGTTTTGTCTATAAAAAACCTTTTTAATTTAATGTAATCAAAACTATTTATTTTACATTTTGTGTTTTTTCTAGCTCTTGCTTGGTCTTAAAATAAAAGATCTGACATGTATACTAATCTGTGTTCACCTAATTTACTTATAGTTTCCGTGTTTATTTTCAGATCATTCACCCATTCTGAGTTTATCTTATTATAGGATGTGAGATGTTGTTCCAACCCCAGTATCTCCCATACTGCCATCGAATTTTCCCAGCAGTTTTTATCAAAAAGTGGATTTTTGTCCACAAAGCTGGGATCTTTGGGCTTATCATAGACTTACCCCAAGTCTATTCCACTGATACTCCTTTCTATCTCTTAGCCAGTGCCAGATTGTTTTGATGCCCACTGCTTTATAATATAGTTTGAGATCTGGGACTGCAAGTCCTCCTTCCTTTGCATTTTTTTTTCATGATTTCTCTGAATATCCTTGATCTTTTGTTCTTCCAAATGAACTTTTTTATGTTTTTTTTTCTAATTCAGTAAAAAAAAAAGTTTTTTGGTAGTTAGATGAGTATGGTACTAAATAAGTAAATAAGTTTGGGCCGGATGGTCATTTTTATTATGTTGGCTCGTCCTACCCATGAGCAATTGATGTTTTCCCAATTGCTTAGATCTATTTTTGATTTTGTGGAAAGTGTTTTGTAGTTGTGTTCATATAGTTCCTGTGTTTGTCTCCTAAGTATTTTATATTGTCTAGGGTGATTTTAAATGGAATTTCTCTTTCTAATTCTTGCTGCTGAGATATGTTGGAGATATATAGAAATGACGATGACATGTGGGTTTATTTTGTTTCCTGCAACTTTGCTAATGTTGTTGATTATTTCCACTAGCTTTTTAGTTGATTCTCTAGGATTCTTTAAGTGAACTATCATATTATCCACAAAGAGTATTAGCTTGGTCTCCTCATTGCCAATTTTAATACCTTCAATTTTTTTTGTTCTCTAATTGCTACTGCTAGTGTTTCTAGTACAATGTTAAATAATAGAGGTGATAATGGGCATCTTTGTTTCAAGTGCTGACCTTATTGGGGAGGCTTCTATTTTATCCCAATTGCAGATAATGTTTGCTGATGGTTTTAGATATATACTGTTTATTATTTTTAGTAAAGACCCTTCTATTCCTATACTTTCTAGTGGTTTTAATAGGAATGAGTGTTGTATTTTGTCAAAGGTTTTTTCTGCGTCTATTGAGATAATCATGTGATTTTTGTTGATTTGCTTGTTGATATGGTCATTTATGTGGATGGTTTTCCTAATATTGAACCATCCTTGTATTCCTGGTATAAATTCCACCTGATCATTTGCATCTATGTTCATTAAGGAGATTTGTCTATAGTTTTCTCTTTCTGTTTTTGACCTGCCTGGCTTTAGAATCAGTACCATATTTGTGTCATGAAAGGAATTTGGTAGAACTCCCTCTTTGCTTATTCTGTCAAATATTTTGTATAGTATTGGGATTGGGATTAATTGTTCTTTGAATGTTTGATAGAATTCACTTATGAATCCGTCAGGCCCTGGGGATTTTTCCTTAGGGAGTTCTTTGATGGCTTGTATAATTTCTTTTTCTGATGTGGGGTTATTTAAGTATTCTATTTCTTCTTCTGTTAATATAGGTAATTTATATTTTTGTAAATATTAATTCCAATCACCTATATTACCATATTTGTTGCCATATAATTGGGCAAAATAATAGATTTACTTTTCAAGTACTTATGGTTCAGTCATTGTACTCTAGGAAATAACAGACAAGTCAAAATTTTAAAATGAATGTTTGCTTATTAAACAAAACAAAAATGGAAAGATGTTTTTCGTTATTTCTCTTCTATAATGGTCCTCCTATTCTTGCCTTCTTACAGGTAAATGAGGGTATGGAAGGAGAGAATTTGGAACTCAAAATAAAAATGAATGCTAGGAAATAAGAGAAAATTTCAAAAAATAGTGATTTTTTTCTCGATATCAGGAACTTCATTTTACTCAGTTATAATATGCCACAGTTGGACTGAGGGACCTGTAAGTACCCTTTCATCTCTAGAACTTTGATGCTATTATGAAAACAAATCACAATCAGATTGCCACCTTCCCTCATTTCAAGTGATGATTTATGATAATGAGGGAAATTATGGAAGCAAACACAGTAGATGAACAAATTAAAATGAAAACATAGACTCTATGTAAATTTATAATCCAGAAATAATGGGTGGATTAAGGGAGTAGTGTAGGTGTATAGAAGGGGATTTTCTATACTTTTTTATGATTTACTTGTCAGCATCTTTGTTGCTAATTAACAGATCTTTCGGAATAGGATTGTTCTAATGATAATAAAGTGGTTACTGATCTTTTAATTTTTTATAGGATGTTCCCTCATTGAATGGATTGCATTTCATTCTTTCCTCTTTCTCTCACAATCCCCAGCTTCCTTTTAAACTCCATTCTAGAACCTTTTGCTATATGAGGCCCATCTTGTAGTGAGTGCCTCCCCATTAATGTTGTATTGTTTTCATTTACTTTGTTCATGCATAATTAAATACATGTTGTCTCCTATAACACAATATAAAGTCCTTCAGTGCAGAATTTATAGTATTTCATTTTTATCTTTGTATCTCAGTAACTAATGTACAACAGGTGTTTAATAAATGTTATTGATTAGTTTCTTGTCTAACTCCAACGAAAAAAAAATTCTGGAATAAAACAATAGAAAAATTATTAAGCACTGAATTAGTTAAAAGGAAATGACAACTAATAGCAAAGTAATTGCATAGAAAAAACTGTTTTTTTAATTGTTTGTTGATGACTTCAATGTCCCATCTTATTCTCAATTAGAAATTTACACACAAAAAAAAATAAAACTACCTCATTACAGATTATAGTTAGTCATTGAGCATAATATTTTTAATTAAAACTGTAGGTTCAGTGTCTTTATCAAGCACAATAGTTAAAGGTTTTTGGAGGAAAATTGAAATGAAGACAGTTACAAACAAGCATGTGAAATTTCTAAGTTAATGCTAGAACTTTTCAACAAATAAATTTCACTAATGTCATAGGACCAGCCAATTCTATTTTTTTCCTGCATAGATTTCTTGGGCAGTATACTATACTACTTCTCCTTCATGATGCTTTTGTTTATAATACCGAGGCACTTACTTTTCTCTTTTGTATTGTGAAATGAATAATAATTCTCAGAAATTTTAAGTTACAAATAACACTAAAGATCTTATAAAGATTGTAAACTATTATATTATTATTTTAAATATATCTTTTAAGTTTAATAGAGTAATAATATTATTTTGGTAATATGGAGCCAGTCTGAGTCCCATCCCTTTCCTCCTTCCCCACTTTTGGATGGAGCCCCACTTAGCTGAATCCTGACTAGTGAAGATCAGAGCAACTGCTAGCTAAGCCATGGGATAGCTTCCCTGCCCCACACCTTCCCACTCCAATTTCCTGAGCCACTAAAGCCCCACTAAAGTATGAGAACAAGATCCCTTTGGCTGCTGCTGCTGAGGCCATGGGGCTCACTTTGGACTCAGGTCTGTCCCCCTGAACTGCTTTTCCTCAGAAGTGTACCCAGAGCATCACCTCTCAGGAACCTTTTCCTCCTCCCTTAGGAAAAGCTCATTTAAAAAAACAGGGGCAGCTAAGTAGCTCAGTGGACAGATAGCCAGGCCTAGAGAGGGGAGGTCGTAGATTCAAATTGGGTCTCAGATACTTCCCAGCTGTGTGACCCTGAGCAAGTCACTTAACCCCTATTGCCTAGCCTTTACCACTCTTCTGCCTTGGAAACAATACTTAGTACTGATTCTAAGATAGATAATAAGGTTTAAGGAGAAAAAAAGAAAAGAAATCACAGACTAGTTTTGTTTTGTTTTTAATGTATGTAACAAGATTTTATAGATGCTCTTTTAAAAATATCGCTACTGACTAAACTATTTACTATTCACCTTGTTGTGGGGGATAAGAGGTGAGCCCCTAATGTTTCGGATGTGTACCCTTAGCAAGAATTTGGAACTCCAAAATTTAGCTTAGAAATGAAAAGAGAAATTTATTCATTTGGAATTCATGGTGAATTTGGCTGGAGGGAAGAGCATAGATGGAAAGCTGCCTCTTCAAGGCATCAGTTCTGGGGATTTTTACACTTTGTTTACAGCAGGTAATGTGTGACTTGAGGAGGGTTCAAAATCAGGCAAAAGTGGGGGGTCATCTGACCAGGGTCACAGCAGTGTCTTATGTACTGAAGACATAGAGGGGGACCCTCTTAGTTTAGGGGACAAATAGATGTCTTGGATACAACCAGATGGTATCAAAGCATTGCCAGGAGGTGTATCTCTGTATCCCTCTCAAAATCTAGGGGAGAATACAAGGAGAATAATTCTCTCAAGGATCTTTCTTATCATTAGCCTTGGAAGCCTAGGTCCACCCTTTCTTTAGCTTTAACAAGAATGCAAGGAAGAAAAGGAATTTTCCTGCTTATAGTTGACCTGAAGCACTTCTACAATTTTGGGGTGCAAGATAAACCTGTAATGTCCGGTTCTGGTTCTGACTCCAAGGAGGACACGCACACGGTAATGCAATACGCAGGAGGTACTTTAATACAACTGAGGAATCCTACACATGGGAGTGGAATCCTGGTAAGGGTATTGATGTCGTTTAAGGGTAGATATTGCTGTCTTAGGACCATGAGTTGGCCGGTCTTTCACAAACTGGACCAAGCGATTGAGTATACAAGGTCCAAAAGCCAGAAGGAGGACGAGAATGGCCAAGGGTCCTCTAAGTGTGGAGATCAGGGGGGTGAACCAGGGGGTGGCCTGGAAGGCTTGTTGATACCATGGTTTGCGGGAAGTGAGGACTTTTCCCCTAGCATCTAGGCTCTTTCTAAGTTGGGCCAGGGACTCCCTAACTACACCTGTGTGGTCGGTATAGAAACAGCATTCTTCCTTCAATGCCACACATCAAGACCTCTGCGGTTCTGGAGCAGGACCTTGGAGAGGGATGACAGGGATTTTTCCAGGGCATGGAGAGATTTCTCAATGCGCCCTAAATCTTCATTTACAGCCATGTGCAAGGTCTGGAGATGGTTGTGGTGAAGGACTAAGGAGGTTACGTCTGTACCAATCCCTGCTAGTCCAAGAATGGTGGCCAGTGTTAATGCCAGAACAGGCTCCCTCCGAAGGCGCGGGTGTTTGGGTTGCTCCCAGTAGGTCAGGAATTTGTCTCCCGGGTGGTATAGGACCCTGGGTATGACAGTGACCAAGACGCACGCCTCTTTGTTTCTAGTTAAGGTAGAGGCGGCCTCACAGGGAGTAAGGCCAGAAATGTGCAAGCCCAACGGGCCCCTTCAGGAGGAAGGTACCAAGCCGGGGAGTCTGTGCAGGCCTGGAAGGGGAGGCATTGTGGCATGTGAGAGATCAGGGTGGAGTTTCCAATACAAACCCCTTGGCCGGTGACCCCTGGGAGGGTCAGGCCAGCCTTGCCATCCTCCCAATCGCAACTGTTGGGGCTGATCTCTGTGGAAGTATTATAAGTAGCATTGAGGGCTATAGCATCATAGTAGGGAGGATGGGAAACTAAACAGAGCCAGCAATCAGTGGTCATATTTGGGAAGGTGGGGTTTAGGCTCATATAGGCCGTTTCAAGAAGAGGCAATAGGGGGTCCGTAGGGAAAAGTTGGGGGGTGAGGTAGGATAGGCTAACCCAGGTGACTATGATGTAGGTAAGGGGGACATAGGTTTCACGGAGGAACCAAGAGCTGAGGGAAAGGAAGGGGCAGGGGCTAAAGGCAGGGAAGGGGCAGGGGCTAGGGGTTGGAGAACTGGATTGGGTCCTACTGGAAGGGAGGGCTAGGGGTTCTTTCTTGATCAGGATCAGCCCCCCTGGGTCAGTACCTGATACGTACGCCCTAAAACCCCAGGTTCTCCCTAGGAGCCAGCCCTGATCCTGGGGATTTAGGATGGTGATATTCAGGAACTGGCAGTTTCCTACTGCCTCTACCAAGCCGATGCGGCCTCTTCCATTGGACCATCGAATCATACTACGAGGCTTACATCCTGGAGGGGACCAGGTTAGGAATAATGAGGAATCAAGGACTGGGGCCTGCCTCCCAGTAGCCGAAGTTTCACACCCCCAATATGCACAATAAAATTGGTTGGGAGAATTACAATAGGATCAACCTGGGGCTGAGGCCGGGCACAGGTAATAGTCAAAAAGGACAAAAGGTTTAATTCCTGGACCATCACAGTTAATGGAGGGAAGAGCTTGGCAAGGTGTAAAGAGGAAGCTTGGAGAATCAGGAGTCGTAGTGGAGGCAATAGTCCTTGAGGTGTCCCAGCTGCTGAGGGACCATTTCCAGGGTCAATGGGGGTTTCGGACAATGGAGATCCAGGGGGTGAGGAGGAAGGCAAGGAAGAAGGCAGATGCCATAGTGGAGTTTTTCTTATCCCAAAAGCGGTCAGGGTCTCCCTTCAAAGGGTCTGTCGGATGCTTATGGGCCACCCAGACGTTCAGTGAATTCTGGTCCGGTGGTTCAGCCTTCCGGACATGAGAGTGGTGTACCCGAGGACCAATTCCAGCAACCTTTAGAGCAGTGGGGGTAAAAAAGAGGGTTATAAAGGGGCCCTTCCACCAGGGCTGTAAGGAGCCTTTCTGATGTCTTTTAACCCACACCCAGTCTCCAGGTTGGTAAGGGTGGGGGTCATAAGGGGCAGGTTGAAAGAGATCCCTGACTTGGGCCAAAGGTCCTTCTGAAAATGTGCTAGACTCAACAACATAGGTTGTAGTTCAGAAGGTATGTTCCTTCCCTTTGGGTTTGGGAGTGTGGGAAGAATGAGCGGTAGGGAACCATACAGGATTTCATAAGGGGTTAAGGATGAGGGTCCTGGGGTGTCCCGGGCTCAGAACAAGGCCAAGGGAAGGAGGGTCACCCAGTCTACGCCAGTCTCGGACCAATTTGGTTAAGGTCTCCTTAATTGTTCTATTCATCCTCTCTACTTGGCCTGAACACTGGGGGTTATATTCACAATGCAATTTCCAATTTGTCCCCAGAGCTGCGGCCACCCCTTGTGTAATTTTACTCACAAAAGCCGGACCATTGTCTGAGGCAATGGTCTCAGGTAACCCATACCGAGGGATGATGTCTTCAAGAAGTTTCTTTGCAACTATTAATGCAGGTTCGGTCTTAGTCGAAAATGCTTCTGGCCATCCTGAGAAGGTGTCAACTAGAACAAGAAGATATTTAAACCCAAACTTCCCCGGTTTTATTTCAGTGAAGTCAATTTCTCACTGCTGGCAAGGCCTTTGTCCCCTTATTCTCTGTCCAATGTGTTTGTCAGGTTTGGCTGCATGGAGGAGTTGACATGCTTTGCAAGAATCAACCAGCCGGCAAAGGAAGCGACCTCTCCCTCTATACTTGAGTTTGCCCTTGTCCAAGAGTTGGGCAAATTTTCGTTCTCCTAGGTGAGAGAGGTGGTGTAAGTGTGTAGTAAGGAGCTGCCCCAATGTCTCTGGAAGGAGCAGATTCCCTTCAGGGTCACGGTACCAAGCTCCCTCTGCCTGTCCTAGGTGGCTCTTGATCCAAGTAAGGTCTTCCTCAGTATACTGGGGTTCTCCATCCGTAGGTGGAGGGATGGTAGTTGTAAGGATCATGACTTGTCCCCGAGCCACCTGTTTAGTTGCCCAATCTGCCAACCTATTCCCTTGAGCTTCCAAGGAGTCTCCCTTTTGATGCCCAGGGATATGTACCATGGCCACTGCTTTTGGTTTCCAAACTGCCAATAGAAGTTCCTGGATTTCAGGAAGATTACGGACTGGAGCTCCACCAGAAGTACCAAACCCCTTTCCCAATATATCAGGGCATGCACATGTAGGGTGGCAAAGGCATATCTGTTGTCTGTATATACAGTGGCTCTTTTCCCTTCTGCCTTCCTAAGGGCTTGAGTTAGGGCAACCAACTCAGCTTTCTGGGCTGAGGTTCCTGTGGGTAAGGCTGCAGCCCACACAGTCTCACCTGCTGCATTCATGACAGCCTCCCCAGCCAAGCGGCACCCATTTTCCAGAAAGCTGCTGCCATCCGTGAATAGAATTAGATTGCTGTTTGGAAGGGGTTCGTCTTGTAACCCAGGTCGGGCAGTGATTGCTTCTGCTAAAACTTCTCCACAATCATGTATAGGGGCTGAATTAGTAGGAGATGGATTAGGCAGCAGGTAGCTGGGTTGTATGAAGAGATGACCCTGAATGAGATGTGTGAAGTATCTAATAGCAGTGACTGGTAATGTGCCAATCTGGCATGTGAAAACCAGTGGTTCAGTGGCTTTTTCAATACCCCTTCAATAGCATGGGTGGTAAAGAGAATTAGAGATTGTCCACAGGTCAGTTTGTCAGCATCCTTAGTTAACAAGGCGGCCATGGCTACAGTGCGAAAACAAGGGGGCCACCCAGCAGCCACGGGGTCAAGGCGTTTTGAAAGATATGCCACTATTCCAGGGTCCTAACCTTTGGGTTAATACTCCTTTTGCAACCCCATGTTTCTCCTCAATAAAAAGTTGGAAGGGTTTTTCAGGGTTTGGAAGTGTTAGGGCTGGGGCCTCAAGCATGGCCCTACGAAGGTGTTGGAAGGCCTCTTCAGCCTGTGGGGTCCATTCCCAGTCTGGGGATCCTCTGGTCAGATTGTATAAGGGCTGCACAATTTCAGCAAAGAAGGGTATCCACAATCTACAATACCCCACGGAGCCCAGGAACTCACGGAGCTGCCTAGCTGTGGAGGGACGTGGAATCTGCAGAATTATGTCTTTCATGGCTTGAGTTAGCCATCTATGGCCCCCTTTCAGTTTATACCCCAGGAACTTGACTTCCCGCTGGACCAGGGATGCCTTTTTGGCAATCACACGGTAGTCTAAGTGGTCCAAGGTCTTTAAAAGAGCTAGAGCGGCTTGCTCACAATCATCTGAAGTGCGGGCGGCCAAAAGAAGATCATCTAGATATTGGAGGAGGGTGATTGGAGGAGGGTGAACTACCCTCAGGGTGGGTAGTTCAAAAATCTTGAAGGTCCTGAGGGAACACCTCACTGAACAAGGTGGGGCTATTTTTGAACCCTTGGGGCATCCAAATCCAGGTGAATTGTCCAGAGGTCTGGGTACTCTCATTAAACCATTCGAATGCAAAAATTGGCTAACTGGAGGGTGCCAGGGGTAAGGTAAAAAAGGCATCCTTCAGGTCTAGGGCAGTATACCAGGTCAGGTTGGGAGAGAGAGAGCTGAGCAAGGTGTAGGGGTTAGGCACAGTTGGATGGATGTCCTCAACTCTAGAGTTCACTTCCCTTAAGTCCTGGACTGGGCGGTACTCGACCCCTCCCGGTTTCCGGATTGGTAGTAAGGGAGTATTCAAGGGAGAGTGACAAGGTACCAGGATACCCAAGCCTAGGAGTCTGTTGACCTGAGGGGTGATACCTCTTTGGGCCTTCAGGGTTGTAGGGTATTGTTTAATCCAAATGGGCGTTGCACTGGGTTTTAAGGTGACAATAACGGGGGGTCTGTTTTTGGCCAGACCTACCCCCGAGAATTCTGCCCATACTCCAGGGACACGATCCACCCATAACTGGACATCCTTATGGATCGAAGCTGGCAGTTGGGAGTAGAAGGGCTCATAGAGGCGGTATTCTTCTGGGAGGGTTAAAGTCAAGACCTGTAAGGGGGCACCAGTATTGCCTGTGACAGAAACTGCTGAGTCCGTAAAATGAATGTGGGCCCCAATTTTGTGCAAGAGATCCTGGCCCAATAAGGGAGCAGGACTCTCTGGAATAACAAGAATAGAGTGGGACACCAGATGAGATCCTAGATTAATGGAGCGTTTCGTAGTCCAATTATAGCGGCGGGTTCCAGTGGCCCCTTGGACCCAACTAGCCTGCGAAGAAACATCTCCAAGGGGGTTTCTAAGGACAGATTTGTCAGTTCCATGGTCTACCAAAAATTTAAACAGTTTTCCCTCCATTTTAGCAGTTACCCAGGACTCGGGGAGGGATGACAAGTCCCATTCTCTTCAATCCTCCTCTCCTTGAAGGGCAAGGATATTTTGCCTTCTCTCTCCACCCCCCCCCCCCCGGTGGGGTTGAGGGCAATTTCGTGCCCAGTGGCCCTCTTTGCCACAGTTAAAACACCCGTTCCTCAGTCTTTGGGGCACCAGTTTATAGGGTATCCCCTGGGGTCTTGTGTTACCCGTTGGAGGAGTCTGAGGACTCTGAACCATGCTGGCTGCTAGGATGTGGGCCACCTCTCTTTGGCATCTACAGTCTTTTTGCCTCTCTTCCTGCCTGCATTTTTCTTCCCTCTCTTCTCTCCTTTTTCTCTCCTCTTTTTCTTCCAGATCCTTCCTCTCAGCCCTATCTTCCAGAGTTTCTCGGGTGTTAAAAACCCTCTCCGCAATCTGTAAGAGGTCAGATATACTCTGGTTCCCTAAATCCTCTGTCTTCTGCAGCGAATTGCAGCGAATATCTGGTGCCGCTTGGTTAACAAACGCTAAAAGGATGGCTGCCCGACTAGTTTCTGCTAGGGGGTCCATTGGGGTATACAACTGGAATGCCTCTTGCAGATGTTCTAAAAAGGCTGCTGGGCTTTCATCTGCCCCTTGTCTAACTAAATTAACCTTGGCCAAATTAGTGGGCTTGCGGACCGCAGGATGGAGACCAGTCATGAGAATCTGGCGATAGACTCGGAGACTCTCCCTACCTTCAGGTTGTTCAAAATCCCAATTGGGACAAGTGAGAGGGAAAGCTTCATCGATGAGATGTTGCTGGGTTGTGGGACGACCTTTGACCCCATTAGGCACATTTTTGCGGGCCTCCGTGAAGATGCGTTCACATTCTTCGAGGGTGAAAAGGACCTGCAAAAGCTGCTGACAATTGTCCCAAGTGGGACTGTGGGTAGACATAATAGACTCACATAGATCAATTAATTTCTGGGGCTCCTGGGAAAAAGGAGGGTTTTGAGTCTTCCAATTATAAAGGTCACTAGAAGAAAATGGCCGATATTGGTAAAGTCGGGGGGGGGGGGGGCTGGAACTGATGGGTCCATGACCTGCACAGGTAAGATGACACTAGTAGCAGAAGGTTTCTCAGTCTCAGGGTCTGGTGTTGGTTCCCTCCCTCTTCCCCTAGTGAGACTTTCTAGGGGACTAGAGTGGGGACTGGCTGCTGCAACTGCCTCCCCTGGAAGATGATTCAGATCAGGATACAAGGGGGCATAAGGGGGTGGGGCTATTATCTGAATCCAGTAGAACTGGTTTCTTGGGTGAGGAAGGGGGAGAAGAGGTCGCCTGTAGTTGGAGGGCCCGAACTTGGGGAGAATCCTGCCTCTTGGTGGGTAGAGAAGGGGGAGGTTGCAAAGGTTGTAGAAAAGGCTGCAACCACAAAGGTAGGTTCAGAGCCAGATCCTGCCAGACGAGTATATATGGTGCCTGATCTGGGTGACCAGGTCAGGGGTCCAGGATATGGGAGCTGAGGCTGGAGATAATCCCCAAGTTAAAGGTGCCTCCTTTTGGCCATCCAAGCTCTAGGGTAGGCCATTTGGAATCACAATAGGTGACAAGGCGTCCCTTCTTAACAGTGAGGGAGAGATTCAGGGCTCGCTCCATAAAGTCAGAGAAGTGAGCCAGGACCAAATCTAAGGGAGTAGATGTTTGTTGGCCCATGAGGACTATTAAAGGCCCAAATATAGACAAAGACATGAGACAAACAATAAGGGCAAGACAACAAATAGATGTAGATGACAAACAACAGAGATGCAAACTTTCACTAGGTTTCAGGGCAGGCAAAAGTGCACTCCCCTGACCCCAGGGGCTTATCTTAAATATCCTATCCCTTGGCATGTCTGCCAGAGTGGAAATCCCTTACACTCACCCTTTAAAGGTGCTCCTTAGGACTCATAGGGTCCTCAGAGGACTCGAACCTCTGTTGCCCCAAGTCCAACTTGGGCGGGTGGCCTCCAACCGCCCCAAAGTTCCTATCCCAAGTCCAACTTGGGCGGGGGGCCTCCAACTGCCCCAAAGTTCCTATCCCAAGTCCAACTTGGGCGGGGGGGGCCTCCAACCACCCCAAAGTTCCTATCCCAAGTCCAACTTGGGCGGGGGGCCTCCAACCACCCCAAAGTTCCTATCCCAAGTCCAACTTGGGTGGGGGGCCTCCAACCACCCCAAAGTTCCTATCCCAAGTCCAACTTGGGCGGGGGGCCTCCAACCACCCCAAAGTTCCTATCCCAAGTCCAACTTGGGCGGGGGGCCTCCAACCACCCCAAAGTTCCTATCCCAAGTCCAACTTGGGCGGGGGGCCTCCAACCACCCCAAAGTTCCTATCCCAAGTCCAACTTGGGTGGGGGACCTCCAACCACCCCAAAGTTACTACTGAGTGCTCTTAACGAATCCTCTAGAAGGGAAATCTCTCAATCTCTCCAATAACACTTTCGCTTCCCAGCTGTTCTGGCCCAGCCCCTCGCGGGACTTAGGAACCATGTACTTGGCCAGTCCACACTCAGAAACAGGTGAAAGGAGGCCTTTATGGACCCAACTTAGCATTAGGCTGTCTCCCTATAACCCGGGGAGCACGGAATCTGCCAGCCACTTAGCTTTATGCTGTGATCCAGACTCTCCTTCCCCATACAACATTCACATATACAAGAACACTCAGACACACTCAGATTTCCCTTCAGGGATTCAAGTACCTTTACCAATGCGTAGTCCCAAACCTTTGGAATCTCCCGGGACCTCTCGTAGGGATGAGCCCCCAAATGTAATGTCCGGTTCTGGTTCTGATTTCAAGGAGGACACACACATGGTAATGCAATACGCAGGAGGTACTTTAATACAAGCTATAGACTGGGTCTTCACAAGAAGTGAGACCCCAAGCCTTACCTAGAGGAGGTTTATATAGGGGCAGTAAGGGAAGGGGGTAGTCTTACACCTAGGCGCCAAAAGGAAGGACACATCAATCTTAGTCTTTGGTACCCAGATGTTCAACATATGGTCGTGAGAGCCTAGGTCAGGTCAGTGACCCCTGAGACAATTTATGTTTGTGAAACCTGAAGTCCTGAGATAACATATCCTTGTGAAAAATAAGGATGTCATTCTTAGTTCTTGGGATATGGGGCCCATTTGAGATTATTCTGGAGGGCAAGTTCTCATGATATTAATCTGTTTCTTCAAACCTAGAGTCCCATATCAACACCACTATATCAATTGGTCAAGTAGCATTTATAAAATACCCACTATGTGCCATGTCCTTTGCTTAGAACTGGAGATAACAACATTGAGAGAGATAGAAACAGAGAGAGACACAGAAAGACAGACAGACAGACAGACAGAGAGGAAGAGACAGACAGACAAAACAACTGAGAGAAACCAAAAGACTGACCTTGCATTCAAGGACCTCAGAGTGCAATGAGAAAGACAAAATGCAAATAACTACATATAAATGAGATATATACATGATAAATTGAGGGCAATCTTCTTGCAGATGATTTTGAAGGGACTTGAAGAAGGAATCCAGGGAATGTAGGAGGTAGAGATGAGAAGGGAGAGAATTATCAGTATGAGGGTTAGCCAGTGAAAACACTTTGAGTTGAGAGATGGAATGAACCACTATGTATGAAGACAGCAAAGAAACCAATGTCAGCATTTACAGAGTACATGGAGGGGAGAAGGCACCAAGTTATGATGGACCACTAGACATTATTAACTGGAAACTAATAGTTAGACTTGTGTTTTGAAAGAATTTTGACAGATGAGTGCAAGAGAGCCTGTAATTGGGTGGTTACAGCCTAAGAAGAGAGAAGGGTAGGGGTGGGGTCATACACAAGAGATTTTACAAAGGTAGAAATGACTAGTATTGATCCTTGAATAACAATAGAATCCTTCCCTTCTATAAAACATAGATAGTCAAACAAACAAATCAACACTTTAGCTATGTCTGAGAATATATCTCTCATTCTGTGCCTCTAATTCATCACCTCTCTGACATGAGATTTGCAACATGTTTTCTTATCAGGCTTTTAAAATCTAAGGACTTTCAAAATTGTTTCCTTTTACATTATTATCCTTATATATCATGAATGACAAAGAAGAAGAGGAAAGCATCCAGTTCCTGGAGAAATCCTGCCTAGAAGATAGCTACAAAGACCTAGAGGGGAAAATATCACACTTCATGATAAGGGATAGAAGTGGTAGTATCCTTTCCTGGTTGGGGAGTACTTCTACTAATAAACTCAAAGCTTTGTCTAAGTACATATCCTTCCCTTTGTATTCAAATTTTCTTCTGATCACCTGGTTGTTTGAAATAACCATTGTTAAAAAGACTCTTTGTTAAACTTTTATAGAGATAATTTGAATGGAATTACTTTTTTGGCAACAACCAGGATTATCCAATTAAGCTAGTATTGCTACTATATTTTACACAGTATGCATTGAATGGTATATTGTATAAATACCTAGAGGGTGCTTTCCTGTAGCTTCTACTAGGCAAATAATATAATTACTAGAAATAGTGGCAGGGATGGTATTTTTTTTAAACATAAGGGTTTGATTTTCTTGATTGCAAATGCTAGGTAGCATATTATGCACACAGTTTGAAATATATTCAGCAGGATGAATTGAAAACTTTCTTCTCCTGAATGAGGCCCTGGTTTTAGGAGATCACATTTAAATATTTTCAGAAAGGGTTATTTTCCACTCAGTGGTAGAATAATTGATAGGTAATTATGACACAAACTATGCCAAAATTATTTCTAAGCTCTTTGTGACTAGCACAATACATTTTGTATAGTGTTGCCTGGAAAAATTATCATTTCCTTTTTAGTAATGGCTAGTTCTTTTACCAAGAGAACAGCTTGAGATTTTAGGTTTCTATACACTTGACACAAATACCAAATGTTGAAGGAAGTGAAGAGTCCTACTATATAACATGGGAATTTACTTTGAAAGAGTTAATAGTCCTAATTATGCAGCATTGTTTATTTTTTTCTTTTTATCATTCTTAGTTATATATTTAAACTTGCCTTTACCAAAAGCAATCTCACCTTAGCAGAAGAATTCAGAATGAACAGTGCTTCACTCTTTCAATATCCTTGGTTCACTGCCCAACTGGGTAATCATAAGAGTAAGGTAAAATTTATCTGTCCCCTAACACTACACTTGTAGGAATCCCAATCCAACTCAGCACATCTTGCTCTTATTACATACTGGCTTCTTAGGAAGAAAGAATTAAAAATATATATTAAGATACTTCATTAATTATAAGATGTTGGGAATTAAATTATTATATAATAATATTATACTATGTTATAATATAATGTACAATATAATTATTATATAATTGGATAATCCTCCTACGATAATCCAAACTGAATGTAAAGAAAAGGAAAGGAAAGGAAAGGAAAGGAAAGAAAAGAAAAGAAAAGAAGAGAAGAGAAGAGAAGAGAAGAGAAGAGAAGAGAAGAGAAGAGAAGAGAAGAGAAGAGAAGAGAAGAGAAGAGAAGAGAAGAGAAGAGAAGAGAAGAGAAGAGAAGAGAAGAGAAGAGAAGAGAAGAGAAGAGAAGAGAAGAGAAAAAAAGAAAAGAAAAGAAAAGGACCATAGGGAGATGGTAATGCTTAACAGAAATGAGTGAATTGTTAGTAGTAGAATCCCTTGGACTATAATGGGTTATGGTGGAGGGCAAGTTCATCAAGCTATTTCCAAGTCTTCTTAAATCACATTCTGCATTTATAATGTTATACAAGGCAATGCTAAGCTTTTTTTTTTATTGTTCCCAAATGGATATAATGGATATCATTTTTTCATCTATCCCTTTGAGTTGATCAATTTTGAGGAAGTCACCATAGTTATATTGCAAACATAATGACTGACTCCTGGAAACTTTTGATATTTCAAATTCAAATTGTAGCAAGTTGTCACTTAAGTGAAATATTAATTGTGGCTCTTGACCAATCTGACACTGCAAGCCTGCTGGGAACGGAATTCATTCTTCAAGTAAATAGCTGGGTGCCATCTCACTTTTTGACATTTGAGCAGAAAATGCATTACTTTTGGGAAGACCCATTTCTGAATTATTCTGCTTGAAGAGTGAACTGTGCAACTGATTGCAAAAGCTTGAATATTCCACTCTGAAAGAGGAAGAGGAGAGCAGACCATGAGAAGTATTATTAATGAAAAGAAATAAAACTGGCCAATATCTGACAGAGATGTGAATGAATAACCTTTCAAACCTTCAAACTTTCCACACAGCAGTTATGCATTTATTTAAATGCAAATCAATGGTTTTACAAAAGAGAAAGTTCAAGATCCCAGATACTGGGAATGCTAATTCTATTGTCTAGAGCAAAAGCATCTCTTCCTGTTCACTGTCAATTGTTGTCCTTTAAGACAACTGATGTAGGTATTGTGTGAATAACAAAACAAAACAAAACAAAAAAGAAAAAAGAAAAATGAATAAATATACACAATCTCTCCCCTCCCCCCCCCCCATGAAATAGGCTTCTTTTGAAGGGCATCTTGAAAACAAGTGAAAAATCCCTTTGGAAGGAAGACTGGTTTGTTCCTTAATTTGCACTAAATATAAACTATTCAAAAGGGATATTTGGGGATGTGTAACTAAAAAAGAGATGAAAATAACTTTAAAGATGCAAAACTGAGAGAGAGTATGAAAAAGGCATCTGTGATTGAGATTTAAAATTAGTGACCATTTTTACCTTCAGCAGCATCCTCTGAGGCAGCCAATCTGATTTGAAAGGAACAGGAAACAGAAACATCAAGCTCAGCAAACAGACTGAGTAATCATTGCCTTGATTGCAATTATACAGCATAGAGAGCAAGGGTTTAAATTCCATGTCAAAATGGACAGAAACATCAATTTCTTACCAGCCTTTTTGGATATTTGGAAAGAGTACAATTTAATTGGGTTCAGGTAATTACTTAGAAGGCTGGCCTGACTGCATTATCATCCCTCAGTGTCACTCTGGCACGCCTTGTTATCCTGACATTGTTTGTTAAAAAATTGTCACAAGGGACTGTATCTCACAGAAAAAAATAACCCCCATGTCATTGCTCTGAACCTGAAGTCCAAACCTTTAAATAATGAGACTTCTCTCACTAACAGGACAATTTTGCCTAGAAATGCCTAAATTATTCATTATGATCATATAAAATAATCATTTTAATTGGGAAAAAACCCCTAGAGATGGCAACAGTTTTTGTTCTCAGATCTCTTTTATAGTGTTTTCAAATGCATTTAGTCCTCCTTCTTAAAATAACTTAATCTTTTCCTTAATTAAAATGAATGAGTTATGGGAAAAGACCATATTTTTGTTTTTATCATTTATCAAATGGTTTTTGCTTTGAAAAATTAGCTTAATTTTCCTTGGTTTTTCTTCTCAATTTTTCTTTTTTAGGAAACATTAAATTTCATAGTTTATAACTTTCAGAAATCTGAAATCTGTTTCTAATTCAGCTTTATGTTAGTGGGAAGATAGCACAGTGAATAGAGTGCCAAGCCTGGAGTCAAGAACACTCATTTTTCATTAATTCAAATCTAGCCTAAGATGCTTACCCTAGTTATGTGACCCTGAGCAAGTCCCTTAACTTTATTTGTCTCAGTTTCTTCATCTGTAAAATGAACTAGAGAAAGAAATGGCAAACAACTCCATGATCTTTGTCAGGAAAAAATCTAAAATTCAAACATGATTGAAAAGCCTGAATACCAACAACTATTTTTATATCTAGGTCTATAATTCTGGAAGGTAGGCTAAGTTTTAGGCAGCACAATGGATAGAGTACTGTACCTCAAGACAGGAAAATCAAAGTTCAAATCCAGCCTCATATACTTCCTAGTCAGGTGATGCTGGGCAAGCCATTTAATCTCTATTTGCCTCTGTTTCCTCACCTCTAAAATAGAGTATTTTGATAGCATTTATTTCTGTGTTTTATGAGGATAAGGAGATAATATTTATTTATAATGTGCTTCATAGTAGTTGGGATTATAAAAATTAAGTATAAATATTGTATACTATTAGACATTATTATGTTAATTATGTATGTATATGTGTTTACAAATATTACATGTGTTTAGTATTTAGCATTGAAAATGGCTATTAAATTTAAGTAAACTTAACAATTATAACTTCAGTCTTCTGTTTGCATTTTCACGTTTTGCTTTCCTTTATAACCTATGATTTCTACATAGCAAATGTGAAAGAGAATAGGTTTAGAAAGCAATGACCTATCTTTTCCTGAAGATTTCAATAAATCACTTACATTTTAAAATTCCAACTTCTTAAAATATATTTCACTTGTTATAAAATATCAAGATTAATTTGAATCACTTTCACAGTTCTGTAATTACCTCATTTGAAATATATATATATATATATATATATTGTTACTTACTTTCTGTATTTAATCCTCATTGCCAATTTTATAACATGATTTTTGATTTCATTGCAGAGCATCTGAAACCAAAATCTACTTAAAAAAACCAACATAAATATTTCTCTTGAGATTCTTTATAGCTGTAAGTCATAAAATACCACAGTGTTCAAAGAAGAAAAAGTACATAAATCCCAGAGGGCTGTGTGTAGACCTCAATTTATTACTAATGAAGAATTGTATAGGAAAAGAAGGCTACATGATGACAGCATGGGGATCTGATTTACAAAGGAAGATAGTCTTATTATGCAGCAAAACTGAGGGAAATTGGATGGAGAGCCTCTTTACTACACTGATCCATGTAATTTCAAGACACCCTTAAGGACTTCCCTCTCCCATTTTGAGGAGATGCCAATGGTGAATTTTTGGAAAGATAGAAACAAAAGCTTTAGCAGATGTAAAGTTATAAATGGGTTCCTGGTACTCTGGACCAAATACTCACTTTGAGGAAATTACAGTCCTAGCTAGACCTAACAGTAAAAGACAAGGGAAGCATTTGCTTTGAGTGTGAAAACTTGAGGGACACAGAAATTATTTAAAATAAGCACCTGCTATCTACGAAATGCCACGTCACGAGGATAGGAGGATAAAATGTTGTGTTTTTATCATGGTTATAAATAAGCTAGTTATAGTTTTGCATCAAAATATCAAATTATTAATGAAAATGTTCAGATCTAAAAATAAAAATTATATACCCTAGAATATGAAATTTAAAAGTGATATATTTATGATTTAGGAATATTTAGTGTTGTATACATCAGAAAAAGTAAGCTACAAATTTCATCTCATTACATTTGATATACTATTGTCTTAATTGTTGCTGTTGCTGTTTGATGTATGTATGCATAGTCACATAAACATATATATTTATGTGTTTAACTAATCACAATGAGCATTATGTCTGTACATTTAGTTCATAGATGAATATAGAAGAGTTGTCTATTTTAAATCTGTATCCATTTTTAATTTTTTTGCTCCTTTAAAAAATTCACATCAAGGGGACAGCTGGGTAGCTCAGTGGATTGAGAGCCAGGCTTAGAGATTGGAAGTCCCAGGTTCAAATCTGGCCTCAGACACTTCCCAGCTGTGTGACCCTGGGCAAGTCACTTGACCCCCATTGCCTAGCCCTTTCTGCTCTTCTGCCTTGGAACCAATGCACAGTATTGATTCCAAGATGGAAAGTAAGGGTTTTCAAAATAAAAAAAAGTTAAAAAAATTTAAAAATTCACATCAATATATTTTCTGAATAGTAATTCCTGTTCCCTATTTAAGAATTGGACAAATACCTGTAAGAAATAAATAACACTTAAAGAAAGAAAAAATATTTAACAAAAGTAACTTATACAGTGTCTATATCTCTAAATATATGCAACATTCTATTCCCCAAATCCCTATTGCCCTGCCAAAATGATGGAGAGATATGATTCATTTTCTTTTCTGAAAGACTATGATAACTCAATTACATTCATCAGATTTCACTTTGCTTAAAGTAGAATCCTTATTTTCAATATTAAAATCATTAGAGAAGAGAAAATTATCATTCTGTAAGAGGAAATTACCTCTGACATTCACCCTTCTTCAGACCATTTCCTACTCGAGTGGAAGAATTTCATCAGGTACCTATACCAGGAAACTTTCCCCTCTTCTTCTCCACTTCTTTTTATGTGTTTCCTTTCCCCACTTAAGTGTAAGTTCCTTGAGGGCAGGAAACGGCATTCTTTCCCTTGTATCCCCAGCACTCAGCACAGTTCCTGGCACAAAGTAAGTGCTTAATAAACATTTATTTATTGGTGCTTATTTTGTTAGGTTCTGTACTTTGAGTACTGATAGAAAAATGGAGCTGGAAATAAATAACAGTTGAAAGATTATTGTTTTAGGTGATTGTTACTTAAAGCAAATCTCTCAACTTTTAACATGTACATGTGTGACAATGTTCTTCTTTACTCCCCTCTTTCTCATATATTATATTGTCTCAGTTGATTCTGAAAGAATTTTCACAGTAGAGACATAAAAAAATCATTCTCTTTTGGATATTAAAAGTAAAGGTAAGCACAATTTGTAATTTTCTTGTACCCATCAGCAATGAGTAAACAATGAAAAAATTAGTATGAGAACAGAATACAAGCATAGCCTCACTGTCTAACTATAGCCATAATAGATAACTACAGGGTAATGTAGTCGAAAGAGCATTTAGTTGGGAGGTAGAATACAAGGTGCTGAGTCCCGTTATGGCAGTGATGATCTTGGGCAAAATCACTTTGTATGTCTTACACTCAGATACTTTGTCTTTCAATGAGAGGGTGAGACTACAGCTCAATGATTCCTTCCAGTGCTAATGGGTCATGATTCAGTGGACACTTTTACTTTATGGATGAAACCAACAACTTGCTACCATTCTCTTCATAGACAAAGGTACAGAAGAGTCATTACCGTGAAGGATTGGCTTTCCTGTTTGTTTATTTTGCTAAGAGAGGAACTATACAAAGCCTTCCAAGATTAATATAAACATTGTGAACAGCTTTTTAAAAAATATTTTCTTTCAAATTGTATATGGAAAGGCTTTTTTTTTTCAACTTTCCAATAATGAACTAATGAATTTGATGTTTCTTAATGCCACAACTTCTAGTAATATGTAGGTTCTTCTCTCTCTCTCTTTCTCTCTATTTGTATATAAAAGATATGATATATGCAGACATATGTTCACATACATACACATATATGTAGGCATAAACTATATTTTCATCCAAATCATTTAACTGAAAAATGATTAGCATTCAAATCCATTTAGTCCATAGAATTTCCTGGGCAATTGTGACATCTCCATTTTGGTTGCTGGGGTTATATGTAAAATGGCACAGATATAGGTAGAAAGAATACAGAATTAGGAATTCAAAGACTTAAATTCCAAACTCAGACCTGACGCTTAACAGTCTGGTGAATGTTGGGCAAGATGCTTAAATTCTCTGTACCCAACTCTCATTATTTTTTCAATGAGCAACTTGGCCTGGATAAGCAAGCAGTTTGAAATTTTTTGTATTCTCTAATGATAATTCTCCTATTTCACATATTTATGACCAGAGCTGATAAAACAATATTATTAATGTTCTTTTTTAAAAGAAGCTATCATGCAAATAGAATCAAAGACAGAGACCTAGAAAATCCTTCCAAAATACTTTTATGATGCAAATAAATATCTTGACACCTAAACTTGTGAGAGACAAAGCATAGAATGAAAATGATAGACCATCTGAAAAATATAAATGGTCACATCTATTGTAATATAACTGACTTCCTTTATAAGCTTTGTATTTCATTTTTTTGTATTTAAAAAGATTATCTCAACTAAGTGTTCATTAGATTTGACCAGATTGCAAAACGAATGCATGTCAAAAAATATTAATAATCAGTCTATACCAAAATGACTAATAAATATCCATGCCAAAATATTGAATAAAAAGAAGAAAAGATAATATAAAATATTCAAAATAAGAGCAAGAAAAATCCTGTTCTTGTATTCATAGAACAGAAAATGGTTTTGATTAAATGCATATCCATTTTTATTAAAATATTTTAAAATACAGTTATAAATGGAGCCTTATTACTAAGATAGTATCTAAAACCAAGAGCCAGTCTGCTACAATGGATAAGTGATAGAATACTATCTAATAATATTGAGGCAAAGCAATAAATGATTAGTAATATTTGATATAGATCAAGAAATGCTAACTACAGAAATAAAACAAAAATATGGGTTTTAGATTGATATTTTTATAGTGATTTCTTTCTAGCTCTTGTTTGTCCCTGGTTTAAAAATCAAAAGAATTTAATAGAATCACTTATTTTTAAATTTAAAAAAAAAACAATTCAGGTTACATTGGAATTAATTATTCTTTAAATGTTTGATAGGATGTAATTATAAATGTGTTTTCTCCTGGTATGGTTTTCTTTGGGGGTTAATATATGGCCTGATCACTTTATTATTTTAACAATATCTTATCTGTTATATTATTAATGGTCAAATAACTGAACAGGTGTTTTCTGAGAATTTGTTTTATTTTATACAAATGTTAAGTTCTTTTTAGTTTTTCTATTCACAATTTGGTTTTACTCTTTTTAAAAATCCTTAAACTAGCTAACTATTTAAAACAAATACTTATAAGTTCTGTTCATCTCTTAGTTGATTTTGAAGATTTCTATTTTGTGTTTGATTTTTCTTATATGTGGTATTTCTATTACTTCTTCACTGATCAAATATTGAGGTGTTCTTTCCCTCTGGTATTTATTTAAATGTTTCAAAATTTAAATTACTTTTGTTTTTTGACTTTGCATGCCTATTTTGTCTATTTTTTCATTGTTTTCTTCTTCTTTAATGAAATTGTCCATTGCTTTATGATATTATTTGATTTATCCCTTCTTCCAAATTATCCTATTCTCAATTTAATTTTGAATAATTTTTTTGAAGACCTTTTCTTCTTTTATTTTTATTGCATTGAAGGCACTGATGTTTGTTTGATTTTCTGCATTCATTTAGGATTGTATATCATATTCTTTTACACCATTTTACTATTTTTAAATCTCAAAGACAAAGGCTTCTGAATTTTCCATTCTGTTTTTACTCAAGTCCAGTGCTTTATGCACTGTTTTTTTAACTTTAACACTGTTTTTTAACTTTTTTAACTTAAAGAAGTTAAAGTATTTTTAAAAAAAAGAAGTAGTGAAGGGTTGAGGATGAAAGCCTGGAGGACTAGGAGGATGGTGGTATCTTTGATATTAATAGGAAAGATTGAAATGGGTACAAAGTTTGGGGGAAAGATAAAGATAAAAGTGTTGTCAACAGAAATCAAACAAACTGAGAAGTGAGTGACTTGTTTATTATTCTTTTTTTCCAGATATAATAAATCTCTTTATTATTTCTTTATTTTACTTTTTTTTTGAAGGGATAGTTGTATTTTTATTATAATTATGTAACCTATTAGAATGCTTTCTTGTTTCATTTTCTTTCACTTTAAACATTATTTTATTTGGTCATTTCCAAACATTATTCATTGGAAACAAAGATCGTTTTCTTTTCCTAACCCCCTTCCCACCACCTCTCCCATAGCCGACACACAATTCCACTGGTTATCACATGTGTTCTTGGTTGGAACCCATTTTCATGTTGTTGGTATTTGCATTAGAGTGTTCATTGAGAGACTCTCCTCAGTCGTATCCCCTTCCCCCCTGTAGTCAAGCAGTTGGTTTTCCTCGGTGTTTTTACTCCCATAGTTTATCCTCTGCTTGTGGATAGTGTTTTATAGATCCCTGCAGATTGTTCAGGGACATTGCATTGACACTAATGGAGAAGTCCATTATCTTCGATTATACCACAGTGTATCAGTCTCTGTGTAAAATGTTTTCCTGGTTCTGCTCCTTTTGTTCTGCATCACTTCCTGGAGGTTGTTCCAGTCTCCATGGAATTCCTCTACTTGATTATTCCTTTTAGCACAATAGTATTCCATCACCAACATATACCACAATTTGTTCAGCCATTCCCCAATTGAAGGGCATCCCCTCATTTTCCAATTTTTGGCCACCACAAAGAGTGCAGCTATGAATAACCTTGTACAAGTCTTTTTCCTTATTATCTCTTTGGGGTACAAGCCCAGCAGTGCTATGGCTGGATCAAAGGGCAGACAGTCTTTTATCACCCTTTGGGCATAGTTCCAAATTGCCCATCAGAATGGTTGGATTAATTCACAACTCCACCAGCAATGAATTAGTGTCCCTACTTTGCCACATCCCCTCCAGCATTCATTACTTTCCATAGCTGTCATGTTAGCAAATCTGCTAGGTGTGAGGTGATACCTCAGGGTTTTTTTTGATTTGCATCTCTCTGATTATAAGAGATGTAGAACACTTTTTCATGTGCTTATTAATAGTTTTGATTTCTTTGGCTGAGAACTGCCTGTTCATGTCCCTTGCCCATTCATCAATTGGAGAATGGCTTAATTTTTTGTACAATTGATTTAGCTCTTTGTAAGTTTGAGTAATTAAACCTTTGTCAGAGGTTTTATGAAGATTATTTCCCAATTTGTTGCTTCCCTTTTGATTTTAGATACACTGGTTTTGTTTGTGCAAAACCTTTTTAATTTGATGTATTCCAGATTATTTATTTTGCATTTTGTGACTCTTTCTAAGACTTGCTTGGTTTTAAAATCTTTCCTTTCCCAAAGGTCTGACATGTATACTATTCTGTGTTCTCCTAATTTTCTTATAGTTTCCTTTTTTATATTCAAGTCATTCACCCATTTTGGATTTATCATGGTGTAGGGTGTGAGGAGTTGATCTAAACCTAATCTTTCCCACACTGTCCTCCAATTTTCCCAGCAGTTTTTATGAAATACTGGATTTTTGTCCCAAAAGCTGGGATCTTTGGGTTTTTCATATACTTTCTTGCTGAGGTCACTTACCCCGAGTGTATTCCACTGATCCTCCTTACTGTCTCTTAGCCAGTACCAAATTGTTTTGATGACAGCTGCTTTATAATATAGTCTGAGATCTGGGACTGCAAGGCCCCCTTCCTTTGTATTTTTTTCATTATTTCCCTGGATATCCTTAATCCTTTGTTCTTCCAAATGAACTTTATTATGGTTTTTTTCTAGATCAGTAAAAATTTTTTTGGAAGTTTCATGGGTATGGCACTAAATAGATAGATGAGTTTGGGTAGGATGGTCATTTTTATTATATTGGCTCGTCCTACCCATGAGCAGTTAATGTTTTTCCAATTGTTCAAGTCTAGTTTAGGTTGTGTGGAGAGTGTTTTGTAGTTGTGTTTATAAAGTTCCTGTGTTTGTCTCGGGAGATAGATTCCTAAGTATTTTATTTTGTCTAAGGCAATTTTGAATGGGATTTCTCTTTCTAGTTCTTGCTGCTGAGCTGTGTTGCAAATATATAGAAATGCTGATGACATGTGGTTTTATTTTGTATCCTGCAACTTTGCTAAAGTTGTTGATAATTTCGATTAGCTTTTTGGTTGAATCTCTAGGATTCTTTAAGTAGACCATCATGTCATCTGCAAAGAGCGATAATTTGGTCTCCTCATTGCCAATTTTAATGCCTTCAATTTCTTTTTCTTCTCTAATTGCTACTGCTAGTGTTTCTACTACAATGCCAAATAATAGAGGTGATAATGGGCATCCTTGTTTCATGCCTGATCTTAATGGGAATGCATCTAGTTTATCCCCATTGCAGATGATATTAGCTGATGGTTTTAGAGATATACTGTTTATTATTTTTGGGAAAGACCCTTCTATTCCTATGCTTTCTAGTGTTTTTAATAGGAATGGATGTTGTATTTTATCAAAGGCTTTTTCTGCGTCTATTGAGATAATCATGTGTTTTTTGTTGGTTTGCTTCTTGATGTGGTCAATTATATGGATGGTTTTCCTAATATTGAACCAGCCCTGCATCCCTGGTATGAATCCTACTTGATCATGGTGAATGACTCTTCTGACCACTTGCTGGAGTCTTTTTGCTAGTATCCTATTTAGGATTTTTGCATCTATATTCATTAGGGAGATTGGTCTATAGTTTTCTTTCTCTGTTTTTGGCCTGCCTGGCTTTGGAATTAGTACCATGTTTGTGTCATAAAAGGAATTTGGTAGAACTCCCTCTTTGCTTATTATGTCAAATAGTTTGTATAGTATTGGGGTTAGTTGTTCTTTGAATGTTTGATAGAATTCACTGGTGAATGCATCAGGCCCTGGGGATTTTTTCTTAGGAAGTTCTTTGATGGCCTGTTGGATTTCTTTTTCTGATAGGGGATTATTTAAGAAATCTATTTCTTCTGATAGTCTACGCAATTTATATTTTTGTAAATATTCATCCATATCATCTAAGTTGGTATATTTATTGCCATATAGTTGGGTAAAGTAGTTTTTAATGATTGCCTTAATTTCCTCTTTGTTGGAGGTGAGGTCCCCCTTTTCATCCTTGATGCTGTTACTTTGCCTTTCTTCTTTCCTTTTTTAAATTAGATTGACCAGTACTTTGTCTATTTTGTCTGTTTTTTCAAAGTACCAGCTGCTAGTCTTATTTATTAGCTCAATAGTTCTATCACTTTCGATTTTATTAATTTCTCCCTTAATTTTTAGGATCGCTAGTTTGGTTTTCTTCTGGGGGGTTTTAATTTGTTCATTCTCAAGTTTTTTGATTTGCATTTCCAATTCATTGATCTCTACCCTCCCTAACTTATTAATATATGCACTCATGGATATGAATTTTCCTCTAAGTGCTGCTTTGGCTGCATCCCATAAGGTTCGAAAGGATGTCTCACCATTGTCATTTTCCTCAATGAAAATATTGTTTCTATGATTTCTTCTCTAACTAACTGATTTTGGAGTATCATATTATTTAATTTCCAATTAATTTTTGATTTGGCTCTCCATGTACCTTTTCTGATCAATATTTTTATTGCTTTATGATCTGAAAAGTTTGCATTTATTATTTCTGCTTTTCTGCATTTGAGTGCCATGTTTCTGTGACCTAGTGTATGATCTATTTTTTGTGAATGTGCCATTTGGTGCTGAGAAGGTATATTCCTTTTTGTCCCTATTTATGTTTCTCCATATGTCTATTAACTCTAATTTTTCTAAGATTTCATTCACCTCTTTTACCTCTTATTTATTTTTTGGTTTGATTTATCTAAATTTGATAGTGGTTGATTCAAGTCTCCCACTAATATGGTTTTACTGTCTATTTCCTCCTTCAATTCTCCTAGTTTCTCCATTAAAAATTTGGATGCTATACCATTTGGTGCATACATGTTGATAAGTGATATTTCCTCATTGTCTATACTCCCTTTTAACAGACTATATTTACCTTCCCTATCCCTTTTGAAGAGGTCTATTTTTGCTTTGGCTTTGTCAGATATCATGATTGGAATTCCTGCCTTCTTTCTATCAGTTGAGGCCCCAAAGGTCTTACTCCATCCTTTAATTCTAACCTTGTGAGTATCAACTCGCCTCATATGTGTTTCTTGAAGACAACAAATGATAGGGTTTGGGGTTCTAATCCAATCTGTTATTTGTCTACATTTTATGGGTGAGTTCATCCCATTCATGTTCAAAGTTATGATTGTCACTTGTGGATTCCCTGGCATTTTGATATCTTCCCCTAGTTCTGACCTTTCTTCTTTAGCTATATCCTTTTGAACCAGTGATTTACTTTAGGTCAGTCCCACTAGTGCCCTCCCTTGACATGCTTCCCTTTCTAGCCCCTCCCTTTTTATGCTCCCTTCCCCTTCCCCCTCTCCTTCCCTACCTTTTTATACTCCCTCCCCCCCCTCCTTGATTTTCCTTTCTTTCTTACCCTGTTGGATAAGATAGAGTTCAGGATCCCACTTTATCTAGATGTTCTTCCCTCTCAGATTTGATTTCACTGAGAGTAAGGTTTAAGTAATTCCACTTCACGCTCTCTTCCTCTCCTTCTCATATGTGAGTTCTTCCCCTCCCCTTCCCATGTGTATCTTTGTATGGGAAAGATTATTCTATTTAGTCCCCCCTCTATATCTTGAAGTAAATATTAGTATTATCGATGATACCCCCCTCCCTTTTCCTTTCTTTGCCCCCACTTTCACCAAATCTTCTTAATGCCCAAATCTTTCCCTATGCATGATTCTTATAACTACTCTTATGATGCATACAATTTTTGAGAGTTACACAATACATTTTCCCTACATTATATAATTTGATATAAATGTAGTCCTTATAGAAGAGTTTGACTTAAATAAAAAGATAAGATTTATCTCCTTTTCCCTTTCTTTCATATTTACCTTTTCATGTTTCTCTTGCTTTCTGTGATTGGATATCAAATTTTCCACTAAGTTCTGGTCTTTTCTTAGCAAATGCTTAGAAATCTTCTATTTTGTTGAATGCCCATACTTTCCCTTGGAAGTATATAGTCTGTTTTGCTGGGTAGTTGATTCTTGGTTGGAGACCCAGCTCTCTTGCCTTTCTAAATATCGTGTTCCATGCTTTGTGGTCTCTTAGTGTGTTAGCTGCTAAGTCCTGTGTGATCTTTATGAGAGCCCCCCAATATGTGAAGCTCCTCTTCTTGGCTTCTTGTAGGATTTTCTTCTTTTCTTGGAAGCTCTTGAATTTGGCGATTACATTCCTGGGGGTTGTCTTTTGGGGATTTAGTATAGAGGGTGTCCTATGAACCCTTTCTATTTCTATTTTGCCCCCTTGTTCCAGAACATGTGGGCAATTTTCTTCTACAATCTCCTGTAGAATAGCATCGACGTTTTTGTTTATCTCTGATTTTTCGGGGAGATCAATAATTCTGAGCTTGTCTCTTCTTCTGTTTTCCAAGTCTGTGACCTTTTCAGTGAGATATTTTATGTTTTCTTCTAATTCATTAATTTTTTGGGTTTGCTCTATTGATTCTTGCTGTTATGTAATCTCACTGTCTTCCATTTGCTTAATTCTGGTCGTTAGGGACTGGTTTTGCTTTTCAGCTTTGTCTGCCCTTCTATTAGGTGCTTTCAGCTCTTTCTCCAATTGTGAAGTCTTGTCTATCAGACTGCTGTTCTCTTTCTCCCATTTTTCTTTCCAAAAGGTTTCCATCTTTTGGGCATGCTCACTGTCTTCCGGTTGCTTAATTCTGGTCGTTAGGGACTGTTTTTGCTTTTCAACTTTGTCTGCCCTTCTATTAGATGCTTCCAGCTCCTTCTCGAACTGTGAAGTCTTGTCTATCAGACTGCTGATTTCTTTCTCCCATTTTTTTTTCTAAAAGGTTTCCATCTTTTGGGTAAGCTCTAGTTTGAGATCTTCCAGAGCTTGTGGATAGTTTCCATTTTTAGAGGCATGTTCTGATTTTGTTTGGATTTCATCCTCATTCTCTTCTTTTCCTTGGTACTCCCTCCATAAAAATTTTCAATAGTCACTTTTTCCCCCCTTTCTTCTTGGAGGCTTGATTTTGGGCTGTGTGAGCCATCCCTTTGGTGGTTTTATTCCACTTTCTTATTTGGTCTGGGGTCTGGGTGATATGTGCGGGTTTTCTGTGAATTTAGGTTGCCTCAGACTAGTTCTTCCCAGACTTGGAGGTTTATTAGAGTGTGGAACCCCTGTGTTCAGCCCAACTGCCCAGGCTTTAAGAGCGGCCCGCCCAGGTGTTCAGCTCTGTCCAGGCACTCAGCGCAACTGTCCAGGGGTTCAGCTCCACGGCTCCCTGTGATCAGCGCAGTATTCTCCCATGAAACTGCCCTGAGAGGTCATTTCCTTGCAGTCTTTAGATCCCAAGGACCCTGGTGTGCCCCCCCAGACAGAGACGCTCCTCACTCACTCGCTGTCCCAGTGAGCGCTCTGATAGCTTACTCTGGTTTGGTGGGGGTGGGGGGAAGGGGCGGCTCAGTTCATGTATTTTGTGTGAGCTTTTCCTCCTCCTTATAGTGTGGAAATGTTCAAACCCCACAGACCTTCGTTTCTGTGGGGTACTGGAGAGTCCCACCATTCTTCCAAAGATGATTTTTATGCCCCTTTTAGGTAGTCTATTTCGTTCGGTGCCAGGGAGGGGAAGCAAGTCGAGTCTAGATTGAAGCCATGTTTACCCGGAAGTCCTGTTTAATATTCTAAAGGTAGTGAGTTTTTAGGTTTGGGAATATACTTGATAACAATTGGATTGATATCATGGACTTCCCCAATGTCACATTTTGGTAATGCCCCAACCAATCTGTGTACACCTAGGATTTCTTCACTTATCTAATGTCAGCATAGGCTCACTCCCACTTGTTGGTGGGAACAGGATTTTGAAGTAATAGGTTGCAGAAGATTTGCTCTGATTTACCCTTCTTTGGCCAGGATTAAAATTGGAAGCAATTCTAACTTCAAATTTCTCAATATAAAAGGAGTGAGGACATTAACATGTGCCTGTTAATGGATTCCCATCTACCTGAGCTCCTATTTTTTTTCTAAACTCTTGAAAATGTCACATTAAAGGATTCCATGTCTTCGCTCATATGCCCTTGTGACTTTACCAGATTACATAAAAAATGAATGTAAAATTACATATACTATCTTCTCTAGAGCTGAGAGGAACTGATATGAACCCAACTTTCCTAGGTACAAGAGAATGAGACACTAAAATTGGGACAAGAACCTGCTGAGAACTTGGAATCTTGGGTCAAATTCAGGATAATTAAAATGCCTGTTCTATTCAGCTAGCTCTCAATTAACACAAGTGACATAGAGAAAGGGGAAAAAAGGATCCTTTGTGTTTTATTATTTTTAATTGATTTGTGTGGTGTATTTATTATATCCACTGTTATCAAGTGGCATATAAAAATATGCTTTTGTTCCTTGGCTTCAAAGTAGTTTTACTTTTTAACAGACATTACTCAGTTCTCAATTGTTTTGAAGATATGATGCGAGTAGTAGTAATTATATACTCTTTTATCAACATTCCCTTAATTGTTACCAACAGTTATTTACATGTGAATGAATAAAATATACTTTACTTGCTGCCTAGCAGCTAGGGCATTGCCCCCCATAAAAATTATAGACTGACTAATTAAAATAAATATGCTTGCAATAATGTTGCATGTACTTTTGTGCACTTTGAAGTTATTAAAATTTTCAGTACAATAAACTTGAATGTAAGGAAATAATGAAAGGTCATAAGAAAATACTATGTAAGGAAATGGTAATGTAAGAACATAAGGAAATAATAATGAGGCATATTTTATTGAATATTTAATTTACTTCTGGCCTGCAGGTGGATGTTTTGAAAACTACTTGGTAGCATTAGCCTTGTGCTTTTTTTGTTTGTTTATTTTTGGAAGAAGTTTCTAAAAGATATTTTTGTCCACTCCCATCATATAATCTGTTATAATATTGTTCCAGTATAGGTTATGATATGCAGTCATCAATTTCCAAACAGTTTTACCATTAAATGGAACCAATACCACTTGTATGATCCTTTTTAATAAAAATTATGATCATAAACATTTACATTGTAAATTTTAGAAATGCTGGCCTTTGCTGTATATATTTTTAAGGAAATATAATTTATAATGTGATTTTGCCAACACGGTATCTTTAACACATTTATATAGCTCAAATATCTTTAATCCACATTCTCTTTGAATGAATCACAAACAAAAATGAATTAAATTTATTTGAATTTTATATATATATATATATATATATATATATATACATATAACATTAGTTACAGTACCTCCCCTCAAATAATTTTAGCATCTAATTAGTCAAAGAAATATGAGCTCGAAAATTATGCAAATCAAAATAACTCAGATACCATATTACACTTATCACATTGGCTAAACTGAGGGCAAAATGACAAATGTTGGCTGGAAGGTGTTAAAATAGGGACACTAATACCCTGTTGGTGGAAACTGTGAACTGATCCAACCATTTTGGAGAGCAATCTGCAATTATGTCTGTTTATACACTCTGACCCAGTAATACCATAATGTAAGTAATACCATAAGATGATCAGTAAAAAATAAAAGAACCTATAAGTTCTAAAATATAGAAGGGTTGTTTGTTTGTATGTTTTGGTGGGTGGGATTGTTTTGTTTTGTTTCTGGTGGCAAAGAACTGGAAATTGACATAATGCCCATCAGTTGAGTAATGACTAAACAAGTTGTTTAGTTGTTTAGTCATTGTGATGGGATACTACTGTTCCATAAGAAAAGATGAACAGATTAACTTTTTTAAATCATGGAAAGACCAACATGAAGTTATGAAGAGTAAAACAAGAAGAACAAAGAGAATATTATAACAGAAATATTGTTTTAAGAATGACTTATGTCCATCTCCAGAAAAAGAATTCATGAATAAAAATAAGGCATAGTTTTATATATACACGTACCTTTTTTGTCAGATGATGCCTTCTCTAATGGGGAGAGGAAAGGATGGAGAGATTTACCTGGGCATTTTAAATGTAACAAACAAGCAACCAAAAACTTTCCCTGCCTGGATGTCTAATGGGAAAGTTAACATACAAACAAAATAAATAAGAAAAAATATAGAATCTCACTGAGGAAAGTAATTAGCATTTACATTGATTTTTTGGAATTTTAATGCAAGATTTCTTGCAAAAGATGGGATTTGAAAGAAGCTAGGGAAGTCAGAAAGCAGAGATGAGAAAGGATAGAATTTTAGCCAATGATAATGCTTGACACTGGAGGAAGATAATACTGTGTGAAAAATATTAAGGCACCCAGCATCACTGGGACATAGAATATGTGGGTTTGTGGGGAAAAGGAGTTAGATAGGAAAAGAAAAGAAAACTGGATTGGTTACACAGGGCACAGGGTATGAAGATTTTTTAAAAGTAAAAATATTTTATAATTGATCATGCTGGCAGTGGCTCCAGCAACTGGACTTTATTCTAGGGGAATGGCATTGTCAGTTCTGTGCTTTGAGATCATCCTCTTGACAGCTGAAAGTTAAATGGGAAAGAGTGGAAAGGACTTGAAGCATGATCAATCACCTGGTTTTGCAAAAGCCCTGGCATGAGGTGATGAGAGATTACAACAGGATTATGGCAGCATCATAGGCAAAAAGGAGAATTTTATGAGAAACATTATAAAGGTTGAATTGGTCCTACTTGATAACTAATGTGATATGGGAGGAGGGAAAGTAGGGAGTCGAGGATGACACCTAGGTTGCAATTTTGGTTGACTAGAAAGACAGATGTCTTTCAAAAACTGAAATGAACATTCAATGCCAGATGACTTTAGGATAATCTTATAATGGTTCTATTCTTGTCAAATAGCCCTGTGGTGAATGTATTCACCATACAACTCTATACTCTTAGTTTTATATAATGGTCTCTATGAGAGACTTTAGTCTCATAGGCAAAGAATAATTCCTGAATTTAAAAAAATAGTGAATAATAGGTATGGAAAAGACAGTGGTCCAGAATGAATTGATTCATCTTCCAAATCCTTAGCTCTATCTGGATGTACATGATTGAGGTGATTTTTGAGAAATCTTCCCTTCAGAAACTCAACTGGAATGACTCTTTGGGGTGAAAGTAGAGTAAAATCTTGGCAGAAGTTAAACTGGAAAGTTATATGACAATATTTTTGAAGGTCGTTATTGGTTTTTGTTGTTGTTAATAATAATAGGTGATGTGTATACAGCACATTAAGTTTGAAAAAGCACTTCATATATCTCTTTTAATCATAACCTCAACTTTGTGAAGTTAAATGATAGTATTATTCCCAATTAATAGTTGAGGAAACTGAGGCTGTCTTTTGCCCTGTGTCACAGGCTAGTGTGTTTCTAAGAGGGATTTGAGCTTATCAAGTCCCTCTCTATCCACATCCCCATTTAGGGCTTAGTACAATTTATCAGTAGTCTTCATTATCCTTTGTTCTTTGCCTTTTGACTGAGGAACAAAGGTGATGGCTTAGACAAGCTTCCTGCACATAAATTCATTTAACTTAATTCAGTGAAGAAAATACAAATCATCAATCAGAAACAGTGGTTTCTGACAATCTATGCACTATAAATATTTGATATAAACTCATAATTTTTGCAGAAGAGGTTTTCTATAAAATTAGGAGGATACATTCATTTTCAGAAGTCTGTACCAATTGGAAAACTCTTCTGAATGGATTCTATAATGATCCTATAATCACAACAGTTATCTTACCATGGCTTACAGGAAAAATAGATGCATTTTTCATGTTATACTGTGTAGCCTGGCATATTCCACACTTCTGGATATTTGTTTCAAAATTTAAACCAGTCCTAGATATTTGCCCATCACTTTTAACAATTCTTTTTTTTTTTTTGAGAAAGGGTTCTCTGTGTGCATAAATTGAAAGTAATGGGACTAAGATTATGTGATGTTAACTTCAAAAAATAATGAAGTGATTAATACTTAAGTAATATCAGTTTGAAGCAGATAGGTAGTTCATGGAATAAGCATGGAATCAGGAAGTTCAAATCCAGCCTCCACATCCAGTTTAGAATTCAGGTTAATCTGACATAAAAATTAACATCACAATTTTATTAACCTAAAGAGACATCAGGGAGACCTACCATTAAAATTTTTAGAGTAGTAACAATACAATTAAGATTCCATAGTAACAGATGGCTCAGGGAAGTAGTATTTGCTATGTCCCTTTTTGACTTATAGAGTTTTCACTAGAATAAAGTTCCACAAGATATTTATAATCAGTTTGAGTTAGAAATATGTACCATTGAAATCATAGTGGAACTTATTAAATCTTTTGAAGTGGAGATTTTTCTGACCATCTTACATCCTTTTCAGTGCCATAGGATTTTTGGATTAACAAACATCACGGATTACCTATATTATAGTTTAAGTGAACTAAATAATATTAGTACTAATAGAATGGTTAAAGAATTAAGTTTTAAATTCACATTCCTCTTTCTTAGCCACCTAGCATTTATATAGCTTTGTACAATTTACAAAATGACAGGAAATCAACGAAATATGGAAATCGAGAAAACCATGTCCCCATGAATACTGGCTTCATCTCAGAAAATGTTGATGATGAATGATTATTATTTGGATGTCTGGAGTACAATTACTAAACATAGACAACTATTCATAACATTTGGACAAGGTCAAGTTTTATAGTTAACTTCCCACCAGGTAGAAAAGCAAGCAAGCATTTGTTTGACTGTTAAATGCTGCATCTAAGCTTCCCTTAAGTTCGATATTCACAGAGCTTTGGCAGAAACTTCTCAAAGTGTATCCCTACAATTAGCCTTTAGACCAGCCCAGATGGTATAGTCCAGATAAAACTAATGAACCATTATTTGACCAGATAATCAATCTCTTTAATTTTTTAATCATTTGAACAAAGACAAAATAGTTTTTAATCCAAAGGTTTTGTGAAAATGGCATAATACGTTTAGTGGCAATGCAGTGTCCTGAACAGCTTGGAGGGATCTAGGAGAAAAAGCATTATCTGCATTCAGAGGAAAAACTGTGGGAGGAGAAATACAGAAGAAAAACATCTGCTTGAATACATTGGTTGAGGGGAAATGGCTGGAGAGGTAGAGACTCTAAATAAACAATCTACAACATGGAAATATGTTCTGATCAAGAACACAAGTAATACCCAATGAAATTGCACATGGGCTTCAGAAAGGGTGGGTGGAGGGGAGGGAGGGAAATAATGTGATTCTTATAACCAAGAAATAATATTATAAATTGACCAAATGAATTACTTAAAGAAAAAGAAAATGGCATAATAGGGATTGCCCTGGTTAGGTTCTATAATAGTTTTTTTCCCCACATAATCATATGAATTATATTGATTTATATTATCAAGTAATGCATATAATACACTGGGCATTAATTTCTCAAGTCATAAACCAGTATTTTTCTGAACAACTTTTTTTTGCTATGACTTTGTGATGAAGCATTGGACCCATGACTTACTGTCAGTAAGATATAGCAAACTGGTACAAAATATTTCCATCAATATCAATTGGGTGGTTCTTGTAATATTGAGGAATGAATGATAATCTCAGAAATTTTGTCAATGGCTATTTATGAGAAAACATTGTGGAAGGTATTTTGGTTTACCAGTTACATACCTACTAGAGGAGTTGATATCAGTGTTGCATGTACTGTGACATCCTGAGGGACCTTAGTTTGTGCAATATGTAGAACAGGTGATATTGTCATTTGTATTCTGGATTTGGTATGATGAATACCAAAATTGGAATCTCTCCTTCCAAACTCAAATCACATAACCTTTCTCATGTTCAATTTCTGATCTCTAAAATGAAGATAATAATAGTACCTTCCTCACAAGGTTATGAGGATCAAAAGAGATCATATATTTAAAGTGTTTGTAAACTTTAAAGCACCACAAGAAAGTTTGTTGTTCTTGGACTGCCACAGTTCATATTATATCATTTTATCACAGAAAATAATGCAATGTTGGGTCCCTAATATTATTTGGAATAACAACATTTTATTAACTGCAGCTTACATGAATGACTATGATGATTGCTCGAGTTATTTTGAAAGATCTGAAAAGATTTTTTTCCCTCAAGGTGCTCTTTTTCTACCAGAGCAGGCACTTTTTTATTTTTAAGTAAAATAACAGCATAAATAGCCATGGCTAAATTGAGTGTTAGAATGTCTGAATAGATCCATAAATATTGAAAGTATTCCTCCCTCATAATGACCATGTTCTCTAGCTTCATGATATATTTAAAAAAAAAAACTCTTCATTTAATTTCAGGGGAAAGCTAATAATTCAGTTTCGTTGGCTAGGACCTTGCTTGGGGCAATTTTAATAGTTAAATTTAATGCAAAGGCATAATAAAATTTTAAATTAGTGCTAGTTTATATAATAATGAAGTCCTTTTGATCCTCTTAAAATAGGAAAGACAACAACAAACTAATCAACCCAGTAATTTTCAGAGATCCATAGCATTGTAGATCTCATATTAGAAGAGACATCAGAGGAAATTTAGTTTAACCTTGTTATTTTATAGATGAGGAAAATCCTGGGAATTAAATGTCTTGCCCAAGGTCATATCAGCAACATGAATTTAATTTGGGACCCAGACTCAGGTTGTATACCTCCTGGTTTAGCAAGGAAACCACTGTGTCTCCTTAGAGTCTACTTAGCATTTTACTCTTTATAAGGTCCTATACCTGTCACCAGAAGAAGTGCTATAAGACACCAGTAAAAACAAAAGAATAAACTTTCCCATGGTAGCTCTCTGCCTGAAAAAAACTACTCTGAACCTTACCCTACTCTAAAAATCCCTACAGCAATCAAACAGCATTAAAACCCAATAGCAATAAAGCTCAACAAGGAATAAAAAGGGACAAGACACTACTATAGCACTATGGTTCATTCTGTCATACAGACATCATTCAAAGTTCAAAATGGTAAGCAAGTTAGATATCACTAGACATAGCTCAAAGAAAGATACATTAATAACAGCTTATAAATATTAATATTCTGCATTGGCTACAACGTGCACTAAGATAGACCTTGAAATGTAAACTACTGGCAAGTGATCATCATTTGCCTAGGACAAAACATTAAGATAATTAGAAGAATACAGGGAAATAATACTACTTATTTTTAAAAACTTTGCATAATGTATTTTTGATTAGTAAGGCAATTATAATATCAGTTGCCTGTCACTACAAACCATATTAATAACTTCACCATTCTGTCTGTAGTATTTTAAAGTTCTTGCTTAAACAACTTTTTCCATTATATTTATCTTGCTTTATGTATTTTTATCAACATTTAAAAAATTCTTATCATCAATGCTTTTTCAGTTGAATGGTTCTAACCACATAATATGCATGTTTTAGTTTAAATTGTTTATAAATTACACTTGTTAGTTCTGTCTGCTGGCATAATAAATTCTGAGATTATCTTTCTTTTTTTTAAATGAGTAGGCTTAGAATAGAGCACTATTTTTAATTCACTGATCCCAACATCCAGAATCCTCTGATTCAAAAGTTTTATTTTTAATGCATTTTGAGCAAAAATAAAATTGCTGAGCTAAAAGTGAAACTGTTAATGTAAAATCTAGGATTTTTTAAGTGTACCTTTATAAAATTCTGTGTGCAGTGAAGCCAGGCAAAGATACAATTTGGAATTATTTCACTTGGAACAAAACATCTTGAGGAAAGTAGGAAGTAGGGAGTGTCCCACTGTAAGTACTCAGGCTAGGTTTCATGAAAGAAAACCTGTTTCCCTAAGAGTCTGCTACTCAAAAGGTATCGGGGCTCTCAAAAATGGAGCACTATGGCAACAAGACCCTGGAGATGTTCCACTACATTTCAGAAAATGGAACTTCTAGTCCTTTCCAAAAGTGTCTAATGAATTCCTTCCTTTGTGTCTTTGCTTCCATCCTAATTAATTACAACTTAATTATCCTTCTCTAAAATGTTGCTGAAATCATCTTCATACATCCATTCCCAGGTCCAATAACACCTTCTCCATGATGCCTTACCCAAATCTCACTATTTAATAATTTCTTTCTTTCTTTGAAACATACATAGCACCCTCACACTATTTCTTTTAGATGTCTATTGTGACCTACTAATACATTAACAAGAAGTTATGATATACTTTTTATGTTCCAAGCATGTGTTAGGCATGGGTACACAAAGACAGCAGTAAAAATAGTTCCTGTATTCAAGGAGTTTAATTCTATACAGAGAGACAACTTGTACAAAACACATATGTGAATAAGCCATATGAATAAATATGAGATAATTTTAGGAGTGCATCAGGAACTTGGAGCATCAATGAAAGATTTGTGAAGAATAGTGGTTTTTTAACCTGGAGTCCATGTGGCAATTTCAGAAAGTCCAGGAACTTGAGGAAAATAATTACATATATTTTGTCACTGGCATTTAACCTTTCTTTCATTTGGAACATTGGTTTCATCAACTGTAAAAGGAGTCCATGACACACATAAAAAAGGTTAAGAATCTATGAAGGAAAAGGTAGTGTTTAAGCTGAGAATTAAAGGCAATAAGTTATTTTAAGGAAAGAGTAAATTTCATACAGGCATAGAGACAGAAATAGCCAGAGATGGAAATGTTGCACATAAAGAACAGAAAGCCAGTTTAGCTGGAAAGTAGAATGTGGGAAGGAGAATAAGGTGTATAGATAAGCCTGGAAAGATAAGCTTTGGGTCCAGGTTGTGAAGATCTTTAAATACCAGAGGAATCTATATCTGATCTTTTGTTCAATAGACAATAGAGTTTATTGTATAAAGGAATTGCATGGTCAGACCTCTTCAGGAAATTCATTTTGACAGCTCTATGGATGATAAATTGGCGGGGAAAGATTTGAGTCATGGAGACCAATTATAGTAGTTCAGGAAAGAAGTGATAAGGGTCTGAAATGGTATAGTGGTCATATGAGTAAACTAAGGGAAAGTGAGTAAAAGATGTTGAACTAGAAATGACAAGTCCTGGCATATGAATAGATGTATGGAGTTAGAGGAAGGGCAGAGGCAAAAATAATTCTGAGTATGTAAATGTGGGGGCGAAAATTCAGCAGCAAAAAGAAAAAATAGGGAGATAGTCTATGTTAACAATAGTTTGGATATTTTTAATAAATTGAATGCTTCTTTATCTCTAAGTCCTAATGATCTTTCTACAAAGTTTCAAACTACTTAATGCTTGCTACATTTTTAAGTGCCAATTGAGTTGATTTTTGACATGTGGATAATAACCATAGAAAATAAATTTGGTGCTACTTTCAAGTCTAAGAAATTCAGACCACGTTGCCAGGGGAAAGGATGGGGCACTTTGTGGAAGGTCTTACGTATCACAATAATGAGTTTGAATTTCTTATTTAATAGGCAATAGGGAGCTTTTAAAATGTTTTGGGTAGAGAAGTGGATCTGGTATGTGTGTTCAGGAAGGGGAGAAGCCCATTATGGTGATGAACACAATAGTCAAGAAGGAAGTAGTAAGAACCCAAACTAGGATTAAGTTGGGGGGAATAAAAGGAGAGGACAGAGGGATATATAGAAGACTGCACAAAAAAAACTGATTGTATTTGAGATATAAGGAAGAAAGAAAGATAATATCAACTTTTCAAAATTGGAGACTGATTGAATAGTGCTACTGGAATACTGGAATAAATAAAAAAGGCATGAGGAAAAACAGGGTTTGAAGTAGAGATGAGAGAATAAGGTAAAATGGAAAGGGACTTGAATCTATTGTCAACAGACCTGGATTCTTATTTGAGTTATGATGCTTACTGCTTAAATGAACTTGGGCAAGCCATTTAACACCTTTTACCTCAGTTTGAGAGGGTTAAACTAACTGACCCTGGAAATCTCTTCTACCTTTAGATCTGTGTTCCTTTGTTCTCAAAAGATGAAGCATAACCTGTTTCATACAGTGCTAGTAGAATTGAACTCTGAAAGGTGTCATTTCAAATCCTGCCTCAGATTTTTAAAGGAAAACCAGGAGTGATGACTTTGAGGAATAATAGACAACCCTCAGGCATCATATTTTTGACATTCACACTGTGATCCTTTCCATAACAATTAACCAATTGATATAAATTAGCAGGGGTTAATTAGTTTTTACAAAGGAAGTAATTATTATATGGAAATGTTGTCTCATCTAGTGGATTATAAACAGCTTCAGATTAAGGACTATTTCTGCATTTCTTTGTATCTCCATTCATTAACACAATGCCTAAGAAATTTTTCATGCTTAATTAATGCTTATTGACTTTATTTGACCAGTAGTCAAGCAGAAATTTAATGTCTACTTCTTGGAAATGGCATAAGTGTTAGATATTAATTGGACTAAATATCCTAGGAGGTTCCTATCAGTTTGTAATTCTATGGTCCTAGCAGCATTTTTGCTTATGTCTCTGAATAAAGTACTCTGACAATATATTTATATTAAAGCTATTAACTTCATTCAAATACGAAATCATAGTTTGGTGGAAAGTTCTTACAAGGAAGCCAAATGCAAGTTTATAAGATATATCAAGTGAGTCATAATGATTAAAGGTAATCTTAATCATTCAACAACAACAACAAAAAAAAAGAAATATTCGCTTATGCCTAATTTCATGAGGGAGAAAGTTCCAGTGAAAATGTAGATTTGGGGAAATGTTTTCACTTTATTCCTGCATCCACAGTTCATGAAAATAAAATTGCTTTTGTCTGTTTGCTCTTAAGACCAGCATTATGTATTCCACTTAATTCCTCCTCCTAAAAAGTACTGACTTACTGTTTTGTACAGTTTTATGTCACTATGGTTTCATTTCAGAGCATGAAACATTTCTAACTGCTGGACAATGTGAATCTTTTGATGACAAAATTATGTCCAAATAACATTTTTCCTTTCTGATTGACATGGATGAGTGTGACCTTGTATCATATATTACAGTTTTTTACTCACTCTACCTTCCTCTTACAATTGGTCAGTGGTTTTCATCAGAAAATGTCTCTAAATTAATTTTTTGGGGAAAAGAAGATCCAATAGATTGATTTTAGAAATATTTTTTTCTTTTGCCTTTTATATGATAGATTTAAAACCTGCTCCATTACTCACTGTAAATATATTGTCATTTGAGACCATCACCCTTCACAATTTTTTTAAAAAATTGTTTTGCTTCAGTCTCATTTGAATTTCCATTATTTTTGGAAAATGTGGATGGAGGATGAATTGAAGAAAAATAAATGTGTCTGTTTTCTCACTTATTCCCTGATACAAGGGATCATTGACTGCAAAATTATAAAAATCTTCAACTTTCTAGATGAATGGTGGGAAGCTATCTCATCTAATTTGCTCTATTTATTATTTGGACCTATATTCAATTCATATCATGTCTTTAAAGGAAAGATTTCCAGAAGACTTTTAAATTATAAATTCAAACATATAAAAGATATTGTTTTTTATACAAAATGAAATTTACTTCAAACTATAATAAAACTATAATAAAAACATTGAGATGTTCATATAGATAATTTTCTTTTTTTAAATAGTTTCAATAAGTTTGTTTACATATTATCCATAATTGTTCCTATATTTCTCCCTCTATCCCTCCCCAGAGACTTATCCCTATAATAATTTTTAAAGAAAAAGAGGAAATAATATTCAGAAAAATACATTGAATAAATATGACATTATGTACAATATTCCATATCTGTGGACTCCTTAGTTCTGTAAAGGAGAATATTTGTAGTTCTGTAAAGGAGCTATATTGTTCTTTATAATTTAGATTTTTTTCATCATTTTATTTCCATTCTCATTGTTGTAATCTTATATGTGTTTATCTTGGCTCTGCTTACTTCATTTTGTATAGTACATACAGGTTATTCCACATTTCTCTATATTCATATACTTAACTTTTCCTTTTGAAGAATCATATTTTCCAATATGTCCCACAGTTTGTTTAGCCATTTCCCAATAAATGAGCATGAACGTTTTTTCCAGTTCTTTGCTACCATAAAAAATATCAGTGTAAACATGTTGATGTATAGAGTGCCTTTCTTTTTTTTCCGGTAATCTTCTTCATGTAATATCACAATAATGGTTGCTCAAGATAAAAACCATGATCACACATAATTTTATCCACCCTATATGCATAATCACAAATTATTACCAAAATGGATGTAATTCACACCTCCTTACACAGATAATTTTCAAAGTATCTGTGATATTTTTAAATTATTTATATTCTGATGAGATGTTGCCATGCATAAGTTTGAAAATCCATTATATCTTTATTTTAGAAGACATTAAATGATTTATTAGCCTTTTCAACTCTACTCATCTTTTTAGAATGCAAGTGAGCAAAATGGTATGTAAGTTAAAAACCTTTCACGGTCCTTATATTTTGTTTGAAATATGTTTTGGGGTGAAACATAATTTTTATTTTTAAATAATCTGTCCCTCTCAAGCATGCCACTGGGAAAAAATAGTAAATAAAATAAGATATGAAAACCACTATGGTCATTTATAGTCTATTAAAACTAATTTCCTCTTTAGTCATGACCAGAATTCTATGTCCTTCTCTGTATTTTAGGTTCATCTCCCCAGAAGAAGGTTTAGTAATATTAACTTGTGATTTATCATTTCATTGACCAGAGTTCTAAAGTCTTTCCAAGTTATTTTTCTTTGTAATGTTATTTTCTCAATTCTTCTCCTAGTTCTGCCCACTTAATTCTGTAATATTTCATAGAAGTCTCATCAGTTTCCTCTGAAAGTGTTCATTTAATCATTTCTTATGGTCTCATAATATCCACAAACATTTATATGCTGTCTTTTTTCCCATTCCCAACAGAATACCACCTTGATTTCCAATATTCAAAAAATGAAACTGAGTATTTTTGTAAATTTGGGGCCTCTTATTTCTTCAATCTTTTTGGGATCTAGGACTCAATATAGCTGAATCAAAAATTATATCCAGTTTAATAATGTTTTGGTCATTATTAATTGGATATCAAATGTGGAGAAACAAATAACTGTAAGACTCATAAAGAATTATTATTTTAAACAGGAATATGATAAATGTCTATTTGCTCTGGGAGCTGATGACTGCCTCCAAATTTCTTGATATCTTTACCTCCTTTCAAAGATGTTGTTATTATTCTTACCTCTCTCCCCAGGTCTATATGCCCCTTTTTTGGCATAATTTTTGTTGTCCTTGCCCTATGCTTAAGAATTCCTCATTAAAGTTCTATTGTTTAGTTTCTCAAATTGAAGAAAACTAAATTTCTTTCTTCTAAAATAGCTAAATCAAAATCATATATGAAATAAAAAATCTTAAAGAGGTGAAATGTAAATCTCTTCATTTATATTGCTGAAAAAATTCCTTATTTTTCTCTTTATATTAGATTCAATTTACATTTAATGGATTTACTGAACTGTGTTGTATAGAAGTTATTTTAATAAGTATGATTTAATAATTTTTCATTACTTCATAGAATAAAGAGACAGAAAGTTAATGCTCATAACATGAGAAGATGAGAGAAATTATCTAGAGGAAACTTTTTTTGTTGTTTATTTTCTTCTAAAAATGTAAGGACTGGAGAAATATTCAAGTGGAAAAAATACATGTTAGTAAGCAAAGATATTCAAAGTCACATAGGTGAGAAAATCTTCAATTTTATCCCTTTGTAGAAGAAGAGAATGATTTTCCTCCTCTACAAAAGAGACCTTTTTCAGTAACACTATTTTAAGAGCACAGTGCAGTTTAGGAGACAGATCATGTCATCTGAAGAAAGAGAACCTGAATCTGAATCTTGCCTCTACTATCAAAGTTTTGTGACCTTTATGCAGTTCAGCTCAAAATTTATGAACCTGTAATCTTGATTTCTTCAATTTGAGAAACTTACCAATAGAACATTAACAAGGAATTCTTATATATATAGGGTAAGGACCACAAAAATGATACCAGAAAAGGGGCATAAAGACCTGAGGAGAGAGGTAAGAATAACATTTTTAAAGGAGGCAAAGATACCAAAGGAATCTGGAGGACATCATCAGCTCCCAGAGCAAACAGACATTTAGCACCTTCCTATTTAAAATAATAATTCTTCATAATTGAGTCATACAGTTATTTTTTTTCTTTACATTTGATATCCAAGAAGCCTGATTTCTAAGTGCTATGTAATTATAACTCTTCAAATTGACTGATAATCAAAAGGGGCTTAAAGTAGAGTTCTGCTGTTAAATGTTTAATAACTGGATATTAGGGAAAATATAACCGTAACACACTTTTAATTTTCATCTACCTTACTAACATTTTCCACTACCATTTTCTTAATGTCTGATGATCAACAAAGCAATAAACTAAGTCTGTATTCATAGTGATTTCCTAGGAGTAAATATTCACACTGAAAATCTAACAATTGGCTCTGACCAGTGTGTATAAACTGTCTTTAACTTATCTATGTCTTAAAATCAGCACCTTCATGTCTCCTCAAACCACAGAAAAAAAATTTGCAATGTATGAAGTTATCATCCTGTTGAATTTCTTGCAGAGGGGAAAAGACTCCAATGAGAGGAACTGTCTTGACCTAGAACACGAGGAAGAAATTCATTTCTTTATAATTCAGATTGAAATAAAGTAAATTAAAATGGATCTCAGATTTCACAGATCTTCACCTCAAGACCTGGAAGAGACTTTGGGGACCAATTTTTTCAACCTATTCATTTTAGAGAGGGAGAATCAAAGATTCAGGTTTTATTGAAGAACAGGGACTGGACTCCTCTTCTTCCATCTTGTAGTTTAGTGCCGCTTTAGGTAAGATGGCTGAAATTCCATTTTCCTTAGAGAAGGGAAGTATAAATGGGGGGACAAGCCTTTTGAAGTAGCCACCAAGCCCTCTCAACCCAACAGTTATAGAGTCCTTACCTGATTTGAGCTACACACTTGTCCCCAGGTCATACCTCTTCTCTCTACTTGCCATTTCTTGGGAAACTTTAATTTTTTGAAGTCAAAGCTTCTGACAGAAAGAAAAAGTCCAAGGGATAGGGATGACAGAAGCATTTCCAGAAAAAAATCATGGTCCTCATACTGAGACTAAATTTTCTGCCTTGATTTCCCTGAAATACCCTTATACATAATTGTTGTCAAATCCTTTAAATTTGTTGTTGTTGAGGGATAGATCTCACACATGGGAAGTTTTTAACCACTGCAGTTGTCTTTGTATAACAATCGATTCCAAATCATCATTTTTGTTTGTTTTTCTATTTGAAATCACTGATTTCACAAATGTGAGGCATACTGGTTGTAAAAATTCCCTCCACTGATGTAGATCATCAACTCTGTAATTTATGTTTGTGAGTGTAGTCATATAGTTAGTATATATCTGAGGCAAAACTTGAATCCATGCTTTCTAAATTATAGCTGGTCTTGAAGGTCTTCAATTCTCTACAACAGGATCTAATGGTTGCTGTTAATAATTAAAAATATTTCCATCAGTGACTAAGAAATTAAAAGATGCTTCTCAATATTTTATATAATACTCACAGATATATATCAGCTTTGATATATATGAAAATATTAAATGAATGTGAATGATCTAATTAATATAAATATTCCAATATATGTAGAAATTTCAATATTAGATAAATAATATAAAGAAAATTGAATCATTCCTTGTAGTTGACAGAATTTTATATTTCTCTTAAAAGTGAAATTATATCAATATTTGTAGAGACATTTGAATACCTCAGATAAAGGATAAGCTTGTTTTTAGATCAGGTAACAATATTATTAGTAAAATAATCTTCCATACCTCTAACGAAATTCCTTTCAACTTAAAGCCATGCACCAAATAAGTTAGTAGGGACTCCAAAAATTTGACCTCAGAAACATCAGGAAGTTGATTTAACAGGAAAAGATGACCAATCTGGTATTGGGAAAACTCTATTCATATTATAACTGCCAACTTGTGATCTTGGACAAGTAATTTAAACTGTTTAGTGCTACTTTTTCTGATTTGAAAGTAGGGAATCTAAAATTAGATGATCTCTAAAGATTTTTTAACTCTTAGTTATATATTTCAGATGTTTTGTATGAAGTAGATAAATTATCCTTAACTATATAAATTAAAAGACAGATATTAACAAAAACAAAAATCTGTAGCATCAGAGTTTACATTATACCATTCTAAAAATATGCTTGTCTGCTCAGCTCACTTTTAATTTGTTCCTAATTATGATTCATGACCCAAGATAGCCCTATAAATTGCCTAGTTTCTATTGCTGGACCCTTTACAGTTTCTCCTGTTAATTATGCACGCGTGTTGATGACAGGGTAGCGACAAAATGCTCAACCTTCACATTTGTGTTTTGATTTCTTTTGGAGTTGATCCCTTGTGAAAAATAAAAGAAAATGCACTGAGAATAACAAATGAGGATCCTTGTGGGCTCTCAGACAACAGCCAAATATTTCTGTAAAAATGGAAGCTTACAAGATGGCAGCCATCTGTTATTTAAAAACAACAGAACTATATTTAAATGTAATTATTGTGCAAGGTCTGTGCCTTCAAAACAAGGGCAAATCAGTATTCCTATAAAGGGAATGTGCTTTTGTTTCCGACCTTTGCTTTGTTAGTAAGATATTTGGCGACTATTTCTGGGCGATAACCTAAGTTGCTAATCATATTAAATTACAAGAGAGCTGGTAAAAAGATTGGCTCCACTCTCTTGATATTCATGAAGCACATGGATATTTTACTTGTATAGCCCAGGTGTTTTCACTATATTCTTAGTGGCTTTGAAATTCATATATATATATATATAACACACACACACACACACACACATATATATATATATATATATATATATATAATAGAATCTTATAGGTGAATAAATGAGTAAAGACCATATGCCCACTACTGCAATAAGCTAGGGATTTTCATTGTTGTTGGTTTATTTTATTCACATTTGACACTTTGTGGCAGTATTTGTTGAGGTAGTGGGGGCTTTAGCACCCGTAGATATAGTATTCAGATCCCACTTTCACAGTGACTGTTTCCCTGGATAATGCCTCATAGTTTGGGGACATTACTGAGGTTCGGGGGTTTACCTATGGGTTCATGAAAGTTGGTCAGTAATTGGTTTTGTGGTGGCAAGGAAGAGAGTCCCCTTCTCCACAGAGATTGCCTTCCTTGAACAATGATTGAAGCAGAGATCAGGTTCTGAGGAATACTGGGATTCCTGGGTCCATGTTTTAATGTTGTGGACTATATTCTAGTGAGAAGAGATGATTCTTGAAGTGATGGAAGTAAGCTGACTCGCCATTTGTATCTAGTGAAGTCTCCTAACCATTCAGGAATTGTTTTCTAACTTAGAAGGAGTTTAGTACATTCTTGAGTCAAGTCTAATTACAAAACTAAGTCAATGATGCAGCCTTCTACTTGTTTTCTTTTCCCCCTTACAAGCTCCAAGTAGAAATAATCCACAACATATTCAGTTATAGAAGAAAGTAGTCTTCAATTTAGAAGGACATTCAGAATTTCAACCACTATTTTGTTCATTCTAAGTTAAGTATATTCTACACACTGACCAATTAGCTTTATGTTTTCAATTATGGTATTAATACTCATCATAGTTTACTTGACAAAAATGCCAAGTATTAAAATTAAATATCTTCAAAATAATCTACTAATTCTTATTCACCCTTTATATTTGATAGTCAAACTGAATTTATCAATATTTCCTCTGTGTCTGTGTTTCCCTCTGCACCATAGTGTTAAATATCAGGATTAATAAAAAAGAAAAAACATTTTCTTCACTCTAGGATTTTAGCACCAGCAACAAAGGCAATAAGCTTTTATCAAGAACTTTCTCTATGCCAGATATTATGCTAAGCTTTACAAATATTACCTCTTTTGATACTCTGCAGAGGATCAAACAAATCTGTGAGGTAGGTGTTATTATAATCTCCTTTTACAGTTGAGAAAATTGAGGCAAACCGAGTATGACTTACTGAGTGTCACACAGCTGTAAATTTCTGTTGACAGATTCAAAGTCAGGACTTCCTGACTCTAGGTACAGTACACTATATTCTCCATTTCCAAGCTGCCTCTATAATTGGAGTATTTGGTATCATAGTCAATTCTAATATTTACTTTCCATGTGCCATAGTTATTTAAGGTTCTGTTTGCTAATATGTAAATATTATATATCTATATCTACATATATATGTAAATAGATAAACGGTCTAATCAGGGCTACTTAAAATCTTTTGTGTCATCAACCTTTTTGGTAGTCTGAAGTATTTGTACATATTCCTAGAATAAATTTCTAAATATATAAGATGCAAGGGATTGTGGTAGAGACTTGAAGAGAGAGAGAGGTATAAAAACAATTATACTGAAATACAATTATCAAAGAAAAATGAAATCAACCAGTTTAATGAACTCATCATTAAGACCTTTCAGTAATATATTTAATATATCATAATGTATTGTAACATTCTAATTTAATATATAAATAAATACATTTAAATATCTACTAAATTATTAAATCATTGTATAAATTAAATTCAACTTTAAAAATTAAACTTAATCTTTTGGTTGAATTAATAAATTATACTTTTTAATTTGATGTATGATTACATACAAGAGTATACATAAATATATTTAAAGTTTCTATTGCATATAGCTTAGACAAACACTAAATTAGTATTTGCTAAATATGTCCAACTGTCAGCTGTGCTCAAAAAGTTATTTTTGAAGGAAAATATAAATCATGGGGTATCTCACTTTATTAAGAAAATATAATACTGTATGTGAGATAAAAAAGATAAAAGGAAATTAATTAGGATATTATTACTTGTTTAGCACAGTGCCTGGCACAAAGTGGGAGCACAATACATGTTTATGGGCTGACGGCTTTATAGCACAATTTTGGGTTTTTTTTTATTATTTACACAAAACAAGTGTTCATGTCAAGACTTTTTAAAATCACAAAGCCCTCTAGAGCATTAAAATGTTAACATTTATAAAAATTCAGTTAAACTTTCCCTGATATGAGTTCTTACAGCTTTTTGCACAAATACAGGAGTGGTCCCCGGTGTCAGAAACTCATCACCCTTCATACCTTCCAGGAATTTCTGCATCCAAAATAACATCTCAAGCCACATAATCTCTTGTTCTCTCTGGAAGTGTTTAGAGACACAAAAACAGGAACAGAAAAAGATTCTTCATCCATCTCACAGTGAATCTTACTCCTCTTCAACATTTTTATTAATATATTCCAACTTCTCTATACACACATATATATATGTATTTTCATGTAAATTTCAAAGAAAATTCAACATTTCATCATATACATTTATTATGAAAAATGGCTTTGATTTTTTTTTCAGAATAGAAGACAAAAGAAAAATGCAATCCTTTGATGCATTTTCAAAGACGTTTTGATGGAAGTCTATACAGATGTGGGCTTATATTACATATTACTAATGAACAAAGTGTGTTAATTTGTGGGAGGTAGCAATTTTGTTCCAAGATTAGTGTTAACTGATAGGAGCACCTGCAGCCAGACCTACGAGTAATCAAGTCTGTAGTCATTTGTACACATTATGGAGGAAAATGTCAGCTCAAGTGGGACACTTGACTGGTTTTGTGCCACCTTTTTTTCATTGTTTATTTTCTTTGCTAGAAATACAACAAAATAAAAGAAAGTAGCATTGCAAATGTCATTTCTTAAGGACAGTCTTGTCTTTATAATAAATAGGATTTGGTTCTATAAGTTATTTATTCGGTCCTTTAATTTTTTAAGAGAAGGAAATCCTGCCTCTGACATTTGATAGCTCTGAGATTCTGGGCAAGTCCCTTAACCTCTTTTTCACTTCTGATCTTTGATAAAATTTATGATCTCACAAAATAAAGAATATTAAGTGATATAAAACAAGTCCATTAAAATACTGAAGGTGGAATAAGGCAAATTTATTTTTTTTACAACAGGCTATTTGTTTAATATTCTGCCAAATGAAGATAATTACATCATATGCATTTGGGTTTTCAGTGATTCCATCTTGTTTCCATAGTGACTAAAAATAACTAATTGCTATAGACTCACAAATGGCATTTCCTTTAGAGAGCTGGCAGCAGCTGCTGGTATTTTAACAAAGAATAAATTATGTAATCTATGGTGAGCATATGGAAAGAAAATAGGTATGATCAGAATTTTCCTTATTAATTGCAGTGGTGGTCAGAGTTCTTTTATAACAAAGTATTAGATTTCTCTTTACTCTTCTATTAAGAAGTTCTCCCATATAAATGAGATTATAGTGAGGTCAGAAAGATCTACCCCTCCTTGAAAAGTATTTTTCTCTCTAACATTATGACATTGATGAAATTCAATGAATAACTTGACACATTGGAGTTTTTTTTTTTTATTGTTCACAAACAAAAACACAATTTCGCCTATTTGCTTCAATTTACAGTGAGTTGAGACAATATTGTCTCAGGAACTTAACCACATACATTTTGATATAATTTCTGTTAATCAAAATGGAACTCATGAAAAACGTGCAGAGATATAAAAGAACAATTTTCAGGTTCTCCTCAAAGAGATGAATAAAGGAATTTCAGTTCCTTTCATTCTGTATCAGACGGCAATAAGAAAATCCATTCCATAGGACATTTGATCATTGCACTTTGAGGTCTTCCAAGTGAATACTTAGATTATAATGAAGGTAGTTTAAGGTAATATACCACTTTGTATTACAAAAATAAAGAATTTTAGAACTCCTCTATTAAGATAAGCCCATATTCACCAAACTAAATTAACACTGACTTTAATACTCATTGTCTTTTATGTAATAGAGAAGAACACTGATTTTTTTTAATATTAAGGATAATATGGTCTAATAAAAAATAAGAAAGATATGACTGAGGATCAGGAAAAGATAGTCAAAAACTGAAACTTTGTAGACTGATTTCACCTATACTTTTTAAGAACTTTTTTAAGAAAAGTATTTAGGATCTAAAGGGGCAAATCCTGAATATAAACTTAAGCAAAAAATAGCATTTATTTAATGTCTAATATAACTTAGATTAATAGACAAGAATAAAATTATAAAAAAGACACATAGCAGTCATTTTTGATCAACTTTCTTTGCCTAGCCAAATCACTAACAAGATAAAGTGGCTGGTAAGTGCAGAAATGGACAAAGCTGGAAAATCAAGGTAATGAAATCCTGAGTTTGAATTCTCCCTCATTCATTTACTAGATCTGTGACCTTGAACAAATAATTTAATATCTTGGGGTCAGTTTCTTTATTTATAAAATGAAGAAAATAATAGCACCTTTCTCAGAATTGTAGAGAGGATCAAATGGGTTTATATGTAGTCTTTTACAAACATTAAAATGCTATATAAAATGTTACTATTATTATTCATGGGAAATAATAAATTGGGAAAAGGGGATAAAATGAAAAGGAGACATTGCATGCATAGCAATAATAATACAAGCTTTTTAAGCTAGTTCTGCTCTCCCCCTCCAAGGAAACAAATTTAAATTATGAAAAATGATGTGAATGAGGGAGCAAGAAAGAGAAGTGTGGTAGTCAAGTACAACACAAACTTTGAGTAAAAATTCATTTGGTGAATCATGGATAGAAAAGTTGATGAATAGTAATATGCAATGTTACCTCAAAGAACAGTAAAAAATAGTAAAGGGAAAATGATCCAGTAGAGAAATTATGTTTAATATTTGTCTAAGCCAAGTCATTCTAAAAATATTTGTAGTTGAAACCAGGAAACAACAAACTAAAACTACAAAAATGGCACAGTCTTACTGACATTTTCATATTAAAAGATTTGATCAGCAACTATATGCAGATCCAACAACTGAACTCATCATCTTGACAAGGTCAATAAGAGATTAGGACCTTAGATCTGTAATTGTAATATTAGAGGGAGCTCCTACAAGGAGAAATCTCTTATACCAGTGTTGGTCATTACCTTTTCTGCAGCTTAAAGCTTTGGAGAGTTTTCTAGGGTAACGGTGTCAAATTCCCATAGGACCCAAAGGAACTATATTAAAATATAATTGGGAAATCTTTAAAATAGATAAATAAAAATATAATGCCTCATGGATAATGTTAATTTGTTTTTTTTCTTTTTTTTAGCTCTTACATTCTTAGTCAGTAGTGTAATATTTCCAAATGTAAGAGCTTGGCAATTGGGTTTTGACCCAGGATCATACAACTAAGAAGCAGTTGAGTTCATATTTGAACCCAGAACCTCCCATCTCCAGACTTGGCACTTTATCCACTATTTCTATTTTACACCACTAATTTCGAGCAGTGAGAAGTCGGTGCTTATTCAAAGTCACACAGTCTGAGTCAAAGATGAGACTTGAACCCACATCTTCCTAATTTGAGGACAAGCCACCTATCTACTGTGTTATGCTGCCTCTCTTAGCTGACAGAGTAAATGGATCAAAAAAAGAGTCCAGTGGATTGTAGGGATCATCTGCGTAGTACTTATGAAGTAACATGGATAAGAGTTGCATGAAAGAAGAGTGGATATTTTTTAGCCTCAACTCCATCAGTACCTGGAGTACTCACACAAATGAAACCATAGATACAAATATTAATACTAACATATTAATATTTCCAATATCTTTGCTTCAATTCTGAACTTATATTTCTTGACTTCTCTGCTAAAAAATTAGAGGCATGTTTCACCATCAGTCTTTTGAATCAGTCAAAATAATTGGGTACTGAATTCACTGCTCCAAAAGTTTTTCAGTTTTTTTTAATTATGTGCATTATTGTGGCAATTGAAAAAATTATCCTCTCCATTCATTTACTTCATTTGGTATCAATTCATCAAAAGTTTCCCAAATTTCTCTGAATTTTTCGCATTCATTATTTCTTACGGTAAAATAATGTCTATATTTTTATAAAACATTTTTTCTGCAACTTCCCAGTGTGAGGGCAGCAATTTCCTTCCAGTTCTTTGCCATATTAAAGTTGCTATTTTAAATATATATCTATAGATAGTTATATCTAGGTCTAGGGATCTAGATATATGTATATATTATTATATAGAACATTGCCCTCTGTATTTGACTTTCTTGGGGGAAATATCTAGCAGAGGTATGAATGGGTCAAAAGATATTTACAGTTTAGTCAATGAACACTTTCCAGATATGAGAAATTATTTCATTAATCTATTTTTGGAAATGGGTTTTAAAATATGTAGCCAAATATACAGCCTTGCTTAGACAAACGCCTCCTCTAAACATGAAAATGATTACAAGGAATGTATAAAATATAGACAATAAAAAAGTGAAATTTAAATTTTAACATCATAAACTAAATACAATGTAGAAAGATTAATAGAATCGAATTCCTACTTGAAGTACAACAGTTGACAGAAATATACCTTATTCAGAGGAAGATATGGCCTTAAAACATAAAGTACTTAAAGAATCGGAAATGTCACTATAAAAAAATAAAAAACAAGCAAGAGCCAAACAGACTTTCAAAATGATACTACTTTGTTGCTGAAAAAAACCTAATATGGGCAAACTCCAACCTAGATATACAGCATATAATTATACATACATACATATGTAGGCACTTATATAGGCATATAGAGAGACACTTAAAAAGAAAAACAAAAAACTTAGACATAGAGTTGTTTTGTTTGTAAAAATAATCTGGCATATGTAATATAAATTTAATATACATGAATATAACATGATATGTAAAGAAGACAATCTTATATGAAAATCCATATTCCTGAAAGTGGATATATGACGAAGAATATCATGTTAAGGAAACATAAAAGAATATAAAACCCTATAAATTATGCATATTTGGGGGGAATATGAGAGACTGCCTAAACTGAGGGTATGAATGATGCTTTTTTTTTAAAGAAAATAGTACATATAGAAATATGGTCTAAACCTGAGATGTCACTGATATAGGGAATTCTCAGATGAGCAAATTTCTTATACTAATACATATTGGCACAATCATTGCAAATTAGAATCTTATAGTCATCTAGTTATACAATTTATAGTTTCCAACCTTGACAAGTTGAATAAGTTGCTCAAAGTCACAAAGCCAGTTCTTGTCCATAGCAAAAACTGAACATCAGTCTTACTAATTCCAAGGTCATCACTCTTTCTATAGCTCTATATAGTCAGATGCCCTTGGACAATTGATTATCCTCACTGGCCCTCACTTTCCTTATTTGTAAAATGAAGGGGTTGGAATAGACAATTATTCAGGTCCCTTTCAATACTAGATCCCTGGTGAGTTTACAACTCCTTTACTCTGTGACCAATCTTCACATTCTTATCCCTGTACAGTTGGATTGTTCTCGTCCTCATGTTTTTCTACTTTGCCCTCTAGAAACTCCATTTAGTTGTTAGCAAAATTCTCTTCATTCTACAAGAGTTGCTCTGATGCCCTTTCCATCCTCTGATGTTGAAAGAGAGGTGATTTCCCTGAATATCTTCCAGCTTTTTTTTTTTTATCATTCCAGGGCTTACCTCTTCTTTCATGTCTCTTAACATTCTGGACCAAAGAAAGTCAGATGGACTTGCTCCCTACTGCCACTTCCACATCTTCCCTCTGCTACCAACATTAAATAAAGTACCCTTCTTTGACTTACGTTACCTTCAACAGTTTGACTCAATAATATTCTTGTTGCTTTCATTCACTGCCCTGATCATTCTCCAACCTTTTTTTTTCTTTTTCTCAATGAATTTAGTATCCTTGGGTGGCTAGGTGGCACCATAGATAGAGTTCTGAGTCTGAAGTCAGGAAGATGAGTTCAAATCTGGCTTTCAGACATTAACTGTGCAATTCATGGGCAAGTCACTTAACCCTCTTTGCCTCGGTTATTTAACTGTAAAATTATCTGGATGGCAAACCACTCCAGTACCTCTGCCAAGAAAACACTAAATGGGGTCACAAAGTCTGACATGCCTGAAACAATTGAAACACAAATAAATTTACTTTTGTTTCTAGTTTTCCCTTTTACCTCATATCCTACCCTCATTCTTGACAACATCAGCATTCATTTTTATATCACTTCAACTAACTTGGCCTCTCAGTCTGAAATTCTCCTCTTTGATGACAATTTCCTCTTTATCTTTCCTACCATTTCACTCTTCCTAAAATAGGTCTTTGTCCTCACAGTGACCTTCAGTTCTCTAAGCACCAGTCAACACTGCCTAGTGAATCCCTATAATAGTGAGTTCCTAGAGGACTTGGAATCAAACGAGATGAATTCTTTATTTTAAGATATTTCTGTTTGAGGCGATATTCACCTGTTTTTGTAGTCTTGTCATTGCCCATGTTCTGGCAACTTGGAAACTAAGTAGTTTGGAGACATAACCATAAAAACCATAGAATCTTAGAGCTGAAATCTTTCACTTAGTTAACAAAGTCTAATCTGAATCTGAAGAACCCTTTCCCTTCTTTTCTTGGTTATTTAGCTTTCCAGTTTTTAATTGAAGGAATCCAGGTATGAAACTCATTAACTCCTGAGGCAGCCCATTCCACTTTTTGACAACTCCAATTTTTAGCTAAATTTTCCTTACTATAAGCTGAACTCTATCCATAAGTAACTTCTTTATATTGTTCCAATTCTGCCATCCTTGAATCAAGTAAAATAAGTTTTATCCCTCTCCCAACTTATGGCTTTTTAGATATATAAATATTTCTATCCCAGCTACTACAAATTTTCTTTTTTTTTCTATTTATTTTACCAATTCACATATTGTTGATTTCCAGTCAATGCCATCTTTCTTTTCCTTTATATGAACTTGTTTGTTAATATCTTTTTCAAAAGTAAGGTACTTAATATTTGTTCTAACTAGGTAATAGCATTATGGGTCTATATCACATCTTTTTCTAGATATGATGCTTCTATTAATGTACTCAAAGTTTGAGTCAGATCTTTTGGATGCCATTTGGCAAAGTAGTGACTTTCATTCAGTCCCTACAAGTTACCAGTTCTTTTTTATTTTAGAAAAGTGTTATTGTTTTATTATACATTTCTATCCTATATATTGGTAATTTATTTTTAAAATAAAAGTATAGCATTTGGTGAATATTTGTTAAATTTAGCCTTATTGGATTCATAACACCATTTTAAAAGAAATTATATTATATATTTATTAACCACCACCAATAAAAAACTAAACACATGCACAAAAAAATTTTGAGCAAAACCACAAATTTCACATTGCTTAAAATTTTTATTTTTAATATTATTTAAATTTTTTTTATTTAAATGTATTTAAATGTTTTTTATTTAAATGTATTTAAATGTTATTTAAATGTAATTATTGCATATATTCTTCTTTTTACTTTTTCATGTTTCCCTTATTTTCTTCATATTTCCAATATTTGTCATTTCAATAACACAATACAATCCATTACATTCAAATATCACAACCTATTCATCTATTTCTCCCTTATATTGCACTTATATTGCCCCCAGTTATTTTGTCATAACAAAGTTTTCATAATCATTTTCATACATAGACATATTTTTACCCTCTCAATAATGACCTTAGGGGGGCCTAACCTTAGTAATGAGATCCCTAGGTCAATGAACATGAACAGCTCTACAGCTCCTAAGTATATTTGTATATATTATGTGATTCATTTATTGAAGAAGAATATATATATATAGTTGGTAGTTGGATATCTGTCAGGAACGTTGAATCTGGTTAGTATTAATTAATTCAAAAAAATCCATAGTAGCATCTAAAGAAGAAAAACTAAATGAAGAATCTACAGGAAACGGTCTATTTTATACTTAAATAATTTTGAGAAATGTGACTGTTTCCCCTCTCTGCTGTCTTAGATGTTACTTCAATTAAAACTATAGAATGGAATTTCCACCACTAATGCATGTATGCCTGTTACTTTCATCTAATCAAACCACTGAAATGAGAGATATTATAAAGAAGTTGAATAAATTATTAAACTTGTGGTAAAAAAAGAATATATATATAAATGTATATATATATATATATATATTTATATATTTATTTATATATATAAGAGGAAAGTTAACATCACTGAGGCACTCCACTTCAGATGGCCCTTCAGCTTTAAATCAAAATACAATATTCCAGACTCCCTTCAAATTGTTAAATGGGGTAAATGATTAGGGGAAATGTGATTGCATTTCTTCTTGAAAGTGGGAGTCAGTAGGCCAGGATCTTTCTTCTTTCAAGCCCTTACCAATTCTCTCCTTGAAACAGTGGGATAATCCACTAATAAGTGGAGTCTTATACAAATGGCCTTTGATCTATGGCACACTCCATTATTGATGACTCTTCTATCTTCCTTCCCTACTATCCACTTTCCACAAAGCCTTTGTGAACCATTCAGATAAATCTAGGTAAAATACATCTATGGCATTCCCCTTAAAGCTGTGAAAGATTTTTGAAGACATATTTGATACGAACTAACAAACATTAAAAAAGTTATAACATCAAAAAATTAAATGAAATTCAATCTAAAATTCCCAGTTATTTCAGAAGCTATTTTAGTCACAACAGCTAAAATAACTCATTACTCTTTAATAATCCTGCATTGATTTTAGTTTACTAAAATTACTAATTTGCCAATTATTTAGGTATTATCCAACATATTCTTAATCCTTCAGAAACTTATTTGCTATATAACTTGGGACAATTCATGACCTCTGGTTACGTCAGTTTCTGCATCTATAAAATGAGGATAATAAAAGCATTGACCTACCTGGTTTGTTTTGAGAATAAAATGAGATAATATTTACAATGCCATTTGCAAATAATAATTTTCTCTTTACAAATGCTAGTTGTTATTATTAATGTTGTTTCTGTTATTGCTATTATTATTATTACTTCCCCAAAGATGGCTTAACTTTACTATAGAATTATAGCAATTAAGTGCACAGAAGTAAACTTGATGTTCAATCTGAAATTTTCCTTTAAAACAGATTGACTATAAAATACTTTGGTGGTGGCATTGTTCTGTGTGTGTGTGTGTGTGTGTATGCGTGTGGGTATTTTAAAACAAGATATGTGCTCTTTGGAAAAGTGAAGAGGGAATATTAAGGTAATTATCTAGATAAATTAGAAAATGTTTCTTCTTTGCAAAGCTGTACATTTGGTCTGTAGTTGGAGAATAGAAAGGAAAAATGAAATATACATTAGACTTGTTTTTAGAGTAGCCTAGTGGCCCTGATTATATATATATATATATATATATATATATATATATATATATATATACCTTATGAGGTTTAAATTAAATAATGTAGATAAAGTATTTTTCAAACTTTGAAATGCTATATAACCTGTCAGTTACTATAATAACATATATCATATTTGTCAATCTTCCTCAACAGTAAAAATAGCAATAGCCCAGGAATAAAATATCAAAACCAAAAACAAAATGTCATGTCCCCCAAATAGGCTACTTTTTAATTGAATGTTTCAAAATAATTCACAATGACATAGCACTTCAAGGTTTATGTAACTTGACTCACAACAACCCTGTAAAATATATAATGCATGTTATTATTATTTACATTTTACAGATGAAAAATAAAGTGGTCTATAGTTAAACATTTGTTAAGCACCTTTTATACATCAGAAACTATCCCAAGCAATGGGGGATACTAAAAACAGCTAACGATAATCTAAGGAGGAGCAGACAACAGGCAAACAACTATAGACAAATATAGACTTGCTATATATGCAAGACAAAAAGAAAGTAATAGAAGAAAATCTTTAGAATAAAGGGAGATTGAGAAAGGATTCCTATAAATTGTGAAGTTTTATTTGGGACTTCAAAAGATGACAGGGAAGCCACAACGTATAGATGAGTAGGGAAAGCATTCTAGGCAGGGGTTGGGGGGTGTCAATGAAATACGCTGATTTCTGAAGATGGAATCTTTTGGAGGCCACTACATGGCTGCCCATTGTGGGATGGTGCTAGTGGTGAAACATGTAAGAAGACTATAAAAACGAATTTAGAAACTATTGGTTATTGTTGTTTACTCGTTTCATTCCTGTCTGACCCTTTGTGGTCTCATTTGGGATTTCCTTTGCAAAGATACTTGAGTGTTTTGTCATTTCCTTCTCTAGATCATTTTATAGATGAGGAAAACTGAGGCAAACAGGGTTAAGTGACTTCAAAGGGGTCACTCAGCCACTATCTGAGGCTAAATTTGAACTCAAGAATATAAGTCTTCCTGTCTCCAAGCAATAGGGCATGCATATAAATGTGTGTATACATGTGCACACGTATGTGCATTTTTGTTTATTTACATATATGATTCTAGATGCATGTATATAGTATATATTTGCATCTGTGTATGTCTTTATATACATATATATTCACATAACTGCTTTTCCCATTTATTCCATAAAAATAATAATATGTACTATTTTTGAAGTCTGAGGTAAAGCATGTGTGTGTCAATAAATTTCAAGTCACATCGCCTTAAATTAATTAAAAGCTTGATTTATTTATAATCTACGGTTTTTCATACTATGTTAAATTCCAAAATATAAGTTTGTTTTTCCTAATGGTTTATATTTTCTTTTCTCTTGCTGATAAAAAAAAAAGCCTGCTCTTAACTCAATGATGTCCCCATATTGGCCTACTTTCTAATCTTTTCATTCTTTTAATTTTAAAATATAATCATGATTAGAAAATCCTTTCCCCACCAAGATACGTGTAATCTAAAATTGGCACAGCTAGAGTTTGCCATGAATGCTAGCAGAGATAGAGATGCCTCATTTGCTTTTAAAATGGATACAATGAATATAGCACATGTAGGGAAGAATTAACTAACTGTAGCAGAATGTTTTACTCAACCATTTCTCTCTGCTGGAAATTACACTATCATAGTTAAAAAAAAAAGATAATGAGAAAATCTGCAAACTGATAAAAGCTCTATTTTAATCACTTAAACTGTTTATTTCAGAAAATTCATAAAGGAATATAGATGCCTATAATTTAATTCCTGGCAGAAATGAATTCTTTTAAAATTATAATCTCAAATTGAGATCCTTACAATGTGATATTACTTATAATAGTGTATGAATAACAAATTTCTGTTTATCTTTGAAAATGTAAGTCAATGATATGTCTAAGAAAGAAGGGTAAAAATCCATCATTTCCTCCATCATATCTCACCCTTTGTCAGATTTAAAGTGTTCTTGGCAAAAGATTCTGGGATGTTTTTCCATATACTTCTCCAGTTCATTTTGCAAATGAAGAATGGAGGCAAAGAGGATCAAGTGACTTGCCCAAGGTCACATAGCTAATAAGTATTTAAAGCTAGATTTGATTTGAGGAAAATCAGTCTACCTTACTCAAGACCCAGCACTCTATCCCCAGATACTTACTGGTTTTGTGACCTTGAACAAATCATAATGATTAGGTTCTATTATCTAAATCATCATTTTCACAAAGACTCATTAAGGATATACAAAATATAAATGAATTAGACTCTAGATAATTTTAGGTATGTCCACTGTATATCTGGCACTTATGAGTCATTAGCTGACACTTAAACTCTTCAGATTTCTTATTAGTACTTTTTTTGTATGTGTAGAGTGAGTGAAGGAGGAAGAAGAGGAAAAAAAATATTCATGAGTACCCCACATCCCTTGTGACTAATAGGCTAAGAGCTCACTCATCATTAGTCAGAAATACTACAATAATCAATTTATGGATACTAAGGTAGGTGGAACCCCACAGTCATTAAATAGATGACTTTGCTGAAGAGAGATGAACTGTTTAATGAATACTTTCAAGTATGTAGGCTTTTGGGAAAATTATATATATATATATATGTATATACATATATATATATATACACACATACATATATTTATACACACATAATCTTGTGTATATATACATATATAAAACAACTTTTCCCTAGTCTACATGCTTGAAAGTTACTTTAAATATATATATATGTATATATAAAAACACACACATATATATACATATATATCAGTCATTCATTATATAGAGCTACTACTCTAGAAGGAGTTGCATATGGGGGAGTTACACTATTATTATACCTTTCCCTAACAGCTTGACTGTAAGAATAAGCTGTATGAGTAGGACTGGATATTAGGTATTGGGGCTGGGAGTATTGATGCTTCCTGAGCTATGCACATTCCCCTGAGTTGATGTTTTTGTTTGTTTGTTTTGTTTTTTGCATTCTACAGAGTGCAATAAATTGTCACTTCTGTACATAGCTTTATCCCCTACATACTATTCATTTCAGGTCCTCTACTCATGGCTACACTTGGTTTACCCAATGATTGTATTATTTCTCACTATTCAATAGAAGGTGTTCTGATTTTATGTGCTCAACTGACCTTGCCATGAGGTTCTATGCTGATTTAGAGAAATGATGTGGAATGTCTCCCAATATTATGGAAAAAAGTTTAATTTCTTTTATTATGCCCCATTTGGTGTACCCTCTTTAATCCTGCAATTCCTCTTAGTTAATACATCATATAAGGAAAGGAAGATGATAATAATTATTATTATTGTTCCCACCTTTAACGATTATATATATTATTCCTATTGTTACTCAGTCATTTTTGTTTTCTCTGGCTTCTCATGACCCTATTTGTTTGCTTTGGCAAAAATATAAAACACTTAACCATTTTCTCCTCCAGCTCATTTCACAAATGAGAAAATTGAAGCAAACAAGTTCAGTGACTTTTCCAAGATTGCACAGCTAATAAGCATCTGAAGCCAAATTGGGACTACTGAAGATGAATCTTCCTGAATAGAGTCCAAGACTCTATTTACTATGCTATTCACTAGTTGGCACATTAATGTCACTACTATCCTATTAACCCAGTATTCCCAGTTTACAGATGAAAAAAGTGGAATGAGAAAAGTTAAGTGATTTGCCTAGTACTACACAGATAGTAAGTGTGAGAACAGAGTTGATCTTAGATCTTTCTGGCTCCAGGCTCAACAATTTATCAAGTAATTACTTTTGAGCCTAAATAGAAAGTATTAGCAGTTCCAGTTTTGGCATTCTCTTTATAGAAAGGAAACACAAACTCTTAGCAAAGGGGACAGGAAGTGGTGAGAAAACAAGGACATCACTGGAGCTTGGCACTGCCTCCCCTGATATCACTGAAGTAAGAAATCATGATGCAGCCTGTCTTGTCATCTTGCTCCCATCTTAATTTGATTTCAATTAGACTTTACTTTGTTCTTGTTTGCTTTAATCCTGTAGAGTCCAAGTCTCTTCATAACTCTCTAGATTTTTCTGGAAGCAATTATGGCCCTGCTTCTCCCTGATCTACATAAATTTTCCTGTAGTATTGGGGGTTTGGGGAAAGGGGTTAAGTTTTCTGTTCCAACAAGTAGGAAATAATGTAGTAGAATTCAGGGTGGGTCATCCAGCCATTCTACTCAAGACACTTGGAAAAAAGAAGTGAAAAAGTAGCGTGTATATCTCTAGTTGAAAGTAAGGTATCAGGATCAAAACAGACTTTTCCTGCCATATGCAAAAATTTCACCTTCATAATATCTCACGTACTTACATATCCAGCAAGGGATGGGGAGAAGAAGGGGTTGGTAGATAAACCTGATAAATATAATCAAGAAAGAGAGAGGCAATGTGTATGTGTCCCAGGCCTAAAGTCAAAGGAAAATCTAGGTTTCAGTGTTGACTTGTAGGGCTATAGCACTTGGGAGTTACTTATCTTCATTGTCTTAGGAAGTTTCTACATGAGGGGGTTACTATTTTTATTAAATAATATACCCACACAAAGATAAGCTGCAAGGTACTTAAAAGAATTTCCCTCTCCTCTTTTCCAAAAAATGACATTAGCTCTCAATCAGATTCAAGGAACCATTACACAGCTATTTTAATTAGTTATGCTAATGTTTCTGGCTGAACTGAGTTCTGTTCCTGCCAGTGACAAGGATTGCAGAACACTTGGGCAGTTCTTCACTATTTGTTATTTATATAATAATTTATTTAATATAAATAATAATGTGACATAATATAATAATAATTATAAACAACATGTATAGAATGTACATTATAGTAGAAAAATTAAGGGAGCCTCAAGAAAGGGGCAAGTTAAAATCTGCATTTCTTTTCTATAAATGAAAAATTTGTATTTCTCTTCCAGAATATGTTACATCTATTAACATTCGGAATGAATAGTAGAGAAATGAAAAAAGCTCTTGAGTACTGGGCAAACTTTTAGATGTTAAAATACAATCAATTTTTAAGTAGAGGAGATAGGAAATAATGGCTACAGTTTTGAGTAATTATTCAGTTATGTCCAGATTTTGCTTCTTCTGAGAAAGGAAACTAGAACTACACATTTTTGAGATAGGAGAGAAAATGGATAAAATAAAAGGATATGAGTAAAAAAGAATGTAAGGTAAGAAAAAAATCCATTTTCCCTATGCATCATGAAGGATAAAGTGATAAGAGAAAGGTAAGAGATGGTGTGCAAAGGAATATCACAATTCCCAGAAAAGAAAATTGGCAAATGAATGAATTTATTGTGTTTACTATATGCCAAGCATTATCCTATCATCTGGTTATAGAGAAATGGGAAAGTGGAGAGACTTAAATATCTTATAGTCTATGGGGGGGGGGGGGAGAATCCTGGAAAGGAAGGTTCAGCTTCAAGTCAGATAAAGGCCACATGGTACTTAGGGCACATTGACAAAGTACTTAGGATTCAGTTTCATTAATTTCATTTCCACTGATGAAGCCATATCTGTTTCTGATGTTGCACCAAATGATAAGTAATAGCATTTGCTGGCAAGAATGTTATTTTATTCAATTGTCATAAATGCTGAGAAAGTGGGCACTGTAATGCTTACAGAAGACCTTGCCAGGACACATGGTTATGTTCCTGCCTCACAGCCAAAGAGAATACACTGAGCACTACTATTTCTAGGATGTGTGGGCTTAGGTTTATGGACTAGACCCATTAAAAGTCTGAATGGAGGTACCTGATGGTTTGACTTGCTGACATGTGATGCCTCCTGTCTCTCCCTCTGGATACCTTCCTCCTTAAGTGAGGCAAGCTTGTTTATGAAATATAAAAGTTGTTTGACTAAAGATAAATGGATTTTCAAATGCTGAAATCAATAACCTTAGGATATTTATTACAATTCAAGAATACATGAATTAGTAATTCAACATTTGATAAAATCAAGTCACTTAAAAAAACATCAGAGAGTGAATACAAAATAATTGTCTTGAAAAGGAAGAAAATAAGAATTCTATAATGTCTAATATGTGTCAGGTATAATACTAAGTATTTTTACATAAATTATCTCATTTGACCTAAACAATAATCCGCACTTTTCCACTTAAGGAAATTGAAGTACCCAGAGGTTAAATGACTTTCCCAGAGTCATACAACTAGTGTTCTTAGGAGGCTGGATTTGAACTCAAGTCTTCCTGACAAAGTTCAATGCACTATCCACCATGCCACCTAGCTGGCTCTTATTATTGGAAACTAGGATCTGTTGCTGAAAGGCTCTAGTCTTGAATTCAAGAAGCATGAGTTTTTCTTACAACTAAAAGACTATCATGGGAAAATAATTTAACCTCATTGGTCTATTTCATCATCCATAAAATCAGAAAGAGGATAGATTTAGACTCAATGACCTCTAAAATATTTTGCTTCTAACTTCTTGTAAAGTACCCTGATAATTATATTCTAATAACAGTGTTAGTAACAATTAGAAGAAGCCATTAATGTCTTGTACTTCTTTATGAGAAGTATTTACTTGGGTAAACAGTTTAAAAAAACAACAGTATATGAAAGAAGTAGTTGGAAAGACCAAAAGAAAGATACAGGGTAAAAATTACTTGGAGAAAATTCTTGCCATTCATAGAAGGTCTTGGGAGAACTAGATATATGGAGAAATAAATATATCCATCTCTATGTCATTTATATACCAGGTAGCACTTGTGACAGTTGAAAATAGGAGAGCTTAAACTTTTTTCTCACAATTAATTTCATTATGTCTTTTTAATTTTTTATTATTTTAAAAGGTCCGATATTTTTTACAAACAGCATATTTGTAATACATGGGGAGAGGGAAGAGAGACAAGTGACAAAAACAGAGAAATAGAAAGTGACAGTGATCAAGAGAGCAGAGTAGTCAATAAACATTTATTAAGAGGCTATTATACGGCCTGCACTGTGCTAAATTCTGGTAATTGAATGAAATGGAAAAGGCATTTCCTGACCTCAAGGCATAGAAAAGTAGAATATTGGGCAGGTAAAAATAAAGGAAAGAAGAGGAGAGGAAAAGAGAAAAGGGATGAGAAGAGAAAAAAGATAGAAACAATTTGAAATGTCTTATATACCATACTCGAATTTTGTTCTGTGCAACTTATTTAGCTAAATGATGTTAGGGTCAAACTACTGATTATTTCCTTTTTGATGGTAAGTTCAAATAAAACAGATATATGCCTAATTTTTGCCCCACTCTGACACTTCATTAATTCTGTGGTAATAGGTTGATATAGATGAAATTACAGATTTTTTAATATGACCTTGATAATCAGGGAAATTGAAAGAAAGGGAATTTAACTATGTGTTTTTAAACAAATTACTTGGTGAGGCATGAAAATGGGTTTAAAATTGTACATAGATTAAAAATAACAATTTACATTAATTCCTTTAAGAGAAACAAATTATATTTGATATTTTAAAAAATGTATAGGACTTCTTTTTTCTGGCCAGTACCTAAAATGAGAATGTTTCAGAGGAGCAAGAGATTATACCTTTAAAACCTAAAGGGAACTTTTAGTTCACTGAAGTAAACACCTTTATTTTATAGATACAGAAAATGAGGATCACAGAGTTTAAATGACTTGCCCGGCCGAATGGCAAGTTTATTTTATTAATTTAAAACTATATCCTAAAATAAAAGGAATATAGGGTTTAGTGTAGCTTTTTGAGGTCTGCAGGGAGTATAGTATGAGTTTATTTCTTTGGTCACAAGAAAATTTGTATCTGATTAGTTCTTGCTTTCTAATTAATAATAGAAAAAGTGCTTTGCAAATCCTCAAATTACTTTAAAAACTTTTAATGTCTGTCTTAGAATCAATTGATTCTAAGGTAGAAGAATGGTAAGGTAGAAGAATGGTCTTGCAGGCAAATGAGTATAAAGCAAAGGTGTTGATTAGTCTACATTCCACAATTCCACAATCTTTACCTGAAGTAGGCTAATAAAATGTCAGTATAGTCAGCTGCAAAGTGATATTCAATCAGATAAGATGATTTGGGTTTTAGCCTGCCTTAAGTGAGATTATCCAAATGTTTAGGTGGTGGGTAGACAAAATATGAGTGCTCAGTGCAATGTCTATACTCACATCAGTTTCATCAGCCCAAAGCTGCCTCTGTCAAACATTCATCGAGAGCTGTCATTTTATGGCATTTCGCCAGACTCTTGGACACAGACACTAACTGAGGAAGACACATTCCCTATGCTTGTGGGGCTTCTTCTATCCAGTGATTTTTGCTGTCATTTTATGCTTTTAGGTTATCAGATCCAAATTGTAAGAGATTTCTTTAGTTCTTGAAAGTTGATCCATGTGTGCTAACAAAATAATACTGTCAAAGTGTTGCCCTCTGAAGTCAATGGGGAATGAATTCACCTGAAAGAGTTTTCTTTCTAGTCTCCTAGAGCTAAACCATCAAAATGCATAAGGTAACCAGATGGAGTATATGCTCTTCCATACCAACATTCAATTTCAAGAACAGGCTGAAAGTCACTTTGGGGCTTTTAAAGTTTCTGGTTCATCATCTATCTTCCTTCCCTACTCATGATATATTACCTTTTCTTGTATTTTCAGATACATTGATCATCCACTTTTACTGGTAAATGTTAGCTACAATTCATGACTCTCTATATTTGCCCAACAAGTCTCAACAAGGCTTCAGTTCTACCTACCATTCTTCTTTCCCTTTATACCCCCATTCTTTTCTAAAAAAATTCTTTTTTATTCCTCTAATTTGGCTAAGAAATCCCTTTTATCTTTTTTGTAGTAACAGAATCCTGATTTTACCATGTACCTTTTAAAGTTCTCCATGACCCCATCGCACTCCAAGACAGGAAAAGGGATCAGTAGGTGTTCTCCTGTGATGCTTTTCAACCATTTCTATGCAACAATCCATGAACAATCTTTCTTCTTTGAAAGTGAATGATATCAAATCTTACTATTCCTTTCCACCCTTGCTTTTCTTACCCACCATGAAGACTTTCCTAGTCTGATCAGTGTCTCAATTTTTTGTTTGTTTGTTTTCTCTCCAGGTAACCCCTTTCAGTGATCTCCCAGGATGGCCCTTTTGATACCCTAATTTCACATTAACTTTTTCCATTCCTGTAAACTTCATGTCTACCATAGTCACTCATTAGTATGGCAACATCCCTTTGTTATTTTGGATCAGAAATGTGATTATATTGATATAAGGAATATCTGGTGTAAATAATCTCTCCATCAGTGCAGATTTTTTTGCAATGTATGTTAGAAAGATGACTGCAGTACTAAAAGGTGACATGATTTGTTGAATATCTAACAAGTCTTAACTCTGATGCCAGATTTCAATCCATTACACATTTTCCCTTATGATTAACTGAAACAATACTATTTTCAACATAATGAATTTCAAAATATCATTCTTTGCCCACCACCTCCTATATTTTGAGGACTCTCCCACCGTAAATTTACTACTTCATTTTTTGAACGCTTTACCCAGTATATTTGTCCTACTCTGGCTTTGCCTTTACTGAGTCTGGACCCCTTGGTTTGCCAATCAATAAACAAATACTTATTAAGTGTCTGGCATTGTTCTAAACCACTTTATGGATTTAATCTAGTCAAGATTCTCACCAATTCTATCACATTAATCCTCAATCTTAAGTAACCAACACCATTTCCTTGCTCTCTTCCTACCCCTGAACTGCTGGTTATTAATGAAGAAATTGAAGAGGTATTAAATGGCAGTGCCAAGATTAAAGCCTAGTTTTTCTGAATCAAAAAACCTATTAACTCAGGATAGATGTTTAATAAATTAATGAATATGCCAAGTCACATAATATGCTTTGTTTAAAGTAAAATCATGATTTTTTTCCATTTTTGTACTAAGCAGCACTAAAAAGACTCTATGTAAAGTGTCATATTTTAGGCAACTATAAAGGAAATTTCACAATGCTAATGGCATAATAGTCATTAACCTTTAACAGTTCCATTATCACTTGTTCTTGAACCCTAGCTTATACTAGGAAGCCTAAAGTTTCTTCTCCTACTTCAAGTTGCTTATCATAAAACCCTCCTAGAGTTCTTATTCCTCAGTCCTAAACTTTTGTAATTATCCAAATAAAGTCCTATACTTTCTTCCAAGATAATTAAAAGGAATAGTTTAATTGGCCCCACTAACTTCAATCTACTCAGGAAAACAAGCATATAAATAATCATAAAGAACAACTTCCAACTTCTGTAACTTCTATAAATTATTTTCTCTTATTATAATTATAAATTTTTATTTTTCCAAATTACATGTCAATACAACTTTTACATATTTGTTTTCTTATTTTTTTTGCAATCTATCTTCCCTCTCTCCCTTTCACTCCTCAGAGGAGTGTAAGTTGGGTAATATGATATATGTTGTATATATATTACCACATAATACATATTTCTATATATCATGTTGTAAAAGAAGATAAATATTGTTTACACCAGAGAAAAATTAATAGAGGAAATAAAGTAAAGAATAAGTTTCAATTTGTGTTCTGACTCCATCTGCTCTTTTTGTGGTTGTGGATATCATTTTTCATCACTAGTCCCTTGGAATTGTCCTGGCCAGGCCTTATTGATAATAGTCTAGTCATTCACAGTTAATGATCATATGTTATTGTTGTTATTGCGTATAGTGTTCTGGTTCTTCTCACTTCATTTTACATCACTTCACAAAACTCCAGGTTTTTTGTGATCATCATATTTGTCATTTTATGTATTTAATGTATTCCATTACAAGTATATAACACAACTTGTTCAGCCATTCCCTAATCAATGGACATCCCTTCAGCTTCCAGTTTTTTGCCACCACAAAAAGAAATGCAATATTTTTGTACAGGTTCTTTCTCCCTATTTTAATCTCTTTAAGATACAGACTGTTAAAGGGATTTTCTTAATCTTCCCTCTGATTTTTCTGGGCAAAAGAGCATGCATAGTTTTATCACCCTTTGGACATGGTTTTCTCCTATAAATCCTCAAGTGACTGAGCAATAAAGAAAATGGGAAAACAAGGGTATCTTTCTGCTAAGTATTTAAAAAATAAAAAGAAAGTTACAAAGTTCCTTCCAATCTGAAGATAATTTTCTACTTTAATCTCAAAGAAGAGTTAATTAGCTATTTTCAGTGAGTTTTTATCTATATATAACTTTAAATTTGCATACAATTATGAGCAGGATTTGAGTTTAAAAAGGGCTTCTCTAACAGATAGAAGAATTGTTTTCTTAAATCTACCTGTTACATGAAACCTAACAATAGAAAAGACATTTTAAAAAAGATTTTAACATATATTTAAGCATCTTATAAGAGATTATTACTAATACATAGAAAAGAAACTGATAGCAATGGTCAGAATAACCAATTGGTATAGTTAAGCATATCCTAACTATCATGAATACAATTATCTTCCACACTTTAGAAATAAAGAAATTTATGCTTTAATTACATTATAGTAAAGCAAATAATTAAAATTAAAACTGACAGAAATCAATGATATGCGCATTATTGGTATTCTATAGTTACTGACATCATTTAGGTACAAATCACAAAGATTTTTTAAAATTTAATTAAATTTATTTTTAGTTCAAAGTTCTTCCTCTCACACCTTCCTGAACCTATTGAGAAAGCAAGAAAAACAAAATTCATAATATGGAACTCGTATATGGAAACAAAACAAATCCCTATATTAGCCATTTCTCACTATAAAAGAATGTCTCAATCCACATTCTGAGTTCAGCCTTCTTTTTGAAGGTGAATAACATACTTTGTCATGGTAACATTCTGTTGATCAGAGTTCTTGAGTCTAAGTTGCTGGTAATTACAATAATCAATAACTATTCCACTGGCCTACTATGAACCTAACAGAAGTGCTATTAAAATGATTACATTGAAAGAATGTGTTTCATAATGACATTATGGCATTAGCTTGTCACTAGATCATTTTTTCTTTGAAATTATAAACTTGGCATGCATATAAGCAAAAGTAGAAATAAAAGGAAACTAAAAACTGAGTTTAAATTTTTATTGCCAATAATCAGTATACTCATTCATTTTCACTGCTGTGCAACTGTTGTATGTTTTATTATTTATGCCTCTAATCAATGAAGCATTTCATCTCATTTCTTTTTTCTGAGGGATAAAGGAAGGGCTTGGAGTAATTATATTGTTTATGAATTCTAGACATATGCAGTTTAATCTAAAGTTATCTTTTCTATTCTATATAATGATAGGGCTTCTGAAAAATATTGGGTTGAGTTGGCAAAATTACCTGATGCCTAGCCTTTTAGGGAGAGTTTTGAGAGATAACCAACATCAGTAAACTATAAAACATGTAAGGCTTCCCCAAAGGCCACTAGGAAGTTTGCCCAATTACCACTATCAAACTCATCCATCCAGAACAACTTGTGCAACACTCATGTCCATTGTACTTGTTTTCTTTTTAGCTTAGATTTATTTTGTGTTGGCAACCTCTGGTATTATTCTAAATGGTGCCAACAAATGAAGACAAAGGAAAATAATCTCCCTTTTAGAGATCAGTATATCTGAAAATTTAAGCTCCTTTGGTGTCCTTTTGATAAATAGCTATAGATATTGCAAATTGAAGTGATTTTTTTCTTCAAGGTAATAATTTTAGCCCTGGCATTAGATAAGCTATTCTTCTAATGTACCTCTGATTTGAGTATATTCCATTCAAAGAATGCCTTCCCAGTTATTTTTCAGTTTTCTTTATGTAACTTTTATAATGCTCAAGGTGTTCCTAGAGATCAGGGATTTATTATCCAGCTCATAATATTAGGTTTCTTGTAAGATCCTTATTCAGGATTAGAGCTCCTCAGATCAAAGGCAGTATTTAAATACAAAAGAGTATTATTCCAGGTTTTTTGGTCTTAGAAAAGCCTGATATTTTCAATGACTTTATATGGCTGAAGTTTTCTCCATTATCTGTTGATTGAACTGGGTATAAAATTAATATTCCAGATGGACCAGTTATTTCATTGCCTAGTATACTCACATCAGGTTTGAACCATGAAGAGATGATGGTATCAAATAAACAAATATTTTATCAGTTCAACAAAACTCATGCTTTCAAAAGAAAACAAACATGTTTGTCTGAAGTAGCTCTTTCATTCCAATAGTTGCTTTAAGTTGCAATCTATCCTTGAAACATTATCACTGAATTCCATCATTTGTTTCAGCCCAGTGTTTACTGTAATTGAGAAAACATTTCAACTTAGACCCTAACCCAACACAGGTATTTTTCATGTTAGTGTTCTTTATTGGCCTTCTTTTTGAGACCTACCTCTTGCACTTTCCTAGCTCTAATTAGAAACTTGAAATGTGTGGCTAATATAATTCTCCTTTCTACAGAAGTTATTGAGTCCTTATAACTTAATCAACTATCTTCTCTGTAATTAGGTAGAAAAACCATAGGGCAAATTGTAAGAGCTTCAAGGAGACTAACAAACTAAAAAGATATTGTGGGGTGATTTTCTTCAATAGTTGAACTAGCCTATTAAAATTACATCACTTTCTTTCAAATTTTGAGATTTATCTTGCATTTATAGAAAATCTAATTTTTAAATTCTAGAAACTTAGATTTCTATATTGTCTTAAAGTTAATAATTTTAGCCCTCTCATTAAAGTAGTAGAAAAGGCCCTGGACTCTAGTAAACTAGATTTACTTCTAGGTTGAACTATACAATTACTTATTACTCTCATTACTCATCTAAGATCCTTACAAGTAAGAATTATTATATCCCCAGTGCCTGACAGTGTCTGTCTCATAAGACTTCCTTCAGAGATACACATTGATTGATGGATGGATTATTAGCCTGCCTCTCAATCTCTCAAACTCTCATCTATAAATTGAGGGTTAATCTGCTCTACCCACCTCATAGAGTTGTTGCAATGATCAAATGTGATCACGTATAACAAATAAATGTAAACGTTATAATTCAAATGGTTATAAAACTGTGAGGGGAAATATTATTTCCTCACATTTACTTCTATCTCTCCACATATAGAGTAGAGATACATGGTTTTGCAAAATCTTAATTTTATAAAATCAAAACAGAACAAAAACAGAAAAAAATATGGGTATTTATAAGGAACAGGAAATTTCAATATGCCCTTCTTAAATTAAGTTAGCAGAGATGCAATGCATTAAATTGCAGCCTGCAGTTTGCTTGGCCAAACCATTCTAATTTTGTCTTAAGGTAACATGAATATGTTAAAATTCTGGACAGGTATTGGACACTTAACATTTGGCATCATTGGTTCTTAAACATTTTTATCTGCTGGACTTCCTAAGGTTCCTATGTGTTTCACATAGCTTCAGTCATTCCACCTTCGATTCCAGCCTATACTGAATAGTACATTTAAATCTTATTGGCCATGGGGAAATATAAAATATCTAAAATAAAGCATAATATTTTCCTAGGTGGTGTAATTTTAGATATTCTGGAAAGCACCTTTCTGTTCCTTTTTTTCCCCCTGACTATATAAGTTGATGCCAGAAAATTCTTAAAACTGAAATATTACTTCAATGGTTGATACTTTAAGAAGTTACCAGTCATTTATACCTTGGAAAAGGGAAGGATATGTGTGTAAGTTTTAGGGATAATGGAAAAAGAAAAGAAACATGAGGACAGGAAGTGCTCGAGATTGTGAGGGGGAAAAAGGATAAGGAATGAAAAAGGTATAGAACATGGAAATCTGAGATTTCTACATACAACCTGTCTAGTTCTCCTTTCTGTATTCCATCTTTTCCTTCTTTTTCTCAAGTCCTGTTTCCCTCCTCTTAAGGAATGGTTTCTCCTCACATATATGTTTAATTAATTTCAATGAAACATTACTTTGTGAAACATCATTACAGGGGGCAATTAGTTTCATAGAAATGATGTTATACATTTATTTTAGTGTAGTACAGTTTTGTTGAAGATGAGTCTTGAAATATTCTTGTAGATCTTTAACAAATAAATTCAACTGCTCTGAAATGCCTCACACATAGCAGCCTTACATATATTTATTGAATAAATGAATGAATGAATGCTATAAATATGCATGTTTATAGAAAATATTGGAATTAACTGTTGCCACACAATTTCATAAAAATATATTTCAAGTAAACTTGTTACTGCTCTTGACACTACACACTGATAAAATTCCATGTTCATCCTATTACATGAGATTCTATGCTCATTTTTAAGGCTAATACAATGAATAACCATTGTTGCAAGAGGACACGCTGTGTCCTATTGAAATGATCCTCACCAATGAAGGGATTTATCTCACAGTGGGAGAGTGGTAGTGTTTTACATTTTAAAAAATGATTGCACCAGAAGAAGTTATAGAGATTAACTTTCTGTTTTTATGGGTATAATTATAAGCTTAACACAAGGGGCATCCTCATTTTCAGCATAATACCTCAGATCATTATTAATGATACTGTCAAGTCATGCTTGTTTACACTCATCTCCAGTTGAGAGGAATTAAACTGAAATCATCCAATTTATGAATGAAATTCAAAACTGTCCTTGAAAGTAAAATGACAGAAAATCATCAAGGCTGGTGAATATATTTTTTTTAAAAGTCAGGGTATTTGGAATATGTGGTATGAAATGGATGGGGTGGCCTTAAGAAAACAAAGATAAGAAAACAACTAGAATAGAAGAATATACACTGAGAAGAATGTCATGTTGGAGGTACACAAGAGGATTGAATGATCATTTCCAAAAATATATATATAAGTAAGGATACAAAAGGTTCAGAGAAAATTTATACTGTTAAAAAAATAACTACAAGAATACCATTAACTATGGATTCTCTTGATCACCTTCCATCATTGCAGTTCTTCAGAGAATAATTCACACATAGAGTTAGGGCATAAAACAGCTGGTTTTCACAAATTATATTCCACAGCAGACCACATCATTACAAATATGTATGTGATTAAAATATAGATAATGCAATATTCTACAAGCTTATTGATTGCTAATTTTAATAATTAATTGCATTCAGTAAATCAAAGCATGACCTTAAAACCTTAAGATATAAAGACAAAGAATAAAATCACATAAAATTTCATTAAGTATTTAGCACCAAAGACAAGCTTTTACTATTATTTTTAGATCATTATGACTATTAATGCATAAAACAAAGAGTTGTTTTTTGTTTTGTTTTGTTTTGTTTTTTTTGGTAAAAATATTTGGCCATCACATAGGATGTTCTACTTTAAGTCCAAATAGAAAATTCCCTAGACATTATTTAATCCTTCAAATGCCTTTAATGATAGTTGAGAACCTCCTAAATGATATTCATAATCTCTCAAAAGATTGCATTCTAATTTACACATAGGAAAGCAAAGAGAGTGAAGAAAATCTTTTGTCTAGCCTAAGATATTCAGTTGGATGGACCAACCATTGAATTCAATCATCAGCATATATAGTTTAAATAAATGCCGAGTATGTACAATGAGCTAGGTTCATAATTAATCAGGAGGGAAAAGGCAGTTGGAATTACTTTGGGAAATTACACAGTGATTTTAATCACCATTACTTTTTCCTGAATCAAGACTCATTCTTTTTATTTTTAAATATCATTATGGGATATGGTGATAGCTAGGGATAATATAGTATGATCTCTAAAGAATTTAAACTGAGAATCAACCCAAGGACAGACAAAAAAAATTATAGTAGTCATGAAGTCTTTAAAATATTATCAATAAAAATAATGCAAAAGAAAGAATGTCATCAAAGATGTATAGCTTGAACATACATTCACAGATGTTGAAAGCAAATGATAAATCCTAGACTCACATTCTATGGACTCTGGAGTCCATATAACATTAAGAGAAGTAGGAGTGTGGAGGATTTGCAGGAAGAGCTAGACAGAAGTTACACAGAATGCTGTTTGTGGTGACAAAAAAATTGGAAAATGAGGGGATGCCTTTCAATTGGAGAATGGCTGAACAAATTGTGGTTATATGTTGGTGATGGAATAGTTTTGTGCTCAAAGGAATAATAAAGTGGAGGAATTCCATGTGAACTAGAACAACCTCCAGGAATTGATGCAGAGAGGAGCAGAACCAGAAGAACATTGTACACACAGAGATTGACACATTGTAGTAAAATTAAATGTAATGAACATCTCTAATAGTAGCAATGCAATGATCCAGAACAATTCTGAGGGACTTCTGGGAAAGAACGCCATCCACATCCAGAGAAAGAACTGTGGGAAAAGAAACACAAAAGAAAAACAACTGTTTGATCACATGGTTTGATGAGGCTATGACTTGGAAAGTAGACTCTAAATGATCACACTAGTGCAAACATTAATAATATGGAAATAGGTCTTGATCAATGACACATTTTAAGCACAGTGGAATTATACATCAGATACAGGAAGGGGAGGGAAAGAACATGAGTCTTGTAATGTAACCATGGAAAAATATTCTAAATCATCTAATTAAATGAAATTTTCAAAAAATAAATAAATAAAAAGTATCAAAAAATTATACAGAATGATAGTAGTTATCTGTGTCATTGGAAGAGTACCCATAACTATGGTTATTCAAATCAATTGAAATAAAGTATAAAAGTAGAAGTATAATAATTATCCCTTGACCTAGGTACTATGGATATTATTCTCCCCGTCTTTCACAGGAGGAAACAGTCTCTGTGATTTTATTGATAGTATTTGAAACAAATCCTACTGGTTCTAAAACTTGCACTCTACACATTAATATAGGCTACTTACTCCACTTTTCCTCCCTTTCTTTTTATCTTGGTAAAACCATAAATTGTTAATTCTGGAAGGAACAGATTTATCTGATCATTTTGTATAAATTCATCTTGGATAGAGTAGAAAACTGAAGATCTCCAAAATGAAATAATTATCTCAACACAGCTATTTGGTGATGGTGTAGAGCTTAGAGCACTATTCTTTTCACTACTAATCCAGTGCTCTGGTACAAAGCAGAAAATTTTAGATCTGAAATACTCTTGGGAGGTTCAAAAGTCTTCTAGTCCAGTGATATCAAACTCGTATAGCAAAGGGACCACTTATCTGTACATAAGGATCCTTATAGGAATTAAATTTTTAGCTTTAATAAGTAGCTTTTATTATGTTTGTTTAAATTTTTATTTCTTTTGTTATATATTTCCCGATTACATTTTAATCTGGTTCTTTCTGCCCTCAGGAATGTTGCTGGTAGCATGTTTGACATCTTGTTGTAGTCCAACCTATTGCCTGATGACTATTACAGTAGTCATCTAGTCACTCTTCTTGAACAGTTTCAGTAAAGGAGATTTTACTTCATTCTATTTTTTAAGAATTCTATTGTTAAGAAATTTTTATTTTCTTTTTCCTGTGTGTTGAGTTAAAATCTTATGCCTTCTATCTTCTACTCACTGTGGTTGAGTGAAAATCATATGAGTGATATAATTGATAGAGTACTTGACTACAAGTCAGGAAGACTTGAATTCATATCTAGTTTCAGATACTTATTAGCTTGAATATAGGCAAGTCAATTAACATTTTTCTTTCTCAGTTTCCACATCTATAAAATGAGATTAATGATGCCACTTGTCTCCCAGGGTTCTTGCGAGGATTAAATGAAATAATATTTGTATAAGCATTTTGCAAACTGGAAAGTACTCTAGTAATTACAGTTATTAGCTCTTATTATGTATTTTTCCCCTTCTGAACCTTATAGCATAAAATAATCATTCTTCGATGATAGAGTTTCTTAAGATTTCCAGTCCCATGACCAACAAGACATATTTTTTCTGATCATTACAGCCTCTCAAATTTCTCCAAAATAGAAATTATCTGCAAAAGACAAGTTAATTTCAGCTGGCTCCATGGACTGACACCAAGAAGCCTAACTAAGTCAAAAAAGCAAACAAAAACATTTGATGAACTTAAAGAAAAAAGACTAATTCTTAAACTCTGGTCATACAACTCATCAATTTCAGAGCTGACTTTCCAATTCAGGTCTTCTGATGACACATCCAATGCTCTTCCTACTGTATATCCCAGTATCCAAATTGAGCAAAAGTATCATTCAGTGTTGTTTATGCTATCTTGGCAGACATTTTTCACGGGTTGTCCCAGATATTATCATTCAAATAGATACCCTGATGTCCCAACTATGAATCTCTGACCTGTGAGAGAGGTTCCAAAATATAGTCAGCTCCAAATTGAGATGCTGTTCCTATTAATCTTTCTTCCTTTTCCTGCATTCAGATAAGTCAAAGGAAAAGACTGGGGGAAATGTGGTATTTGGATGTAGCTGAATATGAGTGGAAAAATTAATATGAGTAATTTAAATAAGGAAAGACTTGTATGAACAGATGCAGAGTAAAAAGAGTAGAACCAAAAGAACAATATATGCAATAAATACAATAATTGAATGAAAAATCCAGAAAGGGAAACAGCTCTAAGCACATGAAAATCCAATGGTTGTTTTAGAAGAGAGAGGGAGCTTATCTCCTTTATCAAAGCAGTGAGGCTGGGACCACTAGGACAAAACATTATTACCTAATTCATTATCTGATGTGATTTTATCAGATGTCATTGCTTAATTGTTTTTCTTTGTTCTAAAGGTGAGTTCAGTATGGGTGTGGAGGAGGAAGCTCCTTTTCCAGTAATGTCTAAAGAACAAAAGGCATGTGAATTAATAGATACCTGAGAGAAGAGAAATAACCTTCAAAATCAAATTTTAAGACCCAGGAATATTTTATTTGTTGGGGGAGAGGTAGAGGGGTAAATTCTGATTCTTTGGACAGGTGGATCTGATCCAATGACTGATTCTAAAGAGACCCTAGAACAGCAGTTTTTAATCTGGAAGACCACAATTGTTTTCCATGTATCCATGACCTTGGATAGGATAAAAAAAATGGATTTTTATTTCAGTATAATTGGTTTCTGTTTAAATCATACATTTTTAATTTTATAAACTAAAAATCATTATTGTTGAGGAGTTTTGCCAGATTCCCAAAGAGGTCCATCTCTCCATCTCTCTCTCTCTCTCTCTCTCTCTCTCTCTCTCTCTCTCTCTCTCTCTCTCTCTCTCTCTCTCTCTCTCTCTTGTCTGTCTCTCTCTCTCTCTCACACTCTCACACACACACATGTGAGTACACACAGACACACCAAGTTAAGACCCCCTAGGGTACAGGTTCAATAGTTAATATCAGCAGATTTTTTGAGGTATTTTGTCCTTGAATACTTAAATAAGGGGGTGAGTAGTTTCTCAGGTAATATAGCAGGATAGGAGTTTTGTTTTAGGCTCAAAACATTTTCCTCTCCTTTTAGGGAGAATAAAAATGCATGTTGTATATATATATATATATATATATATATATATATATATATACATATATATATATATATATATATATATATATATCCAGCTAAAGCATCACTTTCTAGAGAACACACAATTAGGCAGCAGAAATATCAAAACTAAGTTCCACAGTAAGCATCTGCTATAATGTGATGACTTATTCCAGAAGGGAAACTTCATTTCAGAAGAGCTTATCATGATATCAAATATGTTTTGAGTTAATGAAAATGCAGGAAGCACAGAGCTAATAGGGTTATTTTAAACCATAAAAACTAAATTAAGTGCACTGACTAAAGAATGACAATATAATGCACAACATGAAAAGCACTTTCACAACCTCATTGATCAAATGGAGAATTACTAGCATGCAGTCTGTATCCTAGTGCCTTTTAGGTTTCAGTTGACTGAGACCAACAGTCTTTCTTGGAATATGGTTATTTTCTTCTTAATTAAGATTTTTAAAATGATTAAAAACAAATTTTACATTACAAAAATATAAAATATCTTATTTGATGGACTTGATATTAATTTGGACACCCCCAGTGCCATTTTAGAGCCACTTTGCCATTTTGTTGTCTTGGGTATTTAAAATGTTTATTGGGTTTCCTGTTTTTGTAGTTATCCTTGGAGAACTATATGAAATACACTTACATTGTTCCTTAGCAGTACTTTTTTACAACATGAAAATCTTTTCTGATATGTAACCAGGAAAATTGCAACTGCTTAAATATAGCCTAATTCAATTATTTAGTTAAAAAGTAACAAAATCCATACTATAGATATAGCAATTATTTTCTCTTGTCTTTAACTTGTTTGTGGTACAGGGAAATATCTAGAAGTAGCATGACATCATGAACAGAAGCATCCTGAAGTTAGGAAGATGTCATTTCAAATCCTGCCTCTGACATACATTAGCAATATTACACAGGCAAGTCATAACTTCTTAGATCCCTGGCCAACACTTGAAAAATATGTTTCATATAAATCACTGAACTTTATTAGCATGAGGAGGACACTAGAACAGGACATCCTACACCTATGAAATAATGTATTCTAAAATAAAATAAAATAAGACATGCATGAAATAAGACATGCATGTGTGTACATATAACACATAAGAACATATATGATATGTTTTAGGGTTTCATTCTATTATATAATTATGAATGTATTAACACACATGTAGTATGTACATTTATGTAGGTATATACTTGTTTATATATATATATATGTACATATATTTGTATACACATGTATTCTAGCTATTGAGTAAACCTTCATTAAGTTCCTTCTATTTGCCAAGTTCTATGCTCAGCAGTGAGATACAAAGGAAGGCAAAAGAGAGGATTGATTCACAATCTAGTGCATCAGTTTAATTTTAATAAATTGACATTCTAATCTATGAGGGCTTTTATTCTGCATTAGAACACATGTGTTGAGAATTCATGTTTGGACCATAAATTTCAAGTTGATTATAAAGAAAAGGATTTCCTAAAAATTAAAGTTATCCAGGGGCAGCTAGATGGCTCAGTGGAGAGAGAGCCAAGCTGAGAGACAGAACATCATGGAGCCAAATTTAGCCTGAGACACTTCCTAGCTATGGAACTCCTGGCAAATTGCTTAAGCCCAACTGTTAAGCCCTTTCTGCACTTCCATCTTGGAACCTATACTTTGTATTATTTCTAAGCGAGAAGATAAGACTTTAAATAATAAAAATAAAGTTATTCAGAAGATGAAGGAGTAGGGTGAGGTTATGTTATATACATTCCCTACTTCTTATGGGGCTGAGATTTGTGGTTCACTTGAGCTAGGGAGTTGCTGAAGACATTGGAATGCCCACACTGTCTGGCCTGATATAGCGAGTCCTTCAGAGCACCTGGCTATTTAAGGGGAGGCAGACTGGCCCAGGTTAAATATCTGTTTCTTGTAGGATCGGGCTAGTGAGCAGTCACTGCACTTCCAGCCCAGAATACAGAAACTGTCAAAACCGAATGAGACAACAATAATAAAGTGAAAGAGCTGTCTTGAGAGAACCTTCTCCTTCCCTGGAGGTCTTCTAGCAGAAGACAGATCAGCACTTGCCAAGTATTTTGCAGAGGGGGTTCCTTTTAGGGAACAATTTAGAAAAGATGTCCATGGAAGTTCCTTCCAACCCTACAGTTATATGAATTCATTTGTCTTACACTAAAATCCATAAATAACAGCAACAGCAAGCAAGAACAAAACAAAACAAAATCCTTAAACCAAGACTTTTATTCTTAGTAGCCAGTCCAGTGACTGGTACATATTATCTACTTATGAATACTTATTGATTGATTAATTCCTCAGTGTGTTAGAGATGATTTGTGAAATTTTAAAAAAGGAAAGCTATGATCACTAAGAACCTGGCTACTTAAACAATAATAGGTCAAGTCAAGGTAACCTCATTTCCTTTTTTGACCGGGTAAATAGCCTGTAGCTCAAGAAAATGCCTTAAATGTAGTATAGCTTAATTTAGAATAGCCACTTGGCAAAATGTTTCATGCTCTCCTTGTATAAAAGATGGATAAATGTGAATGAATGCATGAAAAACATTTCTGACATTTATATGCAAAGCTCTGTACTAGGCACTAGAATATAAGTAAAAGTATTACATATGATATATATCAGATCTATATCATATATATATAAATATATACATAGTCCCTGCTCTGAAAGAGATCACATTCCAATAAGGAGATAATACATATGGAAAGTTTCAACCTCAAGAAAGATAGAGAGGTCCCATGAAACTTA